>NC_062550.1:75472547-75805285 GCF_016906955.1 Phacochoerus africanus | reverse complement strand
GTTTCTGCTGATTCCGTCACCCGACGGATGAGGCAGTTGTTCCCGGGGCAGCACCTGATGTTCCCGCTGCCTGTGATGCTCCCGGTGAGACTGCAGGGGCTCCAGATGACCCTGACACCAAGATTCTGCTTGTTTCAGGCTGGCCAATGGATGGAGCGGTGGCCCCTGGTGATCCCGATGATGATCCTGTGGACCCTGACGCTCCAAACAGTAATCTATTTTGCCCCAACCTTGTGACAGAGGGGCTAGAAGATTCCGCCACCCCGACAGATGAGGCACTTGTTCCCGGGGCAGCACCTGATGTTCCCGCTGCCTGTGATGCTCCAGATGAGACTGCAGGGGCTCCAGATGACCCTGCCACCGAGATTCTGGTTGTTTCAGGCTGGCCAATGGATGCTCCGGTGGCCCCTGGTGATCCCGATGGTGGTCCTGTGGACCCTGACGCTCCCGACAGTGTTCCGGTTGTCCCCAACCCTGTGACAGAGGGTCTAGAAGATACCGCCACCCCGACGGATGAGGCACTTGTTCCCGGGGCAGCACCTGATGTTCCCGCTGCCTGTGATGCTCCAGGTGAGACTGCAGGGGCTCCAGATGACCCTGCCACCGAGATTCTGGTTGTTTCGGGCTGGCCAATGGATGCTCCGCTGGTCCCTGGTGATCCCGATGATGATCCTGTGGACCCTGACGCTCCAGACAGTGTTCCGGTTGTCCCCAACCCTGTGACAGTGGGTCTAGAAGATACCGCCACCCCGACGGATGAGGCACTTGTTCCCGGGGCAGCACCTGAAGTTCCCGCTGCCTGTGATGCTCCAGGTGAGACTGCAGGGGCTCCAGATGACCCTGCCACCGAGATTCTGGTTGTTTCAGGCTGGCCAATGGATGCATGGGTGGCCCCTGGTGATCCCGATGATGATCCTGTGGACCCTGACGCTCCAAACAGTAATCTATTTTGCCCCAACCTTGTGACAGAGGGTCTAGAAGATTCCGCCAACCCGACAGATGAGGCAGTTGTTCCCGGGGCAGCAGCTGATGTTCCAGCTGCCTGTGATGCTCCAGGTGAGACTGCAGGGGCTCCAGATGACCCTGCCACCGAGATTCTGGTTGTTTCAGGCTGGCCAATGGATGCTCCGGTGGCCCCTGGTGATCCCGATGATGATCCTGTGGACCCTGACGCTCCAAACAGTAATCTATTTTGCCCCAACCCGGTGACAGAGGGGCTAGAAGATTCCGCCACCCCGACAGATGAGGCACTTGTTCCCGGGACAGCAGCTGATGTTCCGGCTGCCTGTGATGCTCCAGGTGAGACTGCAGGGGCTCCAGATGACCCTGCCACCGAGATTCTGGTTGTTTCGGGCTGGCCAATGGATGCTCCAGTGGCCCCTGGTGATCCCGATGATGATCCTGTGGACCCTGACGCTCCAAACAGTATTCCAGTTGTCCCCAACCCTGTGACAGAGGGTCTAGAAGATACCGCCACCCCGACGGATGAGGCACTTGTTCCCGGGGCAGCACCTGATGTTCCCGCTGCCTGTGATGCTCCAGGTGAGACTGCAGGGGCTCCAGATGACCCTGCCACCGAGATTCTGGTTGTTTCGGGCTGGCCAATGGATGCTCCGGTGGCCCCTGGTGATTCCGATGATGGTCCTGTGGACCCTGATGCGCCCGACAGTGTTCCGGTTGTCCCTGATGCTGCGATAGAGGTTCTGGCTGATTCCGTCAACCCGACGGATGAGGCAGTTGTTCCCGGGGCAGCACCTGATGTTCCTGCTGCCTGTGATGTTCCAGGTGAGACTGCAGGGGCTCCAGATGACCCTGACACCAAGATTCTGGTTGTTTCAGGCTGGCCAATGGATGGACCGGTGGCCCCTGGTGATCCCGATGATGATCCTGTGGACCCTGACGCTCCAAACAGTAATCTATTTTGCCCCAACCTTGTGACAGAGGGGCTAGAAGATTCCGCCACCCCCACAGATGAGGCACTTGTTCCCAGGGCAGCAGCTGATGTTCCGGCTGCCTGTGATGCTCCAGGTGAGACTGCAGGGGCTCCAGATGACCCTGCCACCGAGATTCTGGTTGTTTCGGGCTGGCCAATGGATGCTCCGGTGGCCCCTGGTGATCCCGATGATGGTCCTGTGGACCCTGATGCGCCCGACAGTGTTCCGGTTGTCCCCAACCCTGTGACAGAGGGTCTAGAAGATACCGCCACCCCGACGGATGAGGCACTTGTTCCCGGGGCAGCACCTGAAGTTCCCGCTGCCTGTGATGCTCCAGATGAGACTGCAGGGGCTCCAGATGACCCTGCCACCGAGATTCTGGTTGGTTCGGGCTGGCCAATGGATGCTCCGGTGGCCCCTGGTGATCCCGATGATGGTCCTGTGGACCCTGATGCGCCCGACAGTGTTCCGGTTGTCCCTGATGCTGCGATAGAGGTTCTGGCTGATTCCGTCAACCCGACGGATGAGGCAGTTGTTCCCGGGGCAGCACCTGATGTTCCCGCTGCCTGTGATGCTCCAGGTGAGACTGCAGGGGCTCCAGATGACCCTGACACCAAGATTCTGCTTGTTTCAGGCTGGCCAATGGATGGACCGGTGGCCCCTGGTGATCCCGATGATGATCCTGTGGACCCTGATGCTCCCGACAGTAATCTATTTTGCCCCAACCTTGTGACAGAGGGGCTAGAAGATTCCGCCACCCCGACAGATGAGGCACTTGTTCCCGGGGCAGCACCTGATGTTCCGGCTGCCTGTGATGCTCCAGGTGAGACTGCAAGGGCTCCAGATGACCCTGCCACCGAGATTCTGTTTGTTTCGGGCTGGCCAATGGATGCTCCGGTGGCCCCTGGTGATCCCGATGGTGGTCCTGTGGACCCTGACGCTCCCGACAGTGTTCCGGTTGTCCCCAACCCTGTGACAGAGGGTCTAGAAGATACCGCCACCCCGACGGATGAGGCACTTGTTCCCGGGGCAGCACCTGATGTTCCCGCTGCCTGTGATGCTCCAGGTGAGACTGCAGGGGCTCCAGATGACCCTGCCACCGAGATTCTGGTTGTTTCAGGCTGGCCAATGGATGCTCCGGTGGCCCCTGGTGATCCCGATGATGATCCTGTGGACCCTGACGCTCCAGACAGTGTTCCGGTTGTCCCCAACCTTGTGACAGTGGGTCTAGAAGATACCGCCACCCCAACGGATGAGGCACTTGTTCCCGGGGCAGCAGCTGATATTCCGGCTGCCTGTGATGCTCCAGGTGAGACTGCAGGGGCTCCAGATGACCCTGCCACCGAGATTCTGGTTGTTTCAGGCTGGCCAATGGATGCATGGGTGGCCCCTGGTGATCCCGATGATGATTCTGTGGACCCTGACGCTCCAAACAGTAATCTATTTTGCCCCAACCCGGTGACAGAGGGTCTAGAAGATTCCGCCACCCCGACAGATGAGGCAGTTGTTCCCGGGGCAGCAGCTGACGTTCCGGCTGCCTGTGATGCTCCAGGTGAGACTGCAGGGGCTCCAGATGACCCTGCCACCGAGATTCTGGTTGTTTCAGGCTGGCCAATGGATGCATGGGTGGCCCCAGGTGATCCCGATGATGATTCCGTGGACCTTGACGCTCCAAACAGTAATCTATTTTGCCCCAACCTTGTGACAGAGGGTATAGAAGATTCTGCCACCCCGACAGATGAGGCAGTTGTTCCCGGGGCAGCAGCTGACGTTCCGGCTGCCTGTGATGCTCCAGGTGAGACTGCAGGGGCTCCAGATGACCCTGACACCAAGATTCTGGTTGTTTCAGGCTGGCCAATGGATGGACTGGTGCCCCCCGGTGATCCCGATGATGATTCTGTGGACCCTGACGTTCCAAACAGTAATCTATTTTGCCCCAACCTTGTGACAGAGGGTCTGGAAATTACCGCCACCCCGACAGATGAGCCACCTGTTCCCGGGGCAGCACCTGAAGTTCCCGATGCCTGTGATGCTCCAGATGAGACTGCAGGGGCTCCAGATGACCCTGCCACCGAGATTCTGGTTGTTTCGGGCTGGCCAATGGATGCTCCGGTGGCCACTGGTGATCCCGATGATGGTCCTGTGGACCCTGATGCGCCCGACAGTGTTCCGGTTGTCCCTGATGCTGCGATAGAGGTTCTGGCTGATTCCGTCAACCCGACGGATGAGGCAGTTGTTCCCGGGGCAGCACCTGATGTTCCCGCTGCCTGTGATGCTCCAGGTGAGACTGCAGGGGCTCCAGATGACCCTGACACCAAGATTCTGGTTGTTTCAGGCTGGCCAATGGATGGACCAGTGGCCCCTGGTGATCCCGATGATGATCCTGTGGACCCTGACGCTCCAAACAGTAATCTATTTTGCCCCAACCTTGTGACAGAGGGGCTAGAAGATTCCGCCACCCCGACAGATGAGGCAGTTGTTCCCGGGGCAGCAGCTGACGTTCCGGCTGCCTGTGATGCTCCAGGTGAGACTGCAGGGGCTCCAGATGACCCTGCCACCGAGATTCTGGTTGTTTCGGGCTGGCCAATGGATGCTCCGGTGGCCCCTGGTGATCCCGATGATGATCCTGTGGATCCTGATGCTCCAGGCGGTATTCCAGTTGTCCCGGACCCTGCGACAGAGGGTCTAGCTGATTCCGTCACCCCGACGGATGAGGCAGTTGTTCCCGGGGCAGCACCTGATGTTCCGGCTGCCTCAGATGCTCCAGAAGAGATCGGTGTTGTTCCTGAACCCACAGCAGAGCTTCCGGTAGCTGCTGCCCCTTCCCTTGATGATCCACTCGTTCCCGATCCAGGAACAGTCGTCCCGGCTTCTGCAGGTGTTGGAGAAGTACTTGTCTGTGAACTTGCCCCAGGTGGGCTGCCTGTTTGTGCTCCTCCTCCAGGTCGAGTGGCCCCTGTAGCACCAGGAGATAATACAGTGGTTGATGGTCCTACATCCCCTGCTTCTGTTCCCCCTGATGCTCCAGGAGATGGGCTACTTGACCCTGAGCTTCCGACAGGGGCTCTGCTTGTTCCAGTCATGCTAAGAAGGGAAGTCGTTGGACCTGCCACTTCACCTGATGTTCCCGCTGCCTGTGATGCTCCAGGTGAGACTGCAGGTGCTCCAGACAACCCTGCCACCAAGATTCTGGTTGTTTCGGGCTGGCCAATGGTTGCTCCGGTGGCACCTGGTGATCCCGATGATGGTCCTGTGGACCCTGATGCTCCAGACGGTGTTCTGGTTGTCCCTGACCCTGGGACAGAGGTTCTAGCACTTTCCGTCACCCCGACGGATGAGGCACTTGTTCCCGGGGCAGCACCTGATGTTCCCGCTGCCTGTGATGCTCCAGATGAGACTGCAGGGGCTCCAGACGACCCTCCCACCGAGATTCTGGTTGTTTCGGGCTGGCCAATGGATGCTCTGATTGCCCCTGGTGATCCCAATGATGATCCTGTGGACCCTGATGCTCCAGAAAGTGTTCCGGTTGTCCCTGACCCTGCAACAGAGGATCTAGCATTTGTTACTGTCACTATGGTTGATGATCCAGTTTTCCCTGAACCTACTACTGATATTCCAGTCAACTCTGATTCTTCTGTTGTCCTTGATATTCCAGTTGTTGGTACATATGTTTCTGTCACTACTTCTGTTAGTCCATTTTCGCTTGATCCTTCAGTTGATTGTCTACTTGTTTGTGACCCTACAGCTGAGGAAACATTTGGGGAATATCTGCCAGTTGATGTTCTGGTTGCCCTTGATTCTTCAGTTGATGATCCAATAATTTCTGTCATACCAATTGTTGGCAGAGTTGTCCTTGACCTTTCAGCTGATGGTCCAGTAGTTTCTGCCCCTCTACTTGTCTCTGAACTTACAACAGATGGTCCAGTTGTCCCTGTTAAACAAGTAGTAAATGTACAATGTTTTTTTTATAGCTGTCTTTGTCTTTTCTTAATATATAGGCACATATTGTTTTCTCTCTCTTTTCTGTAGCTTTCATACTTCTTCATCCCCATTGCCATTGCCTTATTCTGTATCCACATTTCATTCTTCCACAATATAATTTCTTCCTATTATTTTATTATTATCCTCTTTCTGTTTATTCATTCATCAATCACTTACTGAATATCTTATATAATATGTAAGTTCTCCATAATTTTTTTTACCCCTATTTACATCAAAACCATCCTATGATATATATGGTCTTACTTTATCTATTTTAGAGAAGATGTTGAGCTTTTAAAATAGTGTAAGTAGCTTTTCTAAAATGATATATTTAGTAAGTAAATAATTCTCTGCTCCTATAAAGTATCCTAGTTGTATAGGAGAGACATGCAGACATATAAATAAAATTACTATCTAACAAGTCAAATTCATAAACAAGAACTACATCAGAGCACTAAGATAAAGTTAAGTGATACCAAACATCTGGGGTTCTATTTTAGGCTGTCTGACTAGCAAAGATTTCTCTGAAAAGTTGCAGTTAATCTGAGATCTGACAGGAAGCACACAGCTATGTGATGTTCTAGGGAAATAGCATTCTAGGTAGTGGAAACAACAGTGCAAAAGACATCGTGTTGAAATTAGCTACATATCTAGAGAAGTAGAACTAGGTGAATGTATATGAATCATGGGAGGTTAAGGGGATAACATTAGAAGATGAGGCCATATATAGGATTTGGTAGGTTATTGTGAATTAGAGGAGGGAAATTGGATATTTTTCTCAATTGAATATAATTTTATGCAGGGGAGTGATAGATTTACATGTTTAAAATCTCTCTTTCTCATTTTATAGAGAATATATGGTAAAGGCATATAATGGAAGTTGGAAGACTGGTATGAGGTAATTTTAAGAATGCAGGCAATATTTGAGTGCCTTGAGTTATAGTGGTGATAAAGGACATTGAGAACAGTGGATGGATTCAGGATATATTTTATAAGTAGCATTAACAGGCCTTGTTTGCACTGGCAGGTGCAAAACAAAAAAGAGAGGCATCGAGGATAACTATTAGATTTTTTTCCTGAATAAACAAAGTCAGTAATGTTACCTTTTATTGGTATGGGAAAGACTGGGAGAGCAGGTGTGGGTCTGAAGGTAAATCAAGAATTCTATTTAGCTCATGCTAAATCTGAGATATTAGACATCCGAATGGCAAGTTATCAACTGAGTATGAATCTAGAGTTCCAGAGAAGACAAGACTGGGGTATACATTTGGAAATTTACATCTAAGATATCTTAGAAAATTTCCTATACCTGACTTCCTAAAGATTATGCATCCATGTCCACTAGGCCTGTCTTATCTCTGACTTCTAGGTGCTTCTCTATGAGCTCAATTTAAGGGAATTTTCCAGCCAAGTCATGCCCTTGCATTTTTCTATAGACTAGTTTGGCATCTATGGGCTAACACTCACTGCCTCTGAAACATCAATTTTATTCTCATTTAAGGAACTTAAATTAGTATTCAGTTTAAGGTCTTGAAGCAATTAATCCCAGCGTACTTCATATCCTGTCATTCTTTGACATTGAATAGAGCCTACATTGTGGTTTCCTCTGTTACCTGTGGCATTCTAAGCCCATATTGGGCAGTGTCTCTTTTACCCTAAACTCCAACTTCTTCTATAGCCAATTCTCTATCACAGTTACTTTTACCCTGTCCTCTGGATACATATTCAATGATTTTTAAAACTCTTCTGCATGCTTAACCATTTTACAGAATGCTTCTACATCCTTCTGGCCTTAACCTAATGGAATAAATTCTGCAACAACCTAGCAGAACCAAGAATCTCCAAGTCCTTTTGTGAAGGATTCTACTAAGGGACCAATGAAGATGGAAGCCTTGGATTTGTAGGGACACAGATCTACACAGTGCTGTGTGTATAGATGGGTGCATGTACAGTCTACTTCCTCCCACATCGAATTCTTCTGGAAGGTCTTTTCACACAGCCTGTTATTTTTACCTCCTTTATAAGAATAAAGCCTCTTGACCCTTTACCAGACTGAGTGTTCTATTCATTTATTTACTTATTCACCAGATATTTATCAAATCAAGTAGCTAGCTACTGGAACACAACTGAAAATTAGAACAGCAAGGTGACAAGGTCTTGCTCTAGTTTTGACAGAAATCCACCCTGTTGGTAGCCTATATAGTAATGAAGAATGACCAGATGAAGAATGAACAATCTAGGGCCTGTTCTGGCCTCACAACATAGTCACCCTGTGACTGGAGTAATATGTTGTTGATTTTTTCATAAATGAAATGTAAATCATTACTATATACTGTCAATAGCACAGGGTGGTTATATGATTTAAATAAGTAAATGTACGTAAAAACATTCTGTCCACTTTACACTTACTGTATTTTTTTCTGATCATCATTTTTTATTTTTGCTAAAATGGATTAAGATGACTCATGAATAATATTATACAATGGTTAATAACTGACTCATATTTTTATTTTATCCATTAAGTTGTACTCAATATATTGGATTTAAATCAAGGTTAAAAAAAAACAGTATAAATTTACTCTACCAATTATATTTTTCAGGAACTTTTTTGCCTATTTATGAGAAATATTCACCAATCCTATTTATTTGTTTGTTTTTAAATTCTATATTTCTTTGAAACAAGTTAAATGTATGAGGCACAAACTGTTTAGTAAGGACTGCGCTTTGAGCAAATGAGTTGTTATGTCCTATTTGCAAATTCTAGAAAATGAGACTTTTATTTACTGTCTTCTTAGGGCCACACCCATGGCATATGGAAATTCCTGGGCTAGGGGTGAAATCAGAGCTACAGATACTGGCCTATGCCATAGTTGCAGCAATGTAGGATCTAAGTCATGTTCTGCAACCTACACCACAGATCATGGCAATGCTGGATCCTTAGCCCACTGAGGCTGGCCAGGGATTGAACCTGTATCCCCATGGATACCAGTCAGATTCAATACTGCTGAGCCAGGGTAGGAACTCTGAAAATAAGACATTTTTAAACCAATGTGTAGAGATTTTAGGGAGTAAATTGTTTCCTGAATTTTTAGACAATTCAGAAGGCAATGTTACTTATTAAATTATTCTCAGAAATTGGGACAGCTGTTCATCAAAGTTCTAGAACATTTTCTTGTTCAGTAAAAAGTTTATGGGAAATACGTTAACATTTTAAACTACAATGTTTTTTAATATTACTGAACCATGAATTTTTCTGATGTTAAAGATAGTGGATTTTTGCAAAAAACTGGTAAATGAAAGACTCTAAATTCTAATATCCTTGTTAATGCCTGATAATTTTTTAATATCTAACAATCTTTTATTCAAGAAAGAAACAAATTTATTGAATCAAGTATTTCTATAATGGGGAAATTATATTATCAATAATAAAATGCAAAATAGTTAACATGTTATTTTATAATTATTTAGTACCTTCGATCTATATTTTTGCTGATTGTTGAAGTGATTTTGTTTAGTGCAATGCGGACCTTAGATTTAAAAAAATGTAACTAACTGGATGAGAAATACGTCCTAAGAAGTCCTTAACTCAGAAAAACATTTAAGGACCAAATATAAAATGAAATGTTAGATGGTCACCATTACATTTTTTTATATAAATCCTCTATAGTTGCATCAAGTAACATTCTAGTGATTTCTAAACTGGCCATATAAGCATATCAGACTTAAAATGCCACATTAATCCTATCTGGTAATAGAGAACACATGAACTGTCAGATCACCATTATATCTGTGACACCAATTGTACCACCTGATATTCCAGGTGTACCTGTTACAAAGGAAAAAATGGAAAAGACTCATTCACAGAATTTTTTTAATTATGAGATAACCAGTTCTGACTTAAATTAACTTCCAACTAAAGATTAAAGAAGGATCTAATTTCCTATATCAGTAATAATTATTACTCTTTATGTTTTGAAAAATGACATACATTTTTGGCATACATTCACTCACTATTTCATTGTATTCTTGTCACAATCCCACTCAACAGATTACATTGCTCAGGGTTTTGTTTGATTTTTTGGATTTTGGGGGGGGGGTGTTTTTATTTTTTGCAGAAGTTCCCAGGCCAAGGATTGGCTGAGGATCTAACACAAGTCACAGTAGTAACCTGAGCCACAGTATGAAAACACCAGGTCCTCAACCACTAGGTCACCAGGGAACTCCCCATTACTACTCAGTTTTTACAGTTAAGAAAACTAAGATCATAGAGGTTAAGTTATTCACTCAATTATATGTTTTGATTCTAGGATCAGTGTTTACATATGGACTGTGCCTGTGCAAGATATTTTTGGATTTTCTTTTCCCCATCAGAAATGGTTATTGAATGTTTATCAAATGCCTTTTTTAGCTTTTATATGGAAAATTAGTTGTTTTTATTGTTACTTAGAGTTATTAGTATGATGAACTATTTTAATGGATTTTGTAATTTTGAAAAGATTTCATTAAAAAGTAATAGGAACTATTATTACTAGACATTATTTTAATATGTTTTTGGGTTTTAATTTCAGTCATTTTTCTTTTGCTATGCAAACTCTTTAGTTGCTCTTTTTTTTGCTTTTTGCTTTTTTATTTCTCATCTGATAGAAAGGTTATATTTTTACAGTAACGTTTTTATATAATCCCATTATCATCCTCCCAATTTTCTTTTGGATACTGTCTATTGGTTGTCCCCTGTGGGCAGTGATAAAATTAACTCATAATTTTTTCTTCCTTTTCCTCTTCTGTACTTTCTGTACTTTCCAATTTAAGTAAATACCATTTGCTTTC
Organism: Phacochoerus africanus; assembly: GCF_016906955.1. Taxonomy (NCBI): domain Eukaryota; kingdom Metazoa; phylum Chordata; class Mammalia; order Artiodactyla; family Suidae; genus Phacochoerus; species Phacochoerus africanus. Next base: position 75,794,543 of record NC_062550.1, on the reverse strand, counting down.
TTTTTTTTGCTTTTGTGCTTTTTAGGGCCGCATTTGCAGCATGTGGAAGTTCCCAGTCTAGGGGTCAAATCAGAACTGCAGCTGCCAGCCTACACCACACCCACAGCAATGTCAGATGCAAGCCACATCTGTGACCTACACCACAGCTCTCAGCAAAGCTGGATCTTTAACCCACTGAGCAACACCAGGGATTGAACTTACATCCTCATGGATACTAGGTGGGATCATTACCTCTGATCCACAATGGGAACTCCCCCATTTGCTTTCCTTTTTTTTTGTCTTTTGTCTTTTTTTTTTTTTTTTTTTTTTGTTGTTGTTGTTGTTGCTATTTCTTGGGCCGCTCCCGCAGCATATGGAGGTTCCCAGGCTAGGGGTTGAATCGGAGCTGTAGCTACTGGCCTACGCCAGAGCCACAGCAATGCAGGATCCGAGCCGCGTCTGCAACCTACACCACAGCTCACAGCAATGCTGGATCCTTAACCCACTGAGCAAGGCCAGGGACTGAACCTGCAACCTCATGGTTCCTAGTCGGATTCGTTAACCACTGCGCCATGACGGGAACTCCCCCATTTGCTTTCTTATGCTCTTTTTTTTTAACTTGGTCTTCTATACTTTACTTGGTTATTTTCATTTGGTCAAACATGTAACATTATATATTTTTCTTCCACTTTTCTTTCAATTTTTGTTATAGTTTTAGAGCTACAGTTAAAAATGTCAGTGCTATAATATTTTAGTTTGTTTTCAAAGCATCTTTTTGCTACTTAACATTTCTCCAATGATTTTATTAGGAATGGCTCATGGGTACATAATTCCCTGAATTCTTTCATGTTTTAAACTATTTTCTTATCACTTTACTGCTTGTGTTACTTTTAGGTGGATATAAAACCCTTGGCCCACATTTTCTTTCCTTAGGTATCTAAATGCTACTCTGCTCTCGACAAGTCTTAATGATTTTCTTTCTTTTTTTAATAACTACCTTTTGCCTCAATATCCAGAAACTTCATCTTTCAAGTCTAACAATTTTCTAAAATAAGTTACAAATTTGACTTTTTAGGAATGATTCTTCCAGGTATAAGGTAGGTCCTTTCAACAAGCAGATTTAGATCTATTTTTAATTGCAGGAAATTTGATTCAATTTATTATTTTATTTTATTTTATTTTACTTTATTTTATTTTATTTTATTTTATTTTATTTTATTTTATTTTATTTTATTTTATTTTATTTTACTTTATTTTAGTCTTTTTGTCTTTGAAAGGGCCGCACCCGCGGCATATGGAGATTCCCAGGCTAGGGGTCGAATCGGAGCTGTAGCCACTGGCCTACAGCAGAGCCACAGCAACATGGGATCCAAGCCACGTCTGCGACCTACACCACAGCTCATGGCAACACCGGATCCTGAACCCACTGAGAAAGGCCAGGGATCAAACCCACAACCTCGTGGTTCCTAGTCAGATTCGTTAACCACTGAGCGACGATGGGAGCTCCAATTTATAATTTTAGATATCTGTTCTCTTTCATTGCTTTTTCTTCTCCTGAAACTGCAATCATATATGTTGGATATTTTTGTGTTTCCTATAACTCTGCCCTTCTCTTTTTCACCTTATCATCTTTAAAAATGTCTCCAGCTTTTTTTAGAGGGCATGATCTTTCCATTTCTACCTTCTAATCTCTTTGCCATACTTTGTCTTATTTATTCTTTGTTCAGTACCTTGTCAGTTGGTCTTTCCTTCTGAGATAATCTTTCTTTTTTTTTTCAATATGTCTCCTGAATTTTCATTAATTCCAAATTAATATTTTCCTATTTATGTATTTTTACCCTGTTTTTTAATTTATAATTTTGACGTCTATTTATATCTTTGGTTTTTTTAATTTTAAATTTGTTATGAATGTTACCTGAATAAATGTTATACCTAAATGCTATGTTTTTGAAACTGAGCAGAATGCTGAGCCTTCCCCCTACCCAAGTCCAAAGGCCCCTCCGTGTCTCCACCTCTTGTTTGTACAAAAGCTGAAATCTCCCTGAGTCATAAAAGCAGGCTCAAGCAATTAATGATTAGGACATCAAGTCACAGCATCTTTCGGTGTCTGTTGCATATTCCTGAGGAATTTTACCGATACTACCTGAGGGGGGAAGCTAACTGCGTGATGACCAGACTGTAGCCATAACATAAGCTGCTCCATCTTGCAAAGTACTGAATCTATGGTTAGCACAATTCTAAGGTCTTCCCTTTAGAGAACAAGATGAACATTATTGCTCATAATAATCTATAGTTTTGTGGGCATCAAAATAATTGTAGCTTGCTCTGCCTGTATATATAAATAGGCAACTAAAATTGTCAGCAAAGAGATACTACCGACCCCTGTCAATACCTTCCACTCTAAGAATATGGAGCTCTGTCAACAGGAAGCTGTTACATAAGATGGACCATGACTCCTAAGCCCCCAGAAATACAATGTCTGACAGAGGGAGATGGTAAGCAGCTTCTTTGCCCCTTTCCTGTTTGCCTATATCTGTTCCCTTCAAACCTTATAAAAATGAGATCGCTAGGCCACAGTTAAGCTAACCTGTTATTTCCCTAGAATAAAAGAGGTAGGAATGATGTTTTAAGTAGTTAAAGAATGACTAGCTCTCTACCTCTATCATCCCCCTTAGCAATTCTGCACGCAGACCTTGGAGGCAAGATAACACCTGAAGAAAGATTAGAGGAGTCTGGCAGTTTGCATGCGATGGAAACTCATGCAGAACCTGAACTTTTGCCTCAAGGATTCACTGAGATTCTTTCCCCTTCTTATCTTTTAACTGAAATGGCCAAGTAGAATCTTTGGAGTTGGTTCTGGGACACAAGAGCACCTTTTTCCCATATTGCTGGCCTTTTGATAAAGCCAACTTTCCTTTCTACCAACATTTGCCTCTCAATTGGCTTTGTGGCAGTAAGCAGCTAAACCTGAGTTCAGAAACGTTTATTATTCCTCTGCTTTATGACTAGATTTTTAGAATTTGCTTTCTAATACTGAAAATGTATACAAAAGAATAGTTTGCTTTTTTTTCCTTTTTCTTTTTTCTTTCTTTTCTTTTTTTTTTTTTTAATTGTATTTTCCTAAAAATTCATGCAGTGAGTGGCAAAAAGGCTTTTGTGGGGTTCAGTAGATTTCTCAGATTGAAGGGTTCCTCTCGTTACATTGAAGAAAAGCTCCTTTTATAAATGGAACATTTCTTTTGTCTGTCTTCTAATATTTAATTATTACCATGTTTTCTTGAGACCCTTAGCTATAAGTACTTTTTTCTTTTTCCTTTGACATTCAGGCTCCAAGGACTCCTTCACCTTCTAATATGCCTCCTCCTTTACAAGCAGTCCAAGTGCCTTCTCAAGATACCAGTTGTCAGAGTTGCCGTCGTGGCTCAGTGGTTAACGAATCTGACTAGGAACCATGAGGTTGCAGGTTCGATCCCTGGCCTTGCTCAGCGGGTTAAGGATCCGGTGTTGCCGTGAGCTGTGGTGTGGGTCGCAGACGTGGCTCGGATCCCAAGTTGCTGTGGCTCTGGCGTAGGCCGGTGGCTACAGCTCCGATTAGACCCCTAGTCTAGGAACTTCCATATGCCATGGGAGCAGCCCTAGCAGAGGCAAAACGACAAAAAAAAAAAAAAAAGGCACCAGCTGTCATTCCATAAACTCTCCAATCCTGTCTTTCAACCCCATGTTTGTTAGGGAACCTTTGACTGAAACCGCCCATTTTGGCCAGGCACAATAATAGCTGCTTGCGTGAGTTGTGTCATGACAGGAGGCCTCGATAAGAAACATGGTGCTTCTCTGAAAACTAACCAGAAGAATTTGGGAGGAGCCAGGAGGAGGGAGGAAAAGATCAACCTCCCAGAACCCTCGGGGCTGGACTCCATCTTGGCTAAGAGACGCATGCCATCGAGAATGACCCTGAGTCAGACCAAAAATGAGCCGAGCAACATGACTGGCCAGAGACAACCCGGAAACTCACCCCATTCTCATAAAACCTGAGGCTTTGAGCCACGTGGCAGAGCAATTCTGGGTTTCCTTACCCTGCTGCTCTCTGCCAGGTTCTCCACTTCTCAATAAGGTTTTTTGCTTTGTCAGCTTATGTGTCTCCTCAGATGATTCATTTCTGAGTATTATACAAGAGCCCACTCTCGGGCCCTGGAAGGGGTTCCTCTTCCTACACAAATTCACAAGTGCTCTGATTTCCCAGGTTTCAGATCTCTCAGTGTTCTCCAATCGGTGAGGACCTCTCCTTCTGGTGGTGAACCTAGTTGATGTTACCTGTGTTCTACCACTATTTTAAGAAGGATGAAAAGGGAGGTATAACTGGGAACTGCTGAAAATTCAGGTTCAGACTTGCCTGACTTCCCAAGACTTGTGGCTCCAGGGCTTGGTTCCCCAGGGGTGTCGCCATCTCCAACCCAGAGGTTGCACTGGGCAACACCCAGGCATGGCCTAATTTTATAATAGGAGAACAAAAGCTAGCTAATTAAAAATATAAAATTTCATTGTATGAGGACGGCCTGTGTAAGAATAAATACAACTCTTTAAATAACAGGCTTTAATACTCTCTATTGAAACTAAGGAAAGAGATTTCCCTTTTCCTTTTCTTAGAATATATACTTTAGAATATTTGTAAATTTCTTTCTAGTGCCTTTGAAATGGATGTAAGTCTTTTATAAAAAAAAATCAATAAGCCTCTGTCAGTCTAATGACCCAGGAATGACTTTCTCAAGGACTTGGGCTCCATCTCTCTGAAATGTGAATCTCTAAAGGAGACAGTGTTCCTTGCCCATCTAGGCACAAAACTCCTCCCATCATCAAGAGTTTTTTTTTTTTCCTTTGTATTAAACCAATTACATAACATGATGGTCATCCCAACTGCCAGGTGAATTTAAGATGAACTACTATGTGTAATAAATGATGTTATCAAGTTCTCTTACCTAAGGACTATTTTTCTTGAGAACATGCATGTAAGGAATTGTATCTGCTTGGTGAGATTTCTTTCTGTCCTTACTATCCTTTAGTGAATTGATTCTAATTCACATCACATTCTGTTTTTGTTTTTGTTTTTGTTTTTTCCCTGTCTTTTTAGGGCTGAGCCCATGACATATGGAGGTTCCCAGGCTAGGGGTCGAATTGGAGCTATAGCCGCTGGCCTACACCAGAGCCACAGCAACGTGGGATATGAGCCGCGTCTGCAATCTACACCACAGCTCACGGCAACGCCGTATCCTTAACCCACTGAGCAAGGGCAGGAATCGAACCTGCAACCTCATGGTTCCTAGTCGGATTCGTTAACCACTGCGCCATGACGGGAACTCCCCCTTTCTCTCTTTCTATTTATCCTTCTTAATAACTCAATAATGAAACTGTTTTCTTTCTCTTCTACCTATGTGGACAGGGTCTCTGGGTTGGGAGAATTTGTTTTCAATTGCATTTCCCCCACACCTGAAATATGACTGCTGTTTATTCCCCTGAAATTGAATATATCCCTAAATTTTCACTGAGGTTACTTATGTTTCTAGTATTTGCTCAAGTTAAAGTATATAGATATAATTATAAACAAAGAATGTCACCAGTAAACAAAGGTTGCTTGCTATTCCAGTAAGCAACAAATGTTGCCTGCCATCATGTCCTCAGCCACTGCATCCATACCCTATGGGCAATGCCCCTTGAGGGGAATTCACGATGGCGAAAAACAAGATACTGGCCCTACACAGTTTAGCTGCACATCTAAGGAATAATTTCAATGAGCCCAGATATTGCATCTTCCCATACAGAGAAAAGCACTAAAATCATTAACTTGAGATGTCTGTTTTCTTTTTTTTCCTCTTTTCTTCTTTCTTTTTTTTTTAGGACTGCACCCGCCCTATGGAACCTATGGAGGTTCCCAGGCTAGAGGTCAAGTTGGAGCTACAGCTGCCGGCTGGCCTACGCCACAGCCACAACAACATCAGATCCAAGCCACATCTGCCACCTACACCTCAGCTCAAGGCAATGCCAGATCCTTGACCTACTGAGCAAGCACAGCGATCAAATCCACATCCTCATGCATTCTGGTCCGATTCGTTAGCCGCTGAGCCAAGATGGGAGCTCGGCGATGTCTGTTTTTCTTTATGATCAGCAGTAATCTTTTGATGTTAGACTACATGGTTTTTTCAGCCAAAAAACCTCCTATATACCCTGGCTCCTCCCTTACCTCTCCAAATACTTCCTCAGAGCCATTTGAGAGGCTGTCTTGCAGGCTATAGTCCTCAATGAGGTTCCTGAATAAAACATAACTCACAAAGGTTGTGTATTTTTCTTTGTTTAACACAGTCGTAGTTCACTGATCCTGGCATCATGTTCTTTTCAAAATAGAATAATTCTGTGGTTTTCAACCCCAATTAATCAGCCCTTTTACCTGAAGGTCATCTTGAGTCCCCCTCTAACACGTATCACTGAACATTTCCTTGATTTAGCGTATCCTCTGCCTGCGTCTTATACAGTTCCTGCATCTACGTTTCCTTGATTTAGTTTATCGTCTACCTTCTATTTTCTACGTGTATGGTTTTTGCCTCTGTGTGTATATAAATATTCATTTCTCCAGCTCAAAAATCAAGTTCTGAGAGAACCAGTCCCTTACTTTACTCCTCTCCCAATGTTCTCTAGGGCACCCAGTGTGATATCTTGCACATAATGACTCAGTTTATTTCTAATTGTCTTCAGTTTTGAATGACACAAATAATAATTAAAATTTCCAGGAAACCTTGTCTCTGACAAAATTTTAAGAAAAGAAATCACATCTCTATTGTCTGGTTCATTCTGATTATGTACTTTCAGTACCTGATGCTCCAGAGGTGTTTTCACCAGCAGCTCCAGTGGTGGCAGCATTTTCCCCTCCAGTTGTTCCTAATTGAAAATAAAAATGGTTCTCAGTGGACATTGGGGTTGCAGTATTTAGCAAGTCAAAATGCAGGACATAATCTGAATTCCAGATAAGCAACAATTATATTCCAATTATTGCTTGGGATGAACTCATTACCCCCCCAAAAAATCCTTATTTATGTGAACTTCAAGTTTAAATGGCATCTTGTGCTTTATCTAGTTTATGTAGTTGGTTGTGCTAAAAATGCTCCAACTACCCATATTGCAGTTTCTTGAAATTATAGCTCTTAAAAGCCATAGCCATTTCTCAATTCACTCAAGTTTCTCATAAGAACCTGGACTCTCTGCTAAGCTCCTGATGGAGCATCACCACCAGGGCTCAGGTGAACCTGCACCTTGCCTCTGTGTTGGGCAAGAACCAGTGAAAGTGGTCTAGCTGTGATGCCATTGCCAGTTCCAGGGGTAGTTCCAGCAGACTCTCCTGTTATGCCTGATAAACACAATATTGGGAGGGCAAAAACACTATTGCACGGTACTGTAGTACTTTTGAAGGGAAGATTTGGAGACACCAGAAAAAAAAATTCTTCTTGAAAATGTTAATCACATTTAGATCCTATTCTACATCTTTTGTTGGATAGTATTTTATTAACTAATACTGAGTGAAATTAGTAGTATTCTGATGAAACACTCCTTTTTGACAAAAGTCATGGCCTCTGAATGACACTCTCTACTCACCTAACTTGCCTTCAGATGATGTCACTTCACTGCTTGGTATTCTAGTTGTTTCACCAGCTAATGACCTGGTGGTCTCTTTCAAAATAGACAATATCTATACTGTTTAACTGATTTTAAATATATATATCTTCAGTAAGCAGAAAAGAGTATGCTGTTCAATGCTTTCCAAACTTTATCACACTTTTACATTTCACTCTTTCCAAAACTTATCACACTTATACAATTCACGCTTTCTAAAAACTGACCATAAGAATCACCTGGGTTGCTTATTAAATATACAGATATACTGGCCCAGTGATTGTCAGGCCAAGCTATACATTAAGAAGTAACAGCAAGGCTTTTAAAAAGTTCTTATGCCAGGACCCTTCCTCCAGGAATTTTGATTCAATTAGTCTGTAAAAGGCTCTTCAGTATGTATTTACAAAAACGCTTCTAGCCAGTTATAACTTGTAGCCAAGACTGCAAACCATGACTTTTGCCCCACTTCAGATTCATAGCCTCAGAAGTTCAAAGGCAGGACTCTTGGATTCTGAAACAATACAATTTGCTGTAAATCATCTCTGAGCTGATGATAGGAAAACACTGCTCGTTAATCCCATAAATGTAGAGATACTGAGGTCATGAGTATGTGCATTTATGATAATTAATAACTCAGAAGTGCTGGCAACTTCCCTAAGATCAGTAAGCAGGGGCTTCAGACCACCCATTGCCATACCTGGAGGGCCTCCCGGGGTCGTGCCTGGGGCAGCTGAGTCCTCACTTGTGCTCTTGTTCCCAGACACGGTTGTGACACCCTCTGATACTCCTGGGGCCCCTGACAAAGAGTGGGGAGGGAGTATTACTTCCATTGTTTAAGGATTCTACATGTCCCTCTGCTCTAATGCCACACAATTGAGGTTTCTAATACAAAAGAAATCTTTAAATGCGCCTTAGGATTTCTGTGGTGAGAGGCTCTTACATCACCGGAGCTTAATCTTTAGTCCAACCTGTAATACGTTCCGTGCCCTTTAACAGGGGCTAAGGTGCACATCCTGATTTGCCTGATATTCCTGGGCTTATGGATCCTGGGCTTGGTTCCCTGGGTGTGCTATCATCCTCACCTCCCGGTATTGATGCACTAGGAGCCCCTTCTCCTCCTGAAGCAAAGATAGTAGTTGGAAAAATACCCTAGACATAAACCAGCTCATTTAATCCTATAAAAATCCTCTGAGGCAGGTAATATCACTATTTCCACTTAACAGATATGGTTAAATGACCTGCTCCAGGTCACCCAGGCAGTCTAGACCCAAACTTATACTCTAACCCATGCTTCTCAGACGTTCGGTGGTAAAAGAACAATTCTGTGGTTTTCAATCTACTATATTGATGCTTGGGAAAAATGTCATGAAAGTAGAGGAATAAAAGTTTTAAAAATAAAGCTGTATAAAACATAAATTTTTATTCAACAAATATAAAATTGTTATGTCAAACTGCCATGTTTCTAAAGATTTGTTTTCTGTTTCAATTCTTATCTCACATTGGGTCAGTAATAAACATCCTGGATTGCATTCATGTGCAGACCAAACTGTGAGAAAGCTCTGCTTGAGATCCCTGTCTTAACTGCCTAATAACTAAAGAACCGCTGATTGACTCATCATTATTGCCTAAGCAATTCCGATTCAATTTTTAGAAAATATACAGTAAGTAGTCATCACCTTAAAATTTCAATCAGTTACTGATCTAATTGGAATTAAACAGTTTCTTAATTTGTACTGCTCTAATTTATTTCTTTCAACACATCATTTTTTTTATGTAAACTTAAATCTTATTCCAAAAAGTAATTAAGACATCAATGTGATTTTAAGTTTAGGGAATAGCCTAGTACACTGCTTGTTTGAAATATTTTTTCAAAACCCAAACTCATAAATTCTTTCTTAAAAGCACAAAGTTACTAATAAATTACTCTGACAGATATTTTTTACATATAGAATCAGGAATTAACAGACTAACCTGTAGTAAAAGTTCCACTGAGAAAACCCAGAGTTGTTCCTGATGAGAAAAAAAGAAATGATATGAATATTCTGATCTCAAGGGGAAAATACTAGAAAGATTGCTCACTTGTTAATTTGCTCACTAGATACATAGTAGTTTACAATATACTTAGTTTTGCGTGTCGGCAATACATTTTTGTGTGTGGCCACACCCGCAGCATATGGAAGATCCTGGGCCAGGCATTGAATCTGAGCCACAGCTGTGAACTACGCTGCACCTGCAGCAATGCCAGATCCTTTAACCCACTGTGCAGGGCCTCTGAAGCAACCCACTGCACCACAGCAGGAACTCCCATACATTTGTATTTCATCTTTAGAATAGTGACATTATAATGTCACTCTTTTCAACGGACATGCATATGTGTGTGGTGGATGTTTATACACCACGCATATGTGCATATGCTGAATTCTACCAAATACAGTGTAATGGAATATACCAACAATGAGACCTTTGTTCTCTCCTAAGCAGAGGCTGATTTTGCAGTTTATAATTTCTGTGACTTAACTTTATTTCTGTCTTCTCCTTCATTATTTTTCTACTGAGTAGCACTTAGTCTATAAGGGTTTGCGCAAGGAGAAGGAGAAATATTTTCCAGGGTTTATTTTTGTGACTGGATATAGCAGGTTCATGGAGATAAACTGTGAAGTTACCAGTAAACGCCTGAAGGAAGAGGCCATACTTTATGGGCATTCCCAGCACCTACCAGGGATGTGGTAGAAGCTTATTAAATGTTTGTTGAGGTGGTCTGTGGACTGAAACATAAGCCTTTATTAATCCTCTATCTCTGTCCCTCTTATCTACTGACTCTTTGTCCAGCCACACTGACCTTCTTTCAGTCTTTCAAACTTGCTATTTGCAGTACCCTGTACTTGGAACACCGGTACCCTCCTTCTTCTCCTAATTCAAATTCCTTGGACAGTTCTAACTCAATCATCTTTTCTTCAGCCGTTCCTGAAAATCTTGACTTGATGAAATCCACTCTTCACCCACCCTACCCCCATTTTATTTTATTTTTATTTTACTTTTTTTGGTTTTTAGGGCCACTCCTGCGGCATATGGAGGTTCCAAGGCTAGGGGTTGAACTGGACCTACAGCTGCCAGCCTATACCACAGCCACAGCAACGCTAGATTCAAGAGTGTCTGTGACCTACACCACAGCTCACGGCAATGCTGGATCCTTAACCAACTGAGTAAGGCCAGGGATTGAACCTGCATCCTCATGGATACTAGCCGGGCTATCTCCACTGAGACACAACTCCACTCTACCCCCATTTTAAGCACTTCGTAGCTCTTGTCATTGATGCAAGTTTCCATTTGCTTTTGTAATTACTTAAGTAATATCCATCTTCCTGACTAGACTATCATTTTACAGTTTATGGTTTAGGAATACAAGGACCACATCTATTTTAATTCATCTTTAAATCTCTAACAGTATCAGAATGTCTAGTACATATCAGGTGCTTGATAAGCATTTCTCAGGGGAATGAATGGATTAATTAATCACTCAATCAATGAAGTAAAAGTGTCACACCTATTCTGCATCTGAAGAATTGAGCTCAGAAAAGGTAAATGATTTGTTTAAGATCTCTGACAGTCAATGAAAGTTGGGACTAAAATCTAAGTCACCTGGCCCCTTGGATTCTGACCCATACAAGTTTTTATGTAATGCTGCTTCTATAATGTATCACCTCTTGTAGTTTATTATTTTTATTATCCATTCACCAATTAATGATAATATTTATAAATTAGACTAGACACTATAGAATATAATAGCAAACAAATAAGATAAACTATCTCCCCTAATTACTTCACAAAACAGACACAGTGTAAGTCAAGCAGTTTGAGAGAAGATGTATGTGAATATTTTGAAAATTACTGTCAAGCTTTAGCTGAGGAGATTTTCAAATCAATATCAAGTAGAATCTAACAGACCAGTTCAGATCTTGATATCTTTTCTCACTAACAAACATAATACTTGGACATTTGAACTAAAATACCTTGTTGTTCTGGATGTAAGAATCACGTAGAAAGACTCTTATGCCATGGTCCACAGAGACAATCAACACTACAGTGATGTAGCAAGAAAGCCCCCAACACATCAAAAGACTTTGGTGCAGAGACCTTTTCCAGTATAGATTTAACCTTTAAGGAATTCCAATGATCTTGATTGGAACTCTTTCAAACTGAAGGCAGTCACATTTCATGAAAAGCAGCATTATCACATTATCACATGGAGAAGAATCAATCTTCTCCAGAATTTCCACATCTAACTATGTGGGGATGAACACAGAGTTAAGGGGAATACAGTGTGTGTGATTCAGTGCGGCGAAGGAGGCAACATGCTCCTGAGTGGATCTCAAGGATCCATATTCTATCAGGGCCATGAGAGGTGTCTAAGCTAATCACAGATTGGAGTACAAACCACTTGGGCTCTTATGACATAGTTCCCTTTTCCCACAAACGAACTTGAGAAGAGGGAGGTATGAAATTGTTGATAAAGCAATAAAAAGTAGGGATAAGCCTCTACTCACAGGAATACATGAGAACCCAATCCACTTTTCACCATGGTTTAATTACCCAAACTGATAGATGAAGCATGACTGTTCTCATTAGTTTTGACATCAATAGCCATTACAGTTTCAATGGACTTTTCCATTATTTGCAAATGAACAGACAAACTAAAGTACTTGATGATATGAATTACTGTGTATCAGATTCTTTGTTGCCAAGACACAAATGATACTAGAAAGAGCTTCCTTTACCAAAATATTTATAGCTCTGTGTATTATGAGGTAGTAATCCACCCTGACAACTTGCAAAATGATTGTCCATTTTAATCATGATAAACTTGACTATTAAAATAATTTATTTTATTTATTATTTTTATCTCATTGTTACTTCATGATAAACTTATAAAAATAAAATCTTGTAATTAATTTCTCAGCTACCACAAAAGTTTTTTATTACTTCTAAGAACCATTTAAATTCTTATAAAATTTATGAAGTATTTTATAAATGATTGTTTTGTCATTTTCCTTCAATGGATTCCTTTTAACTTAATATAAATTTCTGAAGGATAAGCTTAAGGGATATCTATGACATTTTTCCTAACAGCAAATCCAGTACTGCAAAATTTAATTTTTGCAAAATATCTTACTTCTGAAAAAAATTTAGAATTCATAAACTGGTTTTAATTCAGGAAGTAGTATATTTGTGATTAATTGTTGAAACTAATACTAAACTCCTCTGCTAAAATGTATTTGTTTACATAATGAATTATTCTTTATAAAACTGATACTAGTAATAAACTTGACTTTACCTAGTATTTACTATGTATTATACTAACATGTGCTATCACATTTACTCAAGTCCGGTAATGTAGATATTATATTTTCCCCACTTAACTACTGAGAAAAACTAATGTTCAGAGTATTTGAGGGGCTAAAACTAGGGTCATACAGCTAGTAAGTGGGAGAGAAGAGATTCAAATTCTTATATTTCTGCTTCTGCTTCCCACTATACTCAGCTGGTTCTCTATAATATCCTGGTGCAATTATTTTCTTTCTATGACTAATGCAATTTTAGAATAAGTATATTAAAAAAACAAATCAAATTTACATATAACCTATATTGTAAAACTTTGATATTTTAACTTTTTGAGAAAAAAAATGCATTTTAAGATATCAAATTGTTACATAACAGAAACACACTTTTTCAGTTATATAAGTATCCCATTTAGTCAATGAGCTATTTTTAGTTTTAATGGAAACTTATTAATAAACTATAAATTGTAACACAAGTCCCAATTTGAAATTGGAATTTGCAGCTATCTATACACTACTACTTCAATAATAGATTTAAATTAAATTCAACTTTATTTTGTCTCAAATATCAAAGCACAGACTCATTAAGGCTAGAATCTAGAAAAAAAAATGGACTTTAATCCTCTCTCTGCTAATTATTAGCAAGTAACCTTGGACACATAACCTCTTTGTGCTTCCATTTCTTCATTTGTAAACTGAGGAGAATAATGGCATCCATTTCATAGCGTTTTCTCTACCAAATAGTATAATATGTGTCAAATGCTTAGTGCTCAGTGAGTGTTAGCTCTGTGTCAAGATCTGTCAATCTAAACAGGGGAAAAAACATGCTTGCATAATTTTCTTCTAAAAATAACATACTTATTGGAATGGATGGCTATGTATTTATCAGGGTATTTTAACCCTTTGAAAGCATGTACTGTATAGAAAAGAGATATATAAGCATAGGGAAAACATATGCTTTGCATAGTGCTTCCTTTGTGTTTTAAATTATTTTTGTAATGTTTTTGTAAATTTGTCAAAAGTGCACTTCATGCCTATGCTATTTACCTCAAAGATATATGCAACAGTAAATTCATACCTCAACTTCTATCCAAAATGCTTGAACATAAAGTTAAATAAATCATCAATCCTATTCTGAGAAACTTTGCCTTTCTTCTGTCTGGCAGGAAGACTAATTTATGTATGTATGTATGTATGTACGTATGTATGTATGTTTAGGGCTTCACTTTTGGTATATGAAAGTTCCCTAAGGGTCAAATTGGAGCTGCTGCTGCCAACCTACACCACAGCCACAGCAACGCGAGATCCGAGCCGTGTCTGCAACCTACACCACAGCACATGGCAACACTGGATCCTTAACCCACTGAGTGAGGCCTGGGTCGGAACTGCATCCTCATGGATACTAGTCAGATCCGTTTTTGCTGAACCAGAACGGGAACTCCAAGAAAGGCAATTTAAATTTATGGAAAGGACTTTAAAATAACTTACACAATCCTTTCAATTTATAAGTAAAAAACAAAAACAAACAAAAACAACAACAAATGACCAGTGGAAAGTACTTGATACAGGGAAGTAATGATCCAATACTTGATAAAAAAAGTTCTCCACCTAGGGAACAAGATAATGGCAAAAATGTGCCCTTCTGCACGGTCTCTTGTTGAAATAAATCTTATTCAAGAATTATAGGTTTTTGATACCAAATTGATATCTAAGACTGCCGAAAATAAAAATCGAACAGTTTTCGTTAAACTAAATTAACCCACTAATCATACTGTTTCCATTCAGAAGTACTAATATATCATTCAAAATGAAAGCACTTTTAGGACACTGAGACCGTAATCCAAAATTCTGGGTAAAATGGGTTCTCTTGTCCAAGAAAAAAATCCTTCCATCTATTGTAGATAGTTCCTGGAGAGGTAATACATTCTCAAGAAAAATGATGTGTCTTCCTAGCTGTATTATATAAGTATCTTTTCAGCATCTATTTAAATATTTTTTGGTTGAGGCCTACTGTATTTAGAAAGAAATGAAAAACTTGCTAGTGATGATGACTAAACTCTTATTTGTGGATCCATTTCTCTCATCACTGATCAAACAAGGTTCACCACCGTTAAAAAATAAAAACGTTCATCACCGTTAAAAAATAAAAACCATTATGTAGTTCTAGCTTTATCACAATTTGTCAAATGCTGTTCAACTCTTAAATCATTGATGTCAGTAAAAGAAATGGGATGCGACTTCCAAGCCTACAATTTGTGCAAGGCAATTACTCCACAAAAGGATCCTTGCTTCCTTTAAAAACGTCCTAAAAGCAAACACTTTAAACTGTTTTATTTTTACCATGACATGATGCTTATTGAATGAGTTTATAAAGCCATTTTTTTTAAAGTATGTTGGTGTACCTTAAAATGAAATGTTTTATTCTCACATGAAAAATGAAAATCAATAGAATATTAGACATGGCTTTTTTTTAAGGGCATCAAAATAAGACTATCAATGAAGATTCAAATACCTTCTGAGATGCTTTCCATCCTCACTTTAAGTAGATTGTTATGACTCCTCAGTCACCAGTAAATGGACATGTTATCGCTTATGGTTGTCAAAATTCAGAAATGTCACATTTTATTCTGAATATTTCATACCCAGTCCAGGAATGTATGGCACAGTTGAAGTATACAATTTAGGATTATTTCTGGAATTGATTGAATCAACAGAGATGACCAAGTCGAATGATCTGAGACCCCAAGTCACAGATTTTTGAGGAAATGAAATCATTATTTGAACAATTTCTAAATTATAACTTGTTCTGTATTATACGGGCATAATCTCAGAAAAGAAGATGTGGAATAGTGGATGAGGAGCTAAGAATTAAACCACTAATAATCATTTCTAAATTGAAATTTAATACCCCAAATTTCATATGTGTCAGTTCATCCGGGAAATAAACACTTACGAATTTACCCCAGCAACAAGACGTATGTATATGTATATATATATGACTGGGTCACTATGCTGTACAGCAGAAATTTACACAATGTGTGAAAATAGAATGTGTACATGTATGTGTAACTGGGTCACCATGCTGTACAGTAGAAAAAAATGTATTAGGGAAATAACTATTAAAAAATAATAATAATAAAATAATAAATGTATAATAAAAAAAGAAAAAAAATGGAGTTCAGTTAGGGGAAGAAAAAGATCCTAAATATAGGCAAGTGAGGCTGTTTATTCTAATATGAAAAAAAAATTTAAACGTACGTGAAAACATTTATTTGTCATTTTACAGGCTTTCTAATTCACTTACCTATTGTTCCACTGCTTGAGGTTGTAATCGCTGGAATGGAAGCTGCTAAATTGGAGAAAACATTGAAAAAAATAAGTTTCATATAAAAGGAAAATATGTTTCTGAGAACATCTATGGTCATATGTATATGGATGAACCTGAAATTATTGTTTCAGAGAAATTTGATTATATAGGTAAATAGGGGTCAAAATGTAAAATCAAAGTTTTAAAATCTACGGCCACAAGTAAAAAGTCAAAGATTCTTAGTTTGTCTACTGTTTTTTTTCCAAAGTCTTCCTCTAAAATCTCAAAAAAAACACACAGAAAACAAAATCTTTCCCTAAAAGTGTAATTACAAAAGTATAACACTGCAAGAAGAAGTTCTGAATTTTTAAAAAATGTCTTTTTGATTAAGTTGTGGTTGATGATGATGGCTTACCTGTGCTTGAGCTACTGGTTACCAGTGTGATTGCTATGCAAAGAAGGAGACAAATATTTGGAAATGTATGTTAACATGGCATTGAAACAGAAGATTAAAAAGCCTTTTTAAAGACATGGTTAGGTATCTCTGGAATGCAAATAAATGATTAAATGTAACAGTTAATTCATTTATCAGATATTCACATATTTCAATATACTCTATTCCTCTTTCCACTGCTTTAATTACAAATCATTCAGTTAAATTCCTTGGTATTAGTGAAAAAAATGTACATTATTTTCAAATAATTTAGCACAGAATTTTCCTGTACAGCCAATTTTTTTTAAAAAATTAGTAGTTTGTAGAATGTTCTTTTTAGAACATTTTTAGGAAAGTTGTTCACTAATATTACAATTGGATGTATATTCTGCTATTTGACCTTTAGGAAATAAATATATACAGAGTAACAAATCTGAAAAAAAGGACCAAAATGCCTGAGTTGCAAATTCACTTTGCTGCTAATTTAGAATCTAAAAAACAATAAACATTTTTTTTTTACCTGCTTCAGTGCTTAATATGGAGGTAGCTGTTGTAGTAGAAACTGTTTAGGGAAGACAATATTTATGAAAATAAATTACTTGAGTAGTTTTGCTGGCAAATTTAGTTAAAAAACCAGTTATTATAAACTAAATAAAAGTTTCTAAAATTGTATTCAGAGGTTAAATGACAAAACAATCTTTCATTTAAATCAATAAGTCTATATATTTATGTCCAACAAAAATAACTAATTATTTGCTATTATTACCACTTAACCAAAACACATAGGAGCTTTATAAGGTCCATTTATGGGATGAGATGAACCCTGACATGTGATACCTTAGCTTTAGGGAAGTGACCAATGATAATTAAAATAAATAGCATTTTATTGGTGATCACCAACTAAATGCATTAGCAAAATCTAAGGCTTCCAGTTTACTATACTGTCTTTTGACACCATCCCCAAATATTGATCAACAGCAAATAAATATTCCATTCTTGAATCACACAATCCAGGAATATGCAAGCGTACTGCAGCAACTCCAAATACACATATATTGCCAGTAAATTAAAGGTTCCAAACACTGAGTTAAACTGCATGTTGCCCAGCACACACTTAAATGGACATAACTGAAATAACCTTATAGCTTGCAACAAAACATGAGTTAAGAAAAATGAACTTTTTATTCCTATGTTTTCAAGTCTTCTCCCAGTGTTATCGTGATTTCAATTTACTTCACAGGAGACCACATTTACTTCTTTTTCATTACACTTTTTTCAATTATCATCTAAAAATGTCAAGCTTTGGATTTTTTTTTTTTTTTTTTGACTTTTTGTCTTTTTCTAGGGCCACACTCGTGGCATGTGGAGGTTCCCAGGCTAGGGGTCTAATCGGAGTTATAGCTGCCAGCCTACACCACAGCCACAGCAACGCAGGATTCAAGCCGAGTCTGTGACCTACACCACAGCTCACGGCAACACCGGATCCTTAAACTACTGAGCAAGGCCATGGATCAAACCCGTAACCTCATGGTTCCTAGTCAGATTCGTTAACCATTGAACCACGACGGGAACTCCTGGATGGTGATATTTAACCAACAAGCATATATTACATATTGTATGTTCTAAACACATTCCTAACTTAATTCATGGGAGTATAATGAAATAGTATTTTGACATATTTTCCAATAACTGTTAATTTTAGTTCGGAATTTTAGATCAGCAGATTTACCAGTATATGTTTTACTGGCACAGATTCACGTGAAATTATAAATGATTACCCACAAAAAGAAATTAGAAATACACATTTAAACTATAATGATGATTTTACCTGTAAATGTTGAATTTGTAGGAGCAAATTCTGAAATAATATTAAGTTAAATTAATGACAGGAACAAAAAATTGTGCAAAAACTTCTACAACCCAAGCTGCCTCAGAGTTATCTATCTCTTTTTTATTTCACTTCTTCTGATTTCTAATATGGAAAGGAGTCATTTATGTATTCTTTTGAAGCTTATTGATACTTACTGCTAGGACTGTGTTGCACATGAGCAATCCTTCAAATATTAATTTCTTTCAGTATAATCCTCACCTTCCACACCATCCCTTTATTAAACTCTTTTAACTGATGTCTCCCTCCATTAAATTCCAGAAACTGCAGATAAGCAAGCACCCACCAGCTGCAGAACTGCCTCCTCTAGCAGTGGTTCTAACTTGGCAGCATTGGCTTTGAAGTGACCCAACATAAATGCATTGAAACGGTATTGTCTCAACCCACTGAGGAGCAGCCTATAGCATTAAGTGCCTACCCTACAGCTGCTGATGGTCCGAAAAGATCCTCAATCCTTTATCTCACCTTTCCTAAGTCAGTTAGATTAAATATAGGGACTCACCACTGCACTCCAACTCTCCTGCGATGCAATAGCTGAAAGTTAAATTATAAACAAAGAATGAGGTTGAAATTTTTAACTCCTAGTGATACACATCTCCCAATTTCAAACCAACAAATTGCCTAACTGTGAAAATCAAAACAGAACCAGTAAATAGTTGTTTCCCCAAGAGTGGGCTATGGATTCAAACTGTTTGTGTTGTCGTGTACTGTTTCTTAATCTTTTCACTGAGGAGTTCTTGGGACCTAAAGGGATGCTTTGCCGTTAATCTGGAAAGTTAATCTTTACATTTTCAGTTTCAAACAGGACATTTTGTTTTGATGGCCGCTTTGCTCTAGTAGAGACCTCACCTCTTTGCATCCATATTTACTGTCTAAAAGCCTACAAACTTGAGCTTACATTTTGAGAATGACAACTTTTTTACCCCAAAAGTGACATTTTCTGTCCTGTCTTCTGAACTAAGCATAAGATTTAATAATCTATATGTTATGTGGATTCACTGGAAACACAAAGCAACCAGTATCAAGTGATACAAAACCAAACCTAAAGTGGATCTTCTCGTTTAGGAATAACAGAGTTAGGAGTTCCCATTGTGGCGCAGCAGAAAGAACCCCACTAGGAACCATGAGGTTGTGGGTTCAATCCCTGGCCTTGCTCAGTGGGTTATGAATCCAGTGTTGCCATGAGCTGTGGTGTAGGTCGCAGACACGGCTTGAATCCCATGTAGGCCGGCGGCTACAGCTCCGATTAGACCCCTAGCCTGGGAACCTCCCTATGCTATGGGTACAGCACTGAAAAGACAAAAAGACCAAAAAAAAAAAAAAAATGGAATAACAGAGTTAAAAATTACATACACATTTTTTTCTTAATTGTTTTCTAAATAAAAATGCAAAAAACAGAACTATTGGACAGTTAGTAGAGAATGTACCATGTTCTCCCACAGTTATCCTGGATCACTCCACCCGCTGGTATGATATCATTATAGAAGCAGCTGCACTCAGATAAACTGACGCATTTCATGGTGTTCTCATCCAGGTAGGGAGCACTGTCTGGGCACTTAGCATAGCAGCCTGTGTGTAGAAATGACCCGCAGTTCATCTCTAGTTGCAGAAACTCATCATACTGCATTATACATTTGTAAATTTATTTCAGTGATTCCACGAACTGAAGTAGATAATGGCAAAATTACATCACACTACACTCTTAGTGAAAATATATAAAATTGAACAGGATTCAGTTCCTCTTGCAATGAAAGATCAACCTAAGAATTTAGACATTCTGGCTGATTTAATTTTTTTCTACAATGTTTCCTAAAATATTTTTAAACAATTTGCTATTTTAATGACAGGCACAATGTTGAATGTAATATAAGGCTTTGATAAATGTCTTGAAAGCTGAGTGTCAATTCTATATATCTACTCTTGCAGGGGTTGAGAAGTCATCATAAAATGGGCTGAAAAGCCCCGAAAGCCTGGGATTTAATGGTTTTTTTATGTAAATTTTCTTTCTTTTAAAAAATTAATTATAGTTGACTTACAATGTTCTGTCAATTTTTGCTGCACAACAAATTGACACAGTTATACATATATATGCAGATACATTCTTTTTCTCATAGTATTTTGCATTTCAGATGGATAAGCAATGAGGTCCTGATATCATCTTCTTTTCTTGCCATTTCTCTTTTTCTTTAAGATATGTAATGCTATGAGTAAAATACCTTTTAACCATGGGATATAGGTAGCTGTCCTCCATTCAAGAGAATACATCATATGTTGCATTCTGAAACTACATTCTCAACAAACTACATGGTATCATGAAAGGTGTAAAGACTGACAATGGGATCGGATTGCTACCTTCTCCCTCTCCTGTTAAATAGATGATTTATGTCCAGAGAAAATATTTCTAATATAGAAATATTAACATCATAATAAAGATAACTTCAGTAAATTACAAAATGTAACATACTGAGTTGGCAGAAACTAACATGATTTTTCAGTTTTAAGATATCAGTGTAATTTGTACCTCTTGCATATTATTAAAATATGACTTACCTTCTAAAAGTGCAGAAAATTTCTGGCCAATTACTCGATCTTTGCATGTTTTTGCAGTCACTGTACCACAAGGTTCATAATGCCAGCTGCATTCCCCAGGTGCATTATAATAATCACAGTAGACAGCTATAATTGAATGATATCAAATTACTTCCATTCATTAGCTGACAATTTTCTACTTTCATTTGCCAAATCATTTTTATAAGAGATTTTGAATCCTACTAACAATAAGCAGACCTAAAGTATATCATGCTGTCTTATAAAGTTCCTTTGGCTTTATCTAAATTGCCATGTAAGCCAAAAGAGCTTACAAAAAAAGGAGGGAACGCATACAAAATCAAAGTAGCACTTTTCTTTGACATTCGCAAGAAAATTGGTTTGAAGTGGAAGAATAAACATTAATTTTCCCATTTTGAGATATTTTAGGTCATAGGCTATATTCATGGTTTTAACGTTCAAGCTTAAATGAGAAAAATAAATCTCTAGGAGGCTTCTTTAATATGTAAATAACAGTTCCCCAATGAAGTAACTAAATATTTCAATGATATATAACGCTGTGTATAATAAACTGAATAAAATAAGGATTCGATTTCAACATTTCTCATCTGTCATATCTTCTCTTATAAACCTTTCTTTGGGAGTTCCCACTGTGGCTCAGCAGTAACAAACCCGACTAGTATCCATGAGGACTCAGGTTTGATCCCTGGCCTCAGTGGGTTAAGGATCCAGTATTGCCGTGAGCTGTGGTATACGTCGCAGATGCACCTCAGATCTTGCATAGCTATGGCTGGGGTGTGGGCTGGCA
Source organism: Phacochoerus africanus (assembly GCF_016906955.1). NCBI lineage: Eukaryota > Metazoa > Chordata > Mammalia > Artiodactyla > Suidae > Phacochoerus > Phacochoerus africanus. Next base: position 75,772,592 of record NC_062550.1, on the reverse strand, counting down.
GCTGCAGCTCCGATTTGACCCCTCGCCTGGGAACTTCATATGCTATGGGTGCGGCCTTAAAAAAGACAAAAAAGCAAAACAACAAAAAACAAAATACCTTTCTTTGGAAAGAAAATAATTGACTGATTTCTACTAAACTTATCACATTCCATATATATCAAGATTCAGTTTACAGTCACATTACAGTTCATCTTAACCAGAGCTCTATAAATGTTTTCAAGATAATGTGTGAAGACTTCAGCCAAAAATGGTATATGAGGTAAATGTTTAAGACTATATAACTATATCAAGATAAGTAAACAATTTCTTTTTATTTTCAGTTTTGTTCCTGACATATGAAAGTTCCCTAGCCAGGGATCAAACCTATGTCACAGCATTAACCCCAGCCACTGCAGTGACAATGATGATCCCTAAACCACTGTGCCTCAAGGGAACTCCAAGTATTCAGTGTTCTTCTAAGTATGAATAAAAAATATTTTGCTGGAGTTCCCTTTGTGGTTCAGCAGTTTACAAACCCTACTAGTATCCATGAGGATGCAGTTTTGATGCTCAGCCTCGCTCAGGGGGTTAAGGATCCCACATTGCTGTGGCTGTGGCACAGGCCGGCAGCTGCAGCTGTGATTTGACCCCTAGCCTGGGAACTTCCATATTCCTCAGGTGCAGCCCTAAAAACACACACACAAAAAAAAAAAGAAAAGAAAAAGAAATGTTTTCCATCCATAGTCAGTTTTCTCCTGTGAATGTAAGAACTTTTGAAACCAAAATTGAATTTAATGGTGCTATGCCAAGAGCTGCATTTTTTAAACAGTTTTTTCCATCATAAACAAATATATTTATGTTTCTAAACCTGTCTGTGCACAAGAATATGTATTTTATAGAAAATATGAGACGATTGTCTCACAAAACAATTTTGTCTAATTGCGTTTGAAAGAACAACAACATATGAGTTCCACTTACGACAGAGATCTGGTTTTCTCCATTTGACACAGACTCCAACCGCACTGCAGGCCTCTGCGTACATCGCCACGGCTGTGCAGAATCCCAGGTACTTCCCCTCCATGTCACACGCACAGGCTTCTTCAATACACGCGTCGTAGTAAGCACTGGGGTCCACCTAGGCAGAGCACAGCACATGAGTCTCCGAGAGCAAGGCTCTGCCTGCCGTCACTCCCGGAGCCAAGCTACCTTGTTGTGGCAGTCTCGGAAGGTGCTGTCCCGGATGATCTCACATTTCCGCACAGCCCAGGCTTTGCAGTACGGGTTTGAGTCACACGGGAAACTTTGAGTGACAGTGTCCGAACATTCTTGACTGGTTTTCCAACTATTGCCAAATTCCAGCTCTCCAACAGCTACGGACGAATATCGCGTTGTGAAATCATCCTTCAGGTCGCCATTATTGTTTCCGCAAAGACCACACACTTTGCCCTAGGTGGATCAGAAAGGGAAATTTAGGGAGTTCCCGTCGTGGCGCAGTGGTTAACGAATCCGACTGGGAACCATGAGGTTGAAGGTTCGGTCCCTGCCCTTGCTCAGTGGGTTAACGATCGGGCGTTGCCGTGAGCTGTGGTGTAGGTTGCAGACTTGGCTCGGATCCCGCGTTGCTGTGGCTCTGGCGTAGGCCGGTGGCTACAGCTCCGATTCGACCCCTAGCCTGGGAACCTCCATATGCCGCCGGAGCGGCCCAAGAAATAGCAACAACAACAACAAAGACAAAAAGACAAAAAAAAAAAGGGAAATTTAAAAAGTGAGTTATGCTAGAGACATATATAGAGCTAGATAGATATGGATAGATGATAGATACTAAGACTGTATATATCATAACCAGACTCTAGAATCTGTGGATACGAGTCTGCTCCTGTTTAATCCAAGATATCCTCTGCTGCAAAATGATTTACTGTTGACTAAGAGAAATGCCTTAAGAATTAAAAAATTAGATGCACTAGCTTCAAATTCTACATGTGTGTACTTTCAGATTCTTAGGATATTTGCTCCAAAGCACACATTTAATTCTATTTATACACCGAGTAACCAAATATGGTGAACCTAGAATGCTTCAGGTTGTTTGCCTTTATTTTTCACCAGATTGTCTCACTTTTGATAACATTTAACATTTCCTGTAAGTCAAATAATGTGGAGGCTTGTTCTATCACAGAGACAGCCATTTGCCCACCTATGACTATATCTCTAATTCTCAGTAGCAAAAATTATTTTACTTCTGTTATTTGCTTTTGTTATGTTATGTTATTATATAAACGTGAATGTGATATACATACATTCCAACGCGGATCCAATATGACAGAGATTCTGGTATTTTTATCCCAAATTATGGTTATTCCACTTAAGAATTTCAGAATCAAGTACAGGCCAACGGTATGCACAGAGTATGAATTTTCTTCAAGTTCACATTCCTTACTTTCTGTAGTTTTAACTGCTGTGACTTTACCATCGTGCAAGACAACATTCTGATCCTGTAAATTAAAAGACAGACTTACAATAACATCAGTTTTGACAGTTCATAATCTGAGAGGAAAAGGCAAACAAACAGAAATAGTACGGTACCTGAAAAGCGACTATAATTTTTCTTGAGCATGTAAGTCCATCTTCACAGCATGGGACACTTTCAGTTAAAATACGGAATGTGCCATTTTCACTACCACAATAATCCTTAAAAATTAAATTTTAATAAGTTTATTAATACCAGGGACATGGAACTCAATTACAATATTTGTATGAGACAAATATTTCATATGCAATGACAGATTATACCCAATAAATTACCATAGGTTGTGCCATGAGAATTCCCAAAAGACAGTGGTTTAACTGCATTATGGGTCGATGGCCTTGACTGAGTCCAGATTAGTTAACTAGTCCTTTTCCTATTACTTTTACATAAGTTTTAAAATTATACCATAGATACATAAATACTTGAAGTTAAAAATCTTAGCTTTATCTCTAGGCTCTGTAAATAACTAGATAAAGATTTCTTTCTCTGATTCATATGGAATTTGATATTCAATCAAAACTAATGCAAAACAATGCAAATTTCACCCACTCCATGTTACACAGGAAGCAGTTTAGGTGTATGGAACAAGTGTAAACTCTGGAACCAGACAGATCTAGGTCTGAATAAGGCATTTTCTACTTAGTAGTTCACGTTGCTTGATCTCTCTAAACCTAAATTTTTTCATCTCTATCATAAGAATATTAAATCTTGTATATTGCAGATGGTTAAATGTAATAAAATATATAAATTTACTTGAAAAAGAAGCACTCATAAAATGGTAACTGTCATTGTTGCTGGTAGTTGTTAAAATGACATCTAACATTTATTGAGCAGTTAGTACATGCTCCAATATTTGCTCTAATTTGGTTTCAAGTAGGGGCTATTTCCATTCCCATTTTACAGATAAGGAAGCTGTGACAGAGAGAAATTAAGGAAAGTGTCCAAAGTAACACATCTGAGAAATGGTAGAGCCGGGAGTGAAATCTAGGCCTACTGTCTCCAGAATCATCATCACATTATGCTGTATGGTACCGTCTTTGAGAAACATATAAAAGGCCATTCTTTTTAATTTCACATTTTGAGAATAAAATTTTCCAAAGCTCATCTACTAATGAATACTAATTTAAAAGTATAGAAAAATTGTGATAAAACACACTTGTAATTACCTCAAGGAATGAATACTGGCAGAGACCATCAAAGCTATAAGTTTTTCCATCAAAAGTTCTAATATGACCTTCCCCATAGATGTGACAGGTGGTTTGACATTCGTTTTGTGTACAGTTCCAAGATCCTTTTATGCAAGTACTAAAAATAATAATATCTTGTGGTAATTATATTATGCCAAGAGTCATATATTCATACAATTTTTATAAAGAAGCACAAAGCAATGTTTCATATTAGTTCATATTAGTTTAAATTTCACAGTTGTCTTCATTATAGCATTTGATGTTCATCATACATAATGCTATAAAATTGGTATTTTAAAAATAGCATTTTTTGGAGTTCCCCTCATGGCACAGTGGAAATGAATCCAACTGGGAATCATGAGGTTGTAGGTTCGATCCTTGGCCTCACTCAGTGGGTTAGGGATCTGGTCTTGCTGGAAGCTGTGGTGTAGGTTGCAGATGTGGCTCAGATCTGATGTTGTTGTGGCTGTGGTGTAGGCTGGCAGCTGTAGCTCTGAATACACCCATAGCCTGGGAACCTCCATGTGCTGCAAGTGAGGCCCTAAAAAGCAAATTAAATTAAATTTAAATTTAAACAGCATTTTTTCTAACTACATTTGACAATTATTTTTCCAAATATCCCAAAGTATGACTTCTTCCCCATGAAAATAAGAGCAGATTGTATACTTTCTAATAGCCAAGACAAAAAAAAAAAAAAGGAATTCTTTATTATGCACCATTTGTTGCAGCCAACTGAGGTGACACTTCCTTGGTCATACTCTCGTCCACCAAAAGAGCATGGGCAGTCTTCAGGAAAGACACAGTTTCCTTTAGAATTCCGAACCATTCCTACAGGACAGTAGCACCCACGCTTGCAAGGCAAGTTTTCCTACAGGAGTAAATATAAATCATACACCATGAGGCACTGCTCTAAATATAGCACATTATCTGTTTTAATTGACAATGCATAAATACACAAAGTATACAATTAGACTCAATATTTAACAAGCCAAAATGACACAAATAAATAATATGATTTTCTAATTCTTTTTCATTGATGGTCTAATTTCTTTCTTCCCTGAAACAATTTCAAGATGTAAGAAACTGAACTCCAATGCCATGTTACTTACTTCAAAGCTAGGTATGTTCCAAGTGTTACATGTACTGTCGGCTCTTCTCTGTGCCTTAGGATCCCTACAGTCAACATATTCAGCCCCTCCAGTACAATTCTCTGTGAGACAAAGGAAGTGGTTAGTCAAAGGCCTCTTAATCTCATTTGAACCAAAGTAGGTATCTTAAACTTGCATCATGATTTCAAAACTTACGTAGGGTTACATCAATAGGAGTCTGGCAAAGAAGGATTCCATCCCGACAGACACTGGAAATAAAAGAAAATGATACATTTAAATCACATTTCAATGACTTCTTAATATACTGTCATAGCAACTTTAACCACTCAATCATAAACCACCTGTTTTATCACAAAGAGTAAGAGGAATGAGACACACTCCTCCAGAAGATGCACAAAATGTACCAAATTATAAGTGATAGCCTTGCATATATTATAGGAATGTACAAATAAGGTCCTTAGGACATAAAGGGAACTTCATGGAAAAGATGACAGGATCTCAACAGATGAGTAAATTTCAACAGATATTGCTGATAAGATGCAAAGCTGTGACAAAGGAAAGAACAAAGTATGACTTGTTCAGATAGAAGGTAGGATACATTACAGGGGGAAATGGGAGAAGCAAGTTGCCTCCAGATTTCAGATGGTCTCAAATGACATGCAGTTCATTTCTATTCTTTAGGCAACTGTCACCATAAAATTTCTAAGCAGCTAAATGGCACAATCAGAATAGTGATTTAGATGTGACATTCTAGCAGTAGTACAGGAAACACAAGACAGAGACAGAGAGAGACGGCAGAGAATAGTCAAGATAGCTATCACACTAGAACCAGGAAGAGGTCTTGGAGGTTTGAAACAGGATAAGGGAGGCAACCATGACGTGGAGATGATGCTAGCCTAAATTTTGTTTAAAAAGTAATCTATGCATTCCCCAGCATCAACAGAGAAATTATCTTTATCACACTCCAACCAAATGTTTTGCGTGCTTTGATTAAAAGGGGTTGTTCCCCTGCTTTCCTTTAAAATGGCCAAGAAAAATTATTCATTGCTAAGTGAGATCTTTATGGAAATAACGAGAAAGAGAAGGCACATCCGAAGTTTTTTAGAATGGCTGCTTCAATTTTGCAGTTACCTTTTTAAGAATTGCTCTTTCTGCATACAGAATTAGAAGCATAGATAAATTACTCTGTCCCAAACCACAGAAATCACAGCCTCTTTATCCATTTCCAAAAGTTGCAATTTTTCAACATCTCTTACCGTCCAGGAACTAAGTTCAATTTTTTTTTTTCTTTTTACAGCCACACCTGTGGCATATGGAAGTTCCTGGGCCAGAAGTCAAAATGGAGCTGCAGCTGCTGGCCTTTGCCACAGCATATTTGTGGCTACGACCTACACCACATCTTGAACCAATGCTGGTTAATCCACTGAGTGAGGCCAGAGATCGAACCCACATCCTCACGGACACTATGTCAGGTTCTTGCCTTGCTGAGCCACAATGAAAACTCCTATGTTCAAATGCTTGAGTATGGCCTGGCCACTGTCTTCTTTTCCAGCAAAATCCTATGCAAGGTACATGTGCAATACTTTTTCAAATATTTCCTGCGTTAGTGCATTCTGTTTATTCCACTGGAAATCACTTCTCACATTTCAATTTCGTTGAGAAAAAGATTCATCTCTGAGGAAAACTGAAATGCTGGTCTCTTCTGAGAAGTCTTTTTTTTTTAATCTCCCGAGGTAGCAACTGGCCCTTTCAGGTACCATATTACAGCATACGAACCTCCTTAAAATAAGCAGCACCATGCCAACTCTGAGTCCAAGACAATGCTCACTCATCTTTGTAACACCAGTGCTCAAGCACAAGGGCTGGCACACAGTAGACATTTATTGAATAACTGTTTATGGAATGATAAATGCTGAGACAACTAGAAAGCATTGTCTGAATATAAAATTGTTTTGCATTGTCTGTATGTAGTAACTGCTAGAATATTTTTCTACTGTCATTTGAAACCAACTAAGAGTGGGATAAATCAGTGATGGCCATTACAGTGCAGTGAACACTCCCAGTAAAAGAGGGTAATAACTAACTTTCATAAGAGATACGAAATTTAAAATATGACAGGTCTAAAGAAGACTTCATACCAGCAAAAGACTATTTCTCTGAAAAGCATAATCCCTTGATTTCAAAGTCATAACAAGTATCTATGAAATCTCCATACCATTTATTGTTACCAATATGGATGAGTTTGCCTGGTTGCACGACCTCGTCATTTATGTAGCAGTCACACTGAGATTTTGGAACACAAGTTCCTTCATTATTATGGTACATTCCATCAGGGCAAGTGCATCCATCAATGGGAACATCTTCCACATCGCAGCTCCTATCTCTCTCTGACAACGATCGGCAAGAACTATTGCAGGCCTTTACATTGTATTTGAAAACTAGGCCACTTGGACAAGAATGATCTGTTGGTATGGGGGGGAAAAATGGTAAACATGTATATATCCAGGAAAATTGGCAATTTTACTCCACCTTGATGTTTATAGGTACGCTGGTGAATTATTCATAATGGAGATTATGGATAATCAAGGAAAAAGTACCTGTTCTTTTTTTTCATTCTATTTTTCTGTTAATATTGAGAAACTACTATAATGTTTACATAATTTTGCTGGGGATAAAACCCAAAAAAGAAGATAGACTGCTCTCATGTGGCTTATATTCCAGGGGAAAAGACAATTGTGCATGCTAAAAAAGCAAGATGAGAAGCTCTAAGGATGCACAGCTGGGGACCTGCCCTTGGTGAAGAGAAGGGATAGATGGACAGCATGAAGACAGCCTAGAGAAAGGTAACTCTATGTCTGGAGAACAGCTGAAGTTAGAAAAGAAGGAAATTTTTTCAAAGAGCAAGTAGAAAAATAGAAGCTATAAGCCCAGAAGCCGTTAGAACTAGTATGGCCCTTGTAAGCACTTTGTTCTTGAGCCTGAAATCAATGAGAAGCCGTTGATTTGTTTTCGACCTGAATGTCACATGATCAGTTTAGTTTTACCTGGTTTTACTTTAAAGATTATACTGATCTCTCTGCAGAAAATGGATTTGAGGGAACCAAGAGTGGATACTGAAGGAGGATATTGGAATCACCCAGGAGGAAAAATGATGACTCTTGATCTAAGTAGTTGATGATAGAGATGAAAAATATCAATTTAGAGATGAACTTAATAGACTTTACTGATTGACAGGATTTTGGCTATGAGGTATTAAGCGTGATCTGTAGAGATATGTTTCTACAACGGTTTGGGCTTTTTTTTTTTTGGTAAAACAAGTATTTTTCTGAAGTCATATTTGAATAGTGCAATAAACATTTTTCTCATTAGGTGAAGGGTTTATCACCTTCTAATAAGATTTTTTCACTTCTTTTCTCTGAAGTTTAGTTGGTTTACAATATTAAATTGGTTTCAAGTGTACAACACAGTGTTCAAAATTTTATAGGCTATATTTCATTTAGGGTTGTTATCAAATATTGGCTATATTCTCTGTGCTGTTCAATATATACTTGTAGCTTATTTATTTTATACATAATAGTTTGTACCTCTTAACTCCCTACCTCTATATTCCACCCCCCTCCCCACTGGTAACCATTAGCCTGTTCTCTATATCTGTGTCTGTTTCTTTTGTTACATTTAGTAGTTTTTCTTATTTTTTAGATTCCACAAGTCACAACATACAGAATTTTTCTTCTTCGACTTGACTTTAGTGCAATAAACATTTTAAAACAAAGCAAGATTTTATAAAGATGGTAGTTGAGCCCCTTTTACTAATTTATATTTTTCAAAATAGTTCACATTTTTCAAAATGTTATTAATATTTGATTAGTAGTTAAAATGCAGTAGGAGTCAGAACATTATTTAAATTTCAACATACAAAAATTGAGCAGAGACACATATTTATATATAAATGCATATATATTCTGTTCTTGTTAAAATATGAATATGTTAAATCAAGGTAGAAGAAATAAATTAAGAAATAAAAATGCAAGAATTGCATAAACATGTGTATTAAAAAAGAAAGCCATCTTCGGTAGAACCAAGCACAAATTTGTAAATACATCAAAAAAAATCTATGAAAAATTGAAAAGAAAGTAGGTTTATCTAAAACCTCTATCCTGCTTACCACATAACTCAGCTCTCCATCCTACTATGTATGTTTCCTTCTCAGCACATGCTTTCACATAGTTGCCTAAAATTGTACACAGGCAATCTTCACTATTTTCACAAGCACAAGTGTATTTTTTGCATTCCTTTAAAATAAAAAACAAATTTATTTTATATTACAAAAGTACTCAGAAGAACAGGTAAGCTGGATATAACAATCAGTTCATAACCACTCCTATCTCCCGAAAAAAAATTTGTCCTTGAAACTTTTAGAATTACTTTTCAAAAATATGCAAAATAATAAATCAATTATTAACTGAGTTTTCCAAGAACTTAGAAAACAGAAATTTTATACAAAACTTTTTTCTCATTTCGGGTTATTTTCCAGTACTAAGTTGGTATACCTAACAATCAGATAAATTAGTAGAAGCCAATGTTAAACATAGATCTTAATCTACTTACAATGGCTACTAATTGAAAATTTTTAATATCTACGTGATTCTTTTGATATTATCAAAATATTTCTTAAAAAGAGCTGTTAATTAGACCCTCACATACCTCATGATATGGTTTAGGGTTCACAATTGGATGGCAGGAAGCAAAAGGCCCACTCGAATCAAGAAGAATTCCACAGTTGTTTTCAGCAAATTTTTCTGGGAGAAAATTAATGCACTTCATATTAGATCAATAATGTCATAATTTTTTTTTGTCTTTTGTCTTTTTAGGGCCACACCTGCGGCATATGGAGGTTCCCAGGCTAGGGGGCCAATCGGAGCTATAGCTGCCTGCCTACGCCACAGCCACAGCAACGCCAGATCTGAGCCGCATCTGTGACCTACACCACAGCTCATGGCAAGGCCAGATCCTTAACCCACTGAGCTAGGCAAGGGATCGAACCTGCAACCTCATGGTTCTTAGATTCGTTTCTGCTGCGCCACGATGGGAACTCCTAATATCATAAATTTTTAATTGAAAGAAAAATTATAAATCTTTAAGACTTTGGTCCTTATTAAAATAATTTTTAAATGTTTTAAAATAATTTGTTATCACTATATTCAAAAATGGAGTGATCTAATCAGAAACAACTTAACCTAAGAATTAAATCTTTATTAGATTTGGACTTTTATATTAAATCAGGTAATCCTTTTCAGCAATGTAGTTTCTATATATAATATGAAAAGGGGCCCAGATTATTTATTTAGGTGTCTTTTAATTTAAAATATATATTTGTATCTGAATTCTGAAACGTTGTAAATGAAGGCACCACACCACCACTACCACCTGCCACTGTCACCCCAGAAGATCAGATCAGTGTTTCTGAAGGTCATACATTAGGACAACTAGTATCACTAATCAAACACACTAAGTTTATTTGTGAACTGTTTAATTGATATTTTCTTTATAAATAACTAGTCTCATATTAAATTAACAGAAGAGAAAATTCACAAAAATAGTATCTCAGTAGAAAACGTTTTCCTCGATGATTTGCAAATTTCCAAAAATGACGATCATGACTAGGACAAACATTGCTAGTTTTTTCTGTTTGTTTTTAACAGCCATACCTGTGGCATATGGAGGTTCCCAGGCTAGGGGTGGTCGAATCAGAGCTGCAGCTGCTGGCCTACACCATAGCCATGGCAACACAGGATCCGAGCTGCACCTGTGACCTACACCACAGCTTGTAGTGTGGCAACCCCAGATCCTAACGCCCTGAGCAAGGCCAGGGATAGAACCCGCATCCTCACAGAGATTATGTTGGATTCTTAACTCACTGAGCCACAATGGGAACTCTCTGTTAAAAATTTTTAAACTATTTGTTGATTGGTCTGTAAAAGTTACTGTCACCATGAAGCAATAAAGGAAGATGAATGAATTTATTCATAGGACATCAAGACCAATTACCTCTAAAAGTGTGACAAAATTGTACCCATCACTGCTTTTTGTGCAACTATTATCAACTATAGAAAAGTATAATTTAATTTTTTATATTTTATTTTATTAAGTTATATAAAACACTGAAAATTGGTTTGAGTCTCACTTTTCCAAGCAATGATCACTCCACAGTGAAATTAAAGAGGACTAATAACAAGCTAAGTGATCATTAAAGTTTCCTCTAACCCTAATATTCTGTAACCGTGGAGAAAACTGTATAAGGAGGAAAAGGACGGGCATAGAAAAAAGACAACTATGTATTTTCCCCATTCCAGTCCCCAACAAGAAACATGTTTTCTGAAAGTGTCATCAGCCAGCCAGATGGTTTCTCTACTGTTCCCAGCAAAACTGGGACAGTACAACAAACACTACCTAAAACCAGGATTAATTGATAGTCTCATATTATTACCAGAATAAGCATATAATTCCAGCACCAAATATTTAATTACAGAGATTGATGTTCAATTAACATTACCTTTTCCTATACTGATGCATGAAGCGGTGTTTCCTTTAGAACAGGACATCATTTCCCAAGAATTAGCAAATGCCTGAGATGTCTTCTCCAGTATATTCTGACTTGACATGAAATCATCCTCTGCTCTGTTGTTATAGGAACCACAGAGTCCTACATAGAGCAGAGAACAAATTTTAACATCTTCTTATCTACTCATCATTTTGGATTCAAATTCAGTCATTTGCTCAAATCAAAACATGTATAAGCCACTTGAGAGTATATCTTGATTAGCCTTTATACATATAAGTAAAATTTTATGACACATCAGATTAATAACACTTTTTATGATTCTAGGAGCACTGAAACTCTGGTTTACATGAATATTATGTTTTCCCTGTTTGTTGCTGTTAACTTAACCTCCTCTGACAAGGTCATAGGAAGCATGCTTAAAGTAGAAAGTTTATGACTGCATATTTTCAATTTCAGGGTGGAGAGCTGAATCAAGACCCATCTGCCTTTCCTATCTAGATCTTTCTGACCTACGAGTTACTTTTTTTCTTATGTATAAACGTCACCTTCTTAAGCAAAAGTATATCACAAAAGCTTAGATGGTTTTAAATGAGTAACTGCAGGATTTGCCATTGTGTCTTTGTTTTGTTTGATATTTGTGACAGTATGTAAGAGCTGATATATATATAATAGAAAACCTCAGTAAAAGATATGACCATGTAATCTCTGAGCAGAAAGACAAGTCATAGTACAGCTTGTATCTGAAACTTGATTTTAAAAAGATTTTTATCTACAACATTTTCATTTATTCTTTTACAGGTTAAGCAAATATTAGCAAAGTGATATATAACGTATGTTACCAAATATCTCTTAATAAAAGCCTAATTTAAAAACCTTAAAACGTTAGTAAATATTAGCAAATATTAGCAAAGTGATATATAACGTATGTTACCAAATATCTCTTAATAAAAGCCTAATTTAAAAACCTTAAAACATTTAAATTGTTGAAAACCATTTGGAAATAAGTTTTATAATAAATAAATCTGTCTTCACTCTGTGTTAGGATTACTTTACTGCAATATGGACGAGAAGACTAAGTATGCTATATATGCTAATGCCATTAACTGAGACAATTGAAAATTACAACAAATGATGGTCACATTAGAGCCTTGGAAATAAAAACTATCCAGAAGACTTACCAACTGTGTCTGTGAATTGGTTGGGTGGCATGGAAACATATAATTGCATCACAGGAACAATTTGTATTTGCATTTTTACATGAAAGTATGTCTCTGCTTGAAGGTATGAGGAAGATACTTTGAAGATCTGTACCTTGTCTGTTAAAAAAATTATTTATGTTAATAGCAATAATTAACATACTAAACAGTTTTTGATTTCTCAAAATTCTTTTACTTTTTATTTTTTATATTTTTTATTTTATTTTTTGTATTTTTAGGGCCACACCCATGGCATATGGAGGTTCCTAGGCTAGGGGTTGAATCAGAGCCACAGCAATGCAGGATCTGAGCCATGTCTGTGACCCACACCACAACTCACGGCAACGCCAGATCCTTAACCCACTGAGCGAGGCCAGGGATCGAACGCACAACCTCATGGTTCCTAGTCGGATTCGTTAACCACTGAGCCACGACAAAATGCTTTTATACTTTAATATATTTTAAAAACAGAAACATTTACTATCCTTAAAAACAGAATAAATTAATACATCTTACATTTATTTTAAATGGTGTTATTAAACTTACCTGAATAATAATAACTTTGATTTCTAATCTTGTCATTTGTGACTGTCCCATCTCTATTGAATATGTATTTGTCAACTGAAACAGACTAAATTTAAAACACATTGTTAGTTCATAGTACTTGCAATATCAATTTATTTTAGTGTAATATATGAGCCTGAAATTTTGTGCCTGTAAGTTTGAATTTATTGGATTAATTTATAACTAAACTTAAAACATTTTAAAGCATTTCTTACATCAATTCTTTAAGAAGGATTATAGAGGACGCTTCATGCCTGATTTGCAGTTGAGGAAACTGAAACCTAAGACAATAACTTGCATTTCCAGAGGTCAAAGGGCTTGTAAGTCCCAAAGACCAAGCCAGGTGCCCTCCTTCCACATGCAGATCATCACCATTTAAAACGTCAGTTCCAAATACATAAAATTCCAAACAAGCGTAAATGCCTTCCTAAATGGTCTGCGGATTTTAATAACCTATTAGGCACATAAGGTTGACCTGTAATTATCACATTAGTTCTGTGCCTATGGCAATTTTGAGGTACCTATGGATCCTTGGAAGTCTCCAGCTCTTCCAGAAACTTTATCAATCGTATTTGTATTATTAATTTACATAGTAAAGCCTCTCTTTTTCAATCTCCAAAATTCTGAATGTATGGCGTAATTGATTTGATTTTGCTGTAGGAAGCTGATCACTTACCGAATTCAAAAGGAGGGTAACACTGTTTAAGCACGTTCCTGACTGACCACTCTGACATGGACGAAGCTCAACACTAATAGACCAATCTTTATCCTGTGAGAAAACACATTTCATTTAAATGGTTATTGCAGTGTTGTTGATTCCATGCTATTACTCTGTGACTCAATCACAATGCATGTCTGCGTTTTAAATATGCAAAAGGCTTACATCCAGTCAGTCTGCTCTGAAGCTAGAACCTAGTTTAGCCCGCGGTATCATCTAGGATGGGCCAAGGGCTTTACAGTGGGTCCAAGTATCTTGCATAAGATAATTACAGTCATCATTTTTTTTTCTTATAACTTGAATTTTTGTCTTCTCTTCCACAGGAATTGTACTGCATTATTGAGACTGATAGGACTTAGAAGTAACATAGCTTGTTTATTCTTTGAACAATCCACAATGTCAGCTTAAATCCAATGAGAGGTATTTAATTTATAAACTTGTGATATAAGTCATGTCTAATATTGACTTCCAGTTCTCATTTCAAGATCTAAGACTCTCTAATCTATAAGAAGCAAATAGTCTATTTTGACAGATTTCCTTCTCACTTTTCCCATCCCCTATCCTCATGTATTATGTGAGGAGTATTAAAAGAAAGAAAGATTTGGAAAACTGACTTTTAGTAGCAGCAACTATATTTTTCAAATTACTGGACATTGACCCACATCTCTCACTTCAGGAGTCACAGGTTCTGCTCGTCTTTGTTTTTTACCAGGAAGAGTAAATAAAATTAGTTATTCTCATGCTAGCTAAAGTAGAACCTATAAAATGGCATCCCTCTGTTTTTTGAAATTCAGATTACTTAAAATTTTAGTACTGAAAAGAGTTTAAATTTTCAGGTGACAGAACTAACCTCTGTCATACTGATGGTATTGTATTATAAAACTGAAATAAATTTTAAAGGAATAACGGTGAAAAAGGAAGATGCTTTAGGGGTTGTAGAAGATAATTTCATTTGAGGCGCTAGTGAACACGTACAAAGAAAAGCAGAAAAAGGAAATCTTTTCCTGGTGTATTTAAAATACTATTAACAAAGAAAGAGATTTTGATTGTTCTGTTTCGCAAGGAATCTCTAAGGAGTACAGGAAATACTGATTGCCCATGTCAATATGCAACAGAAAGAAGATACTGAAATACATAACCCGTGACTGAAAGGTTTAATGAAGATGAAGATTGCGTTTTAAACTGGTTGAAAAATAGTTTGGTGTCTGAATTTGTTTTCTCAAGTGTTACAGAAAGTTACATACATGGATGGCCAAAAAGTGACAGTTTCCAGGATGGTTGTATTTAACACCATCAAAGGTGGTAATCAAGCTTCCTTCCACCTTACATCTTCCAGGACATAAGGCTTCAGTGCAGGACCACTTTGCTTCTTGGCATGTGCTATGAAAATGCAATGGTTATGTTAAAGATCATTGATCATGTTTACCCTCTGATGAAAATACATAATACTACATTAAAAAATCACAATCTAAACTAAGGCATCTAATTAATGTTTATATCTAGTTACACCATCATTTTTCCCCACTCAACATCTCAGCTCTGATAAAATGTCTCAGTGGTAGCGGTATCCCGGTATTTTAAAAGATTGCAATTCCATTGACCCGATAACTTCTGCCTGCATTCAACATGTAAAGACTTATAAGCTGGATTTCAAGGGTTTGTTTAAATGGAATACTTTTCACTGTTAATATTAAAACACCTCCTACATGCCACGTTGTAGACCTGCACTGTCCAGTATAGTAAAGAGAGATATATAGCTATTGATTATGTGAAATGTGACTCATCAGTCCAGACTGAGCCCTGCTATCATGGCAAAATACACACGGACTTCTAAGACTTTATATGAAAAAAGATGATAAAATCTCTCAAAGCTTCATACTAATTTCATATTGAAATGATATATTTTGTGTATGTAAAATAGATCATTTTAATAATGAACTCCACTTGTTTGTTTCTTTCTGCTCTTTGAAAATATGTCAACTAGGAGTTCCTGGCATGGCGCAGCGGAAATGAATCAGACTAGGAACCATGAGGTTGCAGGTTCGATCCCGGTATCACTCAGTGGGTTAAGGATCCATCATTGCCGTGATCCCATCTTGCTGTGGCTGTGGCATAGGCCCGTAACTACAGCTCTGATTTGACCCCTAGCCTGGGAACCTCCATGTGCCTCAGGTGTCGTCCTAAAAAAATAAAAAGATAAAAAATAGGAGTTCCCGTCGTGGTGCAGTGGTTAACAATTCCGACTAGGAACCATGAGGTTGCGGGTTCGATCCCTGCCCTTGCTCAGTGGGTTAAGCATCTGGCATTGCCATGAGCTGTGGTGTAGGTCGCAGACGCAGCTCGGATCCTGTGTTGCTGTGGCTCTGGCGCAGGCTGGCAGCTACAGCTCCGATTAGACCCCTATCCTGGGAACCTCCATATGCCGCAGGAGAGGCCCAAGAAATGGCAAAAAAGACATAAATAAATAAATAAATAATATAAAATTTAAAAAATAAAAATACATCAGTTCAAAAGTGTTAAATCATATACGTGGGTCATATTTGTGGCTCACATTATATTTCTTTTGGACAGCACTGCTATACACATTCAATAAATCATAGCTTTTGTTAGTCATAATTATTATTAATATATTATTACCAGACTAACAAAATGTTGCCTATTTTTAGAGAAAATATTACAGTATAAAGAATACATTAGATTTCATTGAGTCAGATTATTTCCCCATAAGAATGCAATACATCTCTAGAGAGTCCTTCAAAGTCCTGTGGAAAATTGGAATTTCAGAGAAGAGTGGTAGTGAGGAATAGGGAAATCTCTCTCTCAGCGTATTGTTCCAGAACTCAAAAGGAAGACTCAAGCTATTCAACTAAAAAAGAAATAATATACACTAACATTTGGCATAGCAAAATCCACTGTGGATTAAATATATCTTGACCAATGTATCCTCATATAAAAAGTAATTGAAAATACTGCGTTGTTTCTAATGGTAGATTTTTAAATATTTTTGAGTGTTTTATTTGAATGTATTTTGTTTCATTTTTTAAAGTTTTATTGAAGGACAGTCGATTTACAGTGTTATGATCATTTCTGCGGTACAATAAAATGATTCAGTTATACATTAAATGTTCTTGGCCATGTTTTCATTATTGTAAACATACTTTTGTGTGACTCTTTGCTCTTCTTTGCAACCACCAATTGCTTGACTATTGAAAATGCCCTTTCAGTTAGTAAAAAACATTACCTTTTAAATAGGCACAGAAAGTTCATATGATTTACACAAAACACACCAAACTTTCCTCAAAAAAGGAAAACCAGAATATTAACACAGATAACACAATGCGGTTGCTGTTCATTTCTGAGAAGTTTAAGCGTGGATTTAGAGAATTATTTCACATAATATTAAAATATTAGTATTATTTCACTATCAGTAAAACACAGACGAAACGCACACACATACCACTGAGAACCACAAGGACCTTCGCGGACTTCTCCTGACTGATACACATTTCCATTCGATTCGCAGGGACAGTAAGCCTTCAGTACGCATTTCCCTGTCTTGCCAATATCATCCAACAGATAACCTGGAGTATATTATAAGACTAATCTCAAAACCGTATAAACATCAGTAAATTCTCAAGCAGTGTATTGTGAAATCAATTTTGAGGTTGTTCTTTCAAGTCTAAACATGCACTTAAAATGATGATTTCTGCTTAAGCAATTACAATTACATAATTTTCTGAGCCATGGAACTGTCCTATGGAACTCAAAATAGGACTAGCAGATCTTCTTTGTCACACTCAGCCTTCAGTTTTCGTAGAGATAGAAATGCACAGTAACCTTAAAAGTCTCTGTACCCCTTCCCTCCAGTTTGCTAGAGGGCTGGACTATGACTAGGTAATAATTACATTCATTAGATATCTAGTTAGAGATGCCATCCCACTATAACTGGGTCACTTCACTTTCAATTGTTTTAGTGCAAATATTTTACCTTCTGGGCAGGTGCAGCCACTCACACATTCACTGTCTTGAAAGGGAGCCACATTAGAACAAGTTGCAGGATTTGAGGGCCCACATTCTTTGTAGATATGTTTTTCTGGGCAGTTAGGTTTTTCTGGAAAAATATGGAAATATGTACACATGGAAGTTAGAGGGAAATGAATGTGATAAATACATAATATTCTAACAAGGACCTCTTCAAATGGAATTCTTTGAGTCTAATTTTCAACATATGGGTCAGTTTTTAAACATACTCAGTAACTAAATTATGTCAATTTCCCATGCATTATTTTATGATGCAATATTTAATTTGGAGGAAATATATGTTGTAAAATACCATTTTATCTTGCTTTGAAATTAATATTCTATTTGTATTTTAACTCATAAAGACTGAGTTGACTAAATGGGAGGTATATTCATATTTGTAGGAAATTCATTTATTTTTTAAATTTTTGAAGGAAATAATTCCTAGTCAACATACTCTTGACAACTTTTTCAGATTTTTTGTACAAAGGTTCTACAGGATGTTTACAGAATTATTCATTTTTCCCAGTGACTTGTACTGATTAAGTCTATAAAGTTCCTCATTAAGATCTTAATGCAAAGCACTTGTGACAAGTCCCTCCACAAAATGGACCATCATTTCTAAGGTTCTTTCCGGGACTTACAGACATTTCAGAAGAATGTATGAAGCATAGCTCAACTTTAAAGTGCTACGGAAACTTCCTGAGAGAATACATTTAAAACCTACCACAAACCACAGCAGAATCGTCTCTCCAGGATTCATAGACGCCAGGACCATCCGAGGCACAGAGGCGGGACAATTCTGAGTAAGTGTCACATGTGGCTTTTGCATCTCTATTTTGGCAGTACTCATCAATGCAGATTATTTTGTAGTCATTGGATAAAGTGCTAACCTTCTGACATTTCTCAAAGTAGGTTCCAATAATCTTCTCACAGTGCTGCAAAATAAAACAGGAAGTTTTATTAAAACAGAAGAAAAAGGGCGGTTCCCGTCATGGATCAGTGGTTAACGAATCTGACTAGGAACCATGAGGTTGTGGGTTTGATCCCTGGCCTTGCTCAATGGGTTAAGGATCCAGCATTGCTGTGAGCTGTAGTGTAGGTTGCAGACGCAGCTTGGATCTGGAGTTGCTGTGGCTCTGTCGTAGGCTGGTGGCTACAGCTCCGATAAGACCCCTAGCCTGGGAACCTCCTTATGCCACAGGTATGGCCCTGGAAAAGACAAAAAAGACAAAAAAAAAAAGAAGAAGAAGAAGAAGAATCAAATGAACATTGAAGGATAAATTTAGAAGACGTTTTTTGCATGATATACTGTAGCTCTGACAGAGCTGTTGAACTTAGTTTTGAATTAGTATAGCTGGAACAGTGACTCCTAAAAGAAAATTTCATCTTCAATCCTTTTGACTGTTGTATAATGACTTCAAAAATTGTTTTACCTAAATTCACCCAAAATTTCCCTAAAGGTGATATGAAGTTTAGAATTCAAGAAAATGGAAGAAGTGAGAAAATGAAAGACGGTTGATGCCAGAGATTGGGATGGTGAATCATTGATACCACAAGAGACAGAGGGATGTTGGCCCTTTAACGGTTAGTCTGCTTGTATTTGATGACCAAACAGATAAAATTGAGTGATTCTGTGCTTTCTTGGTGGGGTCATGTGAGTTTTCTCTGAAAACAATTTATTTGTTTTCATGTTGGTTAAGGAAATAAAGTCAAGCACGAAAAGTTCAAATTTCAACATATTTTAACTACTGCATAGCTGTTTTCTCTCTTAACCATATTTCTTTTCAGAGAAATGTAAAAGTTACTGGCAAGCAAATACACAATTTGTATAATTTAAGCCATTAGACCACCGATAACATTCTCCAAGTGAGGTACAAAATTAAGTGAAATTAAGTCTTCAAAGAAGTTTTAATCTATTGTTTTCTATATATCTTTCTCACTAGATTCCAGGTTCAATTAGGGCAAGAAATAGAATTTTGTAATGTCTACGTGAAACACAACATCTTGTACATAGCAGGTTCTTACTAAATATGCACCAGCTTTAACATAAATTTATATTTTATATTCAACTAACATTTGAGCCCAGGAATAAGTTCTCACACACTGTGCAACTATCACAACAGATAAAACATAATCCCTGTAGTCACATAGTTCATAATCTCATAGGAAACATGTGAGAAAAGCATGGGGAATTTTTGTGGATGGTATTTCATCACAAGTACCAATGAGTGGCATGGATAACAGGGAAGACGAAGCAATTCTAACTGCTAAGATCAAGGAGCCTTTCCAAAGGAAGATAGCGGATGACCTTACAGAACGTCACGGCTTAATTTGCTTTGCGAGAACCACAAGATGGTTTAGAACCACAGGGTGGTTATAAATGCAAAGCCTATTATCTGAAAAACACGATCCTCTTCTACCCGTAATATCCATGCATATCTTGATCTTGAGAATTTTGTTCTAGATTGAAATAGGAATATGGGAAAATTCCTTCAGTCATCAAATGAATGCAATCTATCAAACGCATCATTGACAGAATTACACAAGTGCAGAAAATTCCGAGGAAATGATGACTCTTTTCCAGGGGTGTAGTCAAAAAGATGATCTGTAGGAATTCCCGTCGTGGCGCAGTGGTTAACAAATCCGACTAGGAACCATGAGGTTACGGGTTCGGTCCCTGCCCTTGCTCAGTGGGTTAACGATCCGGCGTTGCCGTGAGCTGTGGTGTGGGTCGCAGATGCGGCTCGGATCCTGCGTTGCTGTGGCTCTGGTGTAGGCTGGCAGCTACGGCTCCAATTCTACCCCTAGCCTGGGAACCTCCATATGCCGTGGGAGCGGCCCAAGAAATAGCAAAAAGACAAAAAAAAAAAAAGATGATCTGTAAAGCCTTGTCAAAAAGAAGGTCAAGTATAAATGAGATGACCATTCAGACTGGCTCTATGGAGCAAAAATAAGGGAGTGAGAGCAGAATATGCTTTTTAGGAACACAGTACAGGAATTTCCAAACTCTAAGATTTAAGTCTGTCCCCACGGAGAGAGAATCATGGAGAGAGAAGCAAGTGCCTTCACTGATGCACTAAAACATTGTTCAAAGGAAATTAGAATTTTTACACTAATACATAGTAAATATAAGGTTTTAGGGGAACAAAAAACAATTATTTGGCATCTATAGCTAGTCTAAAGCTGAGAATCAGACCACAGGGACATTGAAGAAGAAGCAGTTGCAGAATTCTAAGAATAAGAAATGAGCGGACTGCACATCAGAATGCACACCCTCTATGATTTAGTTTCTAAGTAGGACCTCGGTCAACTATATAAATACTTTTTCATTATCAAATAATGTTTAAAATGAGGATTTAATAATTGAAACACTTCAGGTGTGACTTTTTGTCATATTTTTAGCCTCAGTTACTTTTCACCTAGAAAAAGAAATATGAGGAATAGGCACCTTTGACTATTTCACATGCCTACCCTCCTCCTGCATTCAGAGACTTCCTAAAATTAACCAAACTCCTTTTCTTAAACTGCAAGTGATGCAGACATATACAAATTGGCATAAGAAGATAAGGCAGGTTATTCTTACTCTTAGCATCTCAGAACAAATCTTTTTTATAGATCTACATCTAATTATGTTTTAAGATAGGTTAATCAAATGGGAAATTTTTACAAAGTACTTTGACTTTGAAATTCATATCTTGGATTCTTCCATTATAAATTTATGGTAATCTGAGGGGGTTTCTTAAGATAAAATTCTACCTACTTTGCATCACTTTTGAACAATATGTAGAGATGAAAAGTGACTAGAAGTGTGAAAGTTGCTGAGAGCAGAATATCTGAGCTATCCATGTAATATTCTATTTTGAAGATAATAAAATAAAATAAAATCCTCTGGGAGGCTCTCAGATTAGCTGATTTTCAGTTTCTTCAAATATCATACTGCTAACTTAAGTTAATGCATATTTTAGAGCAATGTTTTTTTTAATCTCCTAAGAATACTGTAAGAAAATAAGCAAGCCAATAAAAAGTAATCTGACTTTATATTTTCAAGGCCTACAGTTTTCAAATTTAAAATGGTAAATTGCATAGCTCAGAGAACTCTACTCAGTATTCTATAATAACCTAATTTGGAAAAGAAGCTGAAAAAGAATGTTACAGATATATAACTGATTCACTTTGGCGTACACCTGAAACCAACACAACACTGTAAATCAACTACACCCCAATAAAGTTTAATTTAAAAAAAAAAAAGAGTGCTTAGAAGAGGATATTGGCTATCTAAATTGAAACCAAGGAGAATGTTGCTGAAACCTGCTACTAAAATAAAATATAAATTTCTTACCTGTACTCCATCTTCACAAAGTTCATAGCTTTTACTAACAGCATTGGGACAACTGCCAGGAATTTTACTATTGGCAATATGCTCATCGATATCTTCTCCTTGAAAAGAAACCAATGCTTACTTCAAACTATTCATTACAAATATGCATTATTTTTAAGACAAATACAGACTTGACAATATAAATATTTTTTATTTTAACAATTTATCATTCTTTAGACAATGAAAATTGTTAGTTGTTAGATTTATCCAAATATGAGTAATTAATTGATCATTTTCTTTTGGGAGGCAATTTTCTTAAACCTAATGCATTGAAACCTTACCTGGAGTATTGTTGAAGTTACCACAAAGACCGCAAGTTGGATATTGTTTGTGAATAGTGAGCTTTAAGAAAAAAAATTACATGTATATGTTTATAAAATATTGAACATATCTCAAGATAAATTTTACCCAAACCAAAGGACAAAGGCTTCTCATGTTCAATTTTACCTAAGCCGGTTACACTCTCAGGAATGTAGCACAGGGCCTTTTTCTAAAGCACCTGGATCTAGAATTTGGAAAGAAATCCTGACTAACTGCATGTCTTTGGGCCAATTATTTTACTTTTATTAGCCTGAATTTCCTGAATCCCATCATCTATAAAATAAAATTAATAACATTACATACATCAAAGTATTTTAGATATTAGATAATGCTAATACAGCAACGAACACAAAGAGATTTCTCAATAAACCTTAGTTCTTATTTTCCTTATATTGTATCATTTTTATAGCAGAAAGTAAAGAACAAAAAGCACATGATTGTAACAAAATCACAGATGGACTTACTGAGAGTTTGTTATTTTTGTCCCACATCAAAGACAGGATTCCTCTACGGCTATTCAGAACATTATGTTCTCCGTATTTTTTAATGTGAATCAACTTATTGTTATATGGTATGTGTACACTGGAAAGCATAAAGAACAAGTACATATAAAAGATATGAATAGTATTATAACAGGCTTTTTATGATCATTCGTGTTTCTATGTCTAGTATCATAATACTGGCTAGTAAACATAAACATATTTTTCCTCATCATTTCAGAAGAGACACATGGCTTTTCTCAATTTCGGAGAAGGGAGGAACGATAAATAAATTTGGGGGGCATGCGAGAAATGAACAAGAAAATCTGATACTGCGTAAGAATAAAATGATCAAATAATTTGAAATATTTACCAGTAGAATATCATGCCTCATTTTCTTAGCCAGAAAAGTATTCAAATATGTCAGCCCCACCAAATATAAATCGCTACTTCTAGAAATAATGGCCTAAGTTTCAATATATTTTAAAACCTCTAATTGTTTTAGGGTTAAACATACAAATGAAAATGTAAATATTCCATTAACAGTTTTGTTGAATATGCATGTTGTCCCAAATCTAAATACTCAAAATAGGCAAACACCAGAACTAATCTTTCTCTTCCTACCTTGTTAGAGGCATAAATATCACATCTTAAAATCCCACATATAACAAAGTCTTATACATTTAACAAGAATTTATCATAAATATTGATAAGAGGGCCAAAATAGGAAAAAAGTACTATCTCTTCCCTATTCAATCTTTTTTTTTTCTTTTTGCTCAGGTTACTTCAACTAATTTATAGCCTTTATTCAAAATGCTATGACTTTTACCTTTCTCCATTAACTAAAATGACATCACCCGAAATGGAGATGTCATTATTGTCAATTATAACTGTTATTTTTTCAATCTCACTGTCATTGTTTCGTTTGATTTCAACATTGAAATCTCCTCCAGATTCAACACAGTGACGGCAGAAAGTATAAGAGCATGAAGACTCAAAGGAAAAGACACGGCCATTGAACGCTTTATATGCTCCTTTGCCCCAAGTAGACACTTCACCTAAAAAACATTTAAGGTAGAATATTCAATATCATTTAGAACAACAGTCAATGTAGTTTCTAGTTTTGATTTTTTTTAAGTATTTATGAAAGTTACTATTCTCACATCCAACTTAAATCAGTACTTTTCTTTCTTACACACTTCAAAATGTGCTAAAAGTCATACCTGAGCCCTGGGAAATACTCGAAGTGGGCTATTCTGGCTAAAACTAAAGAAAAAAATATCTTGTTTCCCATTGGAAAAGGGAAATTTTCTCTACTCTGGGAAGAGATATGTGGAGGGAAGCTGTGGTCTGTTTGTTCGTTTTACTTTTGTAGAGGTAGTCTTTCTAATGTCTGACTGGGTTACCACTAATATTAAATAAATATAAAGAATTACACTATTTCTCTATCTCTCTCTCTCCATGTGTGTGTATATACATATGTATTGAGTGTATATATGTGTCTGTGTGGAATGCATGTGCATAAAACAGATAGATGGAGAAAATTTTAAAATTTGGTTACTTTCAAAACTGATTAGATACTGGCTGGCTTGGGAATATAAATATGGATAGAAATCAGTCATTTTTACTTACCAATAATTGCATCTGTTTCTGAGTATTTTGGCGTTGCTTCAGGAATATGGGATCCTTTTTCTATTCAACACAATGCATGGATTACTTAAATTTCAAAATATATGCTGATTTTAAATAGACAGGATAATTGATCTTCTACATGAGAATTTAAAGGTTGGTATTGAGGACTATCAATTTTTTTAATCCTAGATATATAATTTGATTTTGTGACAGCTATGATTTTTTTAAGTCACATGCATGATTATTTCTGAAGTCTATGATTTTTTCTTATAGTAGTAAGTCAAAGTATGTTCAGAGCTCATTAAAAGCTTATTCATTTGAGATCATGCACAATTAAAAACATGTGCTGCATCCCTTAGAGAACTATTTTTCAACTTCAAAAATAGAACTATAGAGGCCTGTTTTTATTGGAAGACACTACCCAAACAGGCCCATGGTAGATTTTATTAAATCAGTTTACCATATAATACCAATAACTCAATTATCTATATTTGAAAAAAATCACTTCTCCTGGTCAAAGAGAAAAATTAGCATACCTTGAAATTTTAAGTTTCCCATGAATTTTTTTTTTAGAACCACACCCACAGCATATGGAAGTTCCCGGGCTAGGGGTTCAATCAGAGCTATAGCTGCTGGCCTACACCACAGCCACAGTAACAGGGGATCCAAGCCACATCTGTGACCTACACCATAGCTCATGACAACGCTGGATTCTTAACCCACTGAGCAAGGCCAGGGATCAAACCCTCATACTCATGGATACTAGTCAGGTTTGTTAACCGATAGGGACTCCTCCCATGATTGTTTAATTCTAATACGCTGACCATTTTATGTAACTAAGTAAATCTTAGAAAAAAATCTAAAAGCAAACAGAATGGAGCGGCAATAAAAAATTTTCAAAAGTGAACATTTTGATAGAATTTTAAAATATTTTTTTAAAAAGCCAGAAATTTAAAATATTTTTTTACAAAGCCACATGCTGTGTATCTTGAGGCCACTCCTCTTTATGATAGGTTGTCATTACTCAGGTTGAGTGGAAATATACTAAACTATAAAGTCAACCTTTAAGTACTATATCTAAAATTGATAAAGGAGAAGTTGCATTGTTTTATTTAGAATCCCTAAAATATAATTTTTTGCATTTGTGAAATTGTTTCAAATAACCAATTGGTCGTCTAAATTTCAGTACTCAAAAAGCATTTAGAAGCTCAATTCTACATGAGAAACACATAGGAATACCAAATCCCAGCAAATCAATAATCATTTTATTAAACACCGAATGTTATAAATCAAACTACCTGGAGTACTGAATGGTCCAGAAGAACTGTAGTCAGATGAGCTTATGGCACCTATTTAATACAAAATGATTAGGCTGTTTCTGTGTATAATTTTATTTGGTAAATTATGAAAAAAGTTTAATCTGATGTATAAACCATAAATCCAATTTCAGCATTGCTAAGCTGGCAGACTTAGACCCGTGTGAAGCTGTATAAGAAAAAAAAAAGTTATCAACTCAACAACTTGCTGGAGAAACAAAATTATAAGCCTCACTGCTAAATGAACTAACACCACACTATTTACTCCAGATGAATTGCCTTAAAACTTGATCAGGAAAAGAGAAAATGTTTGTGTAGACAGAGTTTCAAGTCTGTTATTCCAATTTCAACCAAACTTACTCCCACATCAAATTGCTTTACATTGGAGAAATTTAGTTGCCATTTCAAGATGTCAACTGAACAAAGGATTCTTCATTCACAGAAACTGGAAATATTAAAACCATTAATCTAGATGAACTGAGATGTTCAATCTCAAGACGTCATGTCAAGAGATCCAGCACCTGCCATTTCAAAGCCACTAGATTTACTGTCATTAGATGCACTACCAGAGAGAACACTAAATAAGAGCTGACCATCTGATTCAGAAAAAATGAAACATTTGAAAGCTGACATCCAAATAGCAGAAAAATCTCAAAATGGAAACCCCACTCCACAGTACAAAGATAAGAGACAATTACTTCTTAGTAAAATTTCTCATGAATAAAACCTAAATTTGAATACCTGAGCTAATGGGGTTCAGAATTTCAGCATCGCTTAAACTGTTTGTTTCAAATATCAAAGAAAATCAATGATAATAGATAATAAATGATTTCAAATTTCTCAGTTTCGTTGAAGTTTAAATCTGAAAATTTATGTCCAAAGATTAAGAACAATCCAAAATAAAATTATAATTTCTGTAGGACCAAGCCTTTTTTTAACAGATTTATTAATAGTCAAATGTGACTGAGGTCAATCACTACTCTACCACACTATTCTTCATGCTAATTAGACTTCATTTTATAAAAAGGTATTAATCCTAAATTTGAGTTCTAAGTGTGAACTGTGAATAATTTTTGAGCATCCATGTCATTAGAAGTGGATCTACTACCCACGGTTCTGTGGTCATCTAGCCTAGTGGCTCCCAAGACTTTCTAACATTGCTAGCAGCACCAAATTGTTCTCATGGCATGATAAATATTATTTTAACAATGGGTACCACAAATTTCAATACTATTCAATCTCCCATGTTTCTATTAAGTGGAAATAATAAATTTTATGAGATTTTCCCAAAAGGATGAATTGTGTTTACTCTCTTCAGGAATGGACCTGCCAAAAAAAAAAAAATCCTTAAACCACTAAGACCAGATCCAAGATAGAAAGTTCAAGCCCAACAAATCAGCTGCCACTCTTCAACTTATGCAATTCCAAATCCATTTTGCTTAAAGAAAATAAAGACTCTTTAATGTCAATATATTCACAACCACAAAACTAGTTCCACAGCCTCTGCCAACAAATACTAAATGACTTTTGGGGAGAAAAACATGTATACATGTAAGGATAACTTGATTCCCTTGCTGTACAGTGGGGAAAAAAAATGACTTTTGCCTGGTCATATCTAAAGACATTTCATCATTTCAGGATTTGGGCTTGCTTTTTAAATTATTATTAAGGATAGTCCTTTCCTCTAGTGGAAAAATTAAAATGTTATTGTAAAAAATTATGAAAGTTTAAAATACATTTCAATTTCATTGAAAGAGTTCAGGCTAGGAGAAAGCCTGATTTATGGACATTGGTCCTGAGACTTAACAAATCTAGGCCCAACAGACATTGTTGCACCAATCCATCAATCCCCTGACTTCAAATTCTTTTCCACCAAATGGTCAAGTGCCAATCCCAAATTTCCAATATTAACACCAGCATGTTCACCCCCATTTTTCACACTGGTACTGCTACAGAACATTAAAAGTATGTCACCAGAAAATATTTAATTCAGTAACTTTTTTCCAAATGTCTTTCCTTCAAGCCCAAAATCAAAAGACCCAGGCCCTCCAACTAACAAAAAAAGCAATATATTATTAAATAAAATAATAAATAGTTGAAACCCAATTGGATTCCTCAGGAGAAAACTGGGTGAATAGCTAATCACTGGCATTAGAGTCGAAGCCTTTGAGACCATTGCCAAAAGATCCACTGCCACTCATTCTATCCCCTCCATGTTTATTAACTCCAAATCCCTATTGACCAGAAGTCTCAAGTTGGATTCCAAATTTCCAGAGCTACCACCAGAAAGGTATGCCCACTTCGCAAACAGATGTCATTTGCTGAATATAAAATGATTGTCACCGCATATACTGCAAATATTTCATAACTCAGAAAATTTTATGCACGAAAATGAGATATCAATACCTAGACCACTGGAAATAGATCCTTCAGTTCTAACAACTTGATTGCCTTCAACTGTCTGGCTACTAATGCCACTGCTACCAAGTGAGCTCGAATCAGAAGTTTCAAAACCAAACACAGTATTGTCCTTTCTGGCTCAAAGTTTCCAATCAAAAGAGCTGGTACCAACTGATGAAAAAAATCAAGGTGTTATTAAATTTTAATCTTTATTAATTAGTTAGTTATGAAATGTTATTCAAAGAAAAATGCTTCCACTGTTTAGTTAATTTAACTTAAAATCTTCCAAACTGTGTCTGTATTGGAATACCTGAACTACTGACATCAGAATGTAAAATGATTATCACAATATGTATTAAAAATGCTTTTGATGATTCAGAAATTTAAATGCACAAAAATGAGATATCAATACCTAGATCACTGGAAACAGATCCTTCAGTTCTAACAACTTGATTTCTTTCAACTGCATTGCCACTAATGCCACTGCCACCAAATGAACTTGAACCAGAAACTCTAAAACCAAGTGCACCAGTGCCCTTTTTGGTTCCAAATTCCCAATCAAAAGACCAACTGATAAAAAAATCAAGATGTTATTAAAATTTAATCTTTATTAGTTAATTAGGCTGTTAAATGTTATTTTTTAAATGTTTAGACTAGTTGATTAATTTAATTAATTTAAAATTTTTTCTGGAATGAATCTTTATTGGAATACCTGAACTACTGACATCAGATCCCAGGCCTTTAAATCCAGCCCCAATATATCCACTGCCACTCAATCTATTCCCTCCAAGTTCACTGATTCCAAATCTTTGTTGACCAGAGGCCCCTAAGTTGGATTCCAGATTTCCAGTGCTACCATCAACAAATGCATTCCCACTTCTCAAATTGGTGTCGCCTACAGAATATAAAATGATTGTCACAACATATACTGCAAGCATTTTTATGATTCAGAAAATTTGATGCACAGAAATGATATCAATCAATACCTAGACTATTGGAAATGGATGTTCTAACAACTTGATTTCCTTCAATTGCTTTGCTACTTATGCCACTGCCACCAAATGAACCTGAACCAGAAGCTCCAAAACCAAAGGCAGCATTGCCCTTGCTGGCTCCAAGTTCCCAACCAAAAGACCTAGTTGCGATTGATGAAAAAAAATCAAGATGTTGGTGTTTCCCTGTGGCTCAGTTGGTTAAGGATCTGGTGTTGTCACTGAAATGTCTCTGGTTACTGCAGTGATGTGGGTTCAACCCCTGGCCCAGAAAATTCTGCATGCTATGGGTGTGACCAAAATGATCAAGATGTTATTAAAAATTAATTTTTATTATTTAATTAGTTTGTTGTTAAATGTAAAGAAACCTATTTTAACCAATTAATTAATTTAATGAATTTTAAATTTTTCTGAAATGAGTCTTAGTTGGAATACCTGAGTCATGGGCATTCAATACAAAACATATGAATTCACCCCCAGCAGATCCTCTACTGCTAATTTCACTCCAAAACTCTAGTAATTCCCAATCCCTTTTGACCAGATGTTCCCAATCCAAATGCTAAATTTTCAGAGACACTGCTGCTAAAAACAGCCCTTCTCCTCATGTAGATGCTGTCTACTGAACTTTTACATATATATATGTATATATATAGAAAAATTATGATTCTTAACCATCTCTCTCTCTCGCTCTCTCTCTTTTTTTTTTTTTTTGGTTTTTAGGGCTGCACCCAGGGCATATGGAGGTTCCCAGGCATATACTGGTTCCTGGGGGTTGAATCAGAGCTACAGCTGCATACCTACGCCAGAGCCACAGCAACGTGGGATCCGAACTGTGTCTGCGACCTACACCACACTTCACGGCAACGCCAGATCCCTGACCCACTGAGCAAGGCCTGGGCTTGAACCTGCATACTCGTGGATACTAGTCGGATTCATTTCCGCTGCACCATGATGGGAACTCCCGATTCTTAACAATTTCTATGCACAAAATCTAAAGAGTTATAATGCTCAGCTCACTGGAAAATGAATTTCCAGAGCTTCCTATTTTTAACAAAGCTTTTTTTTCAAGACCACTAACCCCAATTCTGCATGAACCAGAGTTACCAAGACTAAGTCCAAATTAACCTTTCTTTTACCATCAAGTCTGAAATAAAAAATAAATAGAAAATTAAATGGAAAATTAAGCTGTTGTCAGGAGCAATAAACAAGTGATGTAAATTACTTGAGTTTTTCCCTTAATAAAGTCTAACTCAGAATTCCTGAGCCACTGAAATGAGAGCCAAAGCCCATGGTTTCACTAACAAACCCCTTGCTATTCTTCCTGTTTCCACCAATTTCCACATCTTTTAAGATAAATTACTCTGATATTGAAAATACCTAGACTTACTGTCCTTTAGTTACCCTCATTGCCTTCACTGACTTGGATTTCCAAATATAAAATTCTAGTTATCCACACCTTTTTTGTTTATTGAAAATATAAAACAATATTGAAAATCACTTTGAAATAAAATCACTCTAACAAATTTCAGCACTTTGGTTTTGCTTCTCCTGGTCTTTGGCTGTAGATATACAGATGACAGATTCAAACATTCTGACAATCCTTTCCAAGAAAACTAGTTCAGATATGAACCAAAAAGCTAAGTAATTGAACTTAAAAAGCTACCATCGCAAAAGTCATACAGAAACATGAGACCAAAAATTTTCTGTCCCTATGACAAAACACGGGAACAAGAGAGTTTAAGTGGCTTTCCCAAAGTCCACAGAAGGTCGTGGAGGAAGAGTAGGAATAGAAACTGGATCTCTACATTCCAAGCCCAAGCCCCTTCATAAAAACATCAAACTTACTTGCCCCTTCACTAAAATGTTTAAATTGAAGATGATATGGATACTTTAAGAATCAAACAGAGTTTAAAAATCTTTCCCATGAGGGCCTCTAACACTAAATCTACCTTCATTGAAAACACCACCACTGATTCCTGCTTTGCCAATGGACTGCTTTTTCTGTCAAAAACAGAAACTAAGGAACAACTTAGAATGCATGTTTCACTGGCAGCAGAGTAAGAGCCAGCTAATCTATTTACTGAATTCACATCAAATCCACTTTGGTCAGATGCACCCCCAGAAATGTTATTTTTGTCTGAAGCAGTGCCACCAGATTCTGTACCACCAGAGCAACAGTCGGCAAGATCACTTGCTGAACTGGTTTTCTCTATCATACACAAAACAATCATTATCAGAGAAAAGTTGCATTCATTTATATTGTACCAGAAATTAATCTATGCACATTGCTTGAACGAGGGCTTCATTATAGTTTCAAATATATTATCCTCTCCACCCACACACATCCTTCCACATAGAATTCCAACAGTGCAATCAGGAGTGTGCATGACAACCCATTTACCATCAGGTTTGAGAGAGTTCCCTGAGAAAAGTGAAGCACGGGGTTCAAGATAAAGTTTCTATAGAACGTGAGCACACAATTAACAGCTCAGTGTTGTAAATAAGAGCAATATAGCTGTGTTATCTTCTTAGTCATACTGAACTTGTCAATCCCGAAAGAGATGACTGGACAGACAGGAAAATTTGTGCCTTTCCTGAAGCTCGTTCAACCACATGCTTACACCAAAAACTGTGTCTCCTTCTCAGTTATCATCACCTGGGCTCAAATATTAAATTTTCATATAAAATATTGAAGTCATTTTCTTCACTTGATCTCCCTCTTCCTGACTTTTGCAGAGGTACAAACTACAGAGCTTTCGGGGACCAGGCAAGTAAAGTAAAAATTTGAATCAGCCAATAAGGAGAAGCATGTTAAGCCAGAGAGGATAAGCCTCATCTAAGGATGTTTACATATTTTTTTTCAAACAAAAAAAAATTAAAGACCACAAACTACTTAAAATCCCTACTTTACAATATTACTTAGTGAAATGAATATGCAGCTTCAAGAGAGAATCTGGATATAGAAAATGGATTGTAGTTGGAGACAGAAACATGAGAGACTCTGTGCTAAATCTGAGTCCAGGAGGCATTTTAAATTATTAATTTATACATGATAAAAATGATTGCTCGTCATTGAAATAGTACCAAGTAAAAAGACAGCATAAGAAAATAAAAATTATCAGAGGAAAAGTAATTCAATGTAAACTGCTTCACCAAAATTCTCTAAAGACAGAATTCATCACTCTCATTGGCACTGGAATGAGTGCCTTTAGTGTTCCATGACTCCTACGAAGGCCATGTGGTGCAAATAAAACAAAGATGATCAGATTATCTCAAATGAAGAAAGTGCTTGTTTTCTAGGTCAGCATTTTTCTGTAACAGTACTTGCTGGGACTAAACTCTCAGCATCCCGAGGTTCTCTTGACCCGTCTTCAGCCGCTCCTTGAGCACGAAATCCAGTGTTAGGGAGTGAACCAACAAGAGATGTCTTTCTCTTGTTTGCGTCACCAAAGGACAAACTACTGAGCAAAGAGTGACCTAATGCAAATAACAGATTTTATTTGAAAACAGCATTGCTAGCACAATAAAGGTGATGGATTGTGACACTATGAAAAACCATATTTTGTGTAAGCACTTTTATTCTGGTGGAATTTAGAACACGTACCACTCATTGACTTAATTGTCATGTTCACATATTTTTGTCATAGTTCTAAGACTTCAAGAAAGAGATGAATAGAGTTGTGAAGATTTAATTGATGTGATGTATACGAGAAATGCTTCCTCTCCACCCACTTCCTCCTCCATCACTAACCCCCAAGTTCTAGTGTCCAACCTTCTCCCACCAAAATATTCTGTCATGGTGAATCCACGCTGTCCTTGGCTTAGTAGTAGCTGATGAAATTAAAATAACATACCTGATTCTCTTTTCTGTGTTTCTGCAAAGAAAAAAGATGAAAATGTTTATTCATAAATAAATTGTAGCTTTCACCTCCTTTAAATCTTAGCTTACATATCATTTCAATGAGGCATGCTTTGACAATGTGAAATTGCAACCCTCATTCTAATGCTTCCAATGATCATTATATTACTCTAATTTATTCCATAGATTTGTATCACCTTGTAATATACCATGTTTACTATTTATAATGTTTATTGTTTATTAACTCTCTCCTTATTCTTCTTTTCTTCATTTATCCTCTCTCTCTGTGTGTCTGTCTTTGCTACCATACCTTAGACTGATGCAAAGCAGAAAGAAATAAGACCATATTCAGTAGTGGGAAACGGATGAGATTTTGAGTCAAACCCATCTGGACTCCCAGCCCCTAGACTGGCAATCACAATGGCCTTTGACAGTAATTCTCTTAGACTTAGACTCAGATAAGAGGAGTTCCTACTGTGTGAGCCACAGAATTCTCTCTGGCCTTCCTTGGGTCATGGCCCTTCTTAGAAGGCAAAGAATACAGGCAGCCGGTCAAGAGGAGATGTTATCCCAGAGCCAGGGCCACCTTCCCTCCCCTATTGAAGATCATACTAAGTCCCCAGGGCCCTGGCATCTCAAGACCATCTTTCCAAGGTTAAACCACATCACAAGATGAGAACACTTAGGCATATGGGAGGGGCCGGGAGGTGACTATTTATAGAAGTAGATGGATCTGGAAACTGCAGGCTAGGCTATCGTATTGTGGGACAAAGTAAGGGATGGAAAGAGCAACAGGACATAAATACTGGCCAGGGCACTGCCAACCCCATTCTTGGGTTGAATTCCAGCGATCTGAAAATTCTGCATTGGGATCAGGACTTCCAGGTTGTCACAAATATATTTCAGCCAAGGTGGAAGAAAAATTTTCTTTAAAATGTTTTCTTTTTATTTATACATATGCTATGTAGACATACATTTGTATACATGCCCCTGGCTGTGCCCTTAACCTGTCCTTGGATAACTTATTTAATATTTCTCAATGTTTCCTTATCTATTAAGTGGAGACTAGGTAATAAATGAGGATAAAACAATAGCTACCTCATAATATATTTATCAATTAGTTGAAAGAATTAAATGAAATGAAAGGACCTGTGTCTGGCACATAAGTATTCAACAGAGAAATACATATATTTTAATATATATCATTTGCCTCACCAAACTTGTCAAACGGATGCATATTCCTTTTATTTCACTTTTTTAATTCATGATAAGTGCTCACTGTATTCATCATATCTCTCCTGAGTTTAACCCCACAGGTATATTAGATCCTTCATTTTGTGAGACCAATATTTCTTCTGAATTTCTTCATTCTGTTGTTGAAAGGAATAGCCTGGTATCTTAGTCAGCGTGCTATCTTTGTTTCTACTATTTATCTTATACAAAAAACATTACCATTGGGGTAAGTGGTAATGGCCGATATGTTCACTGTATGTATCACATCTTAGATGTGTAACAGCACCTTACATGCCTTGTCTCTTTAACTCTCTCAACGCTCCTCTGAGTTAGGTACTATTATTATTCCTCACTTGTAGATGGGAAAACTGATATTTAAAAGAGGTCGAATAACTTGCCCAAGATCACATGGTAACATCTGCCCAAAAAAACATTTCTCTTAAGCAAAATTTTTTAAGCAATCTGCTTAAAGCAAGCTTGCTTAATCTTAAAGATAATTAAAATTATTTATATATTTTATAGCTCAAAGATAGGTAAAGTATATTTATCTATTCAGAGTAAGGTCATGCTATATCTTACATATTTTTGAAAGGATTGCTTGTATTTTGGAACTTAGAAGGAAACAAAAAAAGAAATAGACATAATTCTGCTCCTCCACCTGCACCCTATGGAGAAAAATTGCCAGATCAGAGAGAAGAATATGGGTGAGCTGTGGGGGGTGGGGGTGGGGTTAAAAGTCATGGTGACAAGTTATATTGTCTAAAATTGATGAATATCCAAAAATATAAAGTCCCACAGTAACCTATGGATCCTTTCCTCAAATATGTGAGTCTTTGTCTCATTTTTGAATGAAGATTGAAGCTCTGGAATTTTCCAATTTTATTCTGGCTGTTTGAGTGGTAGACTCATGCTCTAGCATTAGAGACCCTCATACCCTTCCTCGGTAAGACCTGGAGAGACACAGGAATAAATCCAATTGCTCATTATTTCAGAGGATTTTCAGGGCGCTCTGGAATTCCAGGTTCCCTCATCTCAATCTGCTTTCCCACATGAGGACTTTCAGAGGAATGCTAAAGACTCCTGGGCCTCAATTTATTCTACTTAACAGCTGGATTTTATACACTTGGTAGTTGAGAAGTTCTTGCTATGCTATTATGGCAGAACCTCATGAGTCCTGTCCATAGTTATGAGGAGGTGATTTTGCTATCTCCATGAGACAGCTGACCTGCTGCTTATTTTCTGTTTGTGTTTTATCTCAAATGAAATATTTGCCAATTACCTTCTATTGTATTAAGATTATAGAAAGAGAGACCTAAAAAACATATAAAAGTAATCTTGGGCTATTTCGATTGCTGTGTACATTAGACCAGAATCAAATTGAATCTGTATGAATATTAGCAAAAACCTTATTGTTTAGATTTAAGAAAAATTCCATTAAAGTAGTTTTGATTTGCTATGGCTTATTTTTCACTTTGTGGGTAGGGAACCAAAACAATGGGTAAGTTTAGTTTTCCTGCTAGATGAAAATAATGAGTAATATTCAATGAAATTCAGTTGCCCAAAGGAATCTGTAGCAAAACTATTGAAACTAGTTTAATTAAAATAGATCACCAATCCTAGAATACAAAGTAAAAGCATGCTCTGTCAATAAAAACATAGGAAAGTAAAACTTTAAATCTAGATTCACATTTTTCTCATAGGTTTAAGAAAATTTTTAAAGGCAAGTAACAAGAAAAATTTTCCATTTCAGAGGGCACCGCCTTCATAAATACTGATTAAATATTAAAATGTCTGGCTCAGATTATACTAAAACACACTGGAGTATGTTTGTATTAATAAGGACTATTTCATTTTAATCATTTTAATGACTTTTCCATGGAAGATAAGTCCTATCTTCAAAGTAAAGCCCTGTTACTTTATTGTTACTTAGCATTAATTATAAGAAAAGAAAACAAAGTAATTTACCTGATTTGCTTTCAGCTATTTTGTCATCTGACCAAATGTAAATTGTACATGAAACCATAAAGGGCTTAACATGTGTTCTGAAAATTGTTGCCAAAACTAAATTGTATATTATTACACACATATACACATGCAGACAAAAGATAAGAAGAAATAGTTTGCAGATATGGTTTGGGTCTGCTTAATATTGTCTCTAAAGAAAAATTATACAGTAACTCTCTCCATATAAGTTAATACCTAGAAAATTCTAGCTAAAATGTAGTTGCAATCAAGAATCGTCCCCAAATTGTCTTACAACAAATAGGGATGTCACAAAACCCATGCATGAACTTTACCCGCCAAGGATACAGTCCTTGGGATCTCACACAGAGGGCACACTCTTCCCACACATACAAGGTTAATAAGCTGGGACCAAAGATGTTCACATCCCAGTAGACTGAAGGCAGAAGAAAGAATTGGAACTAAGTACTGAGAGCAGATTTAATGAGCCCATAAAGACAGAAAGCTAGATACTCAACAGAAGTGAAGAGAAAGAAAGGCAAATCAAAAGCAAACACAGAACCTCAGAAACTGTCTCCAGGGTCCAACTATCACACACATATCAGTAAATCCCAAGGACGTTATTGCATTGTATATAATGTAATTGGCCTTTATTTTGATGTCCTAAAAAAAAATGTTAAACTATGTTCATATGTCCCAAGTTTACTTGGGTATGAAGATAGGCCATGTGCTGTTCATTTCAGAAAGTTTACCTTGCAAAAGATTTGGTTACCTTCATATGGAAAATTTCTGTATGCAGAACAAATCATGTATTGATTATCCTGAATTATTTTATTAATTCAAAACAAATATATAATGCATGTCATCAGAAGCCTATGTTTTCAGCAATGTGAATACAGAGCAAACAACATAGATCAAAATCCTATCCTTGAGTGGTTTACAATCATGTAAGATAAATGAATACGTAGTCCTGGTAGTTCACAAAAGTAAGTATTTATGGAAATTGAAAACATCAATTTTCTGTATTCCATGTTGATGGGAATGTAAATTGGTTCAGTTATTACGAAGAACATTATGGCGGTTTCTCAAAAATTAAAAATAAAAGTACCAGGAATTCCTGTCGTGGCGCAGTGGAAATGAATCCAACTAGGAACTACGAGGTTGCAGGTTCTATCCCTGGCCTTGCTCAGTGGGTTAAGGATCCAGCGTTACTGTGAGCTATGGTGTAGGTCACAGACGTGGCTCGGATCTGGCGTTGCTGAGGCTGTGGTGTAGGCCGGCAGCTACAGCTCCGATTCGACCCGCAGCCTGGGAACCTCCATATGCAGCGGGTGCGGCCCTAAAAGGCAAAAAAATTAAAAATTAAATAAATAAATAAAAGCACCAGAGTTCCTATTGTGGCTCAGCGGTAACGAACACAACTAGTATCCATGAGGATGCAGGTTCAATCCCTGGCCTCACTCAGTGGGTTAAGGATCCTGCATTGCCATGAGCTGTGGTGAAGGTCCCACAGGTGGCTTGGATCCTACATTGCTGTGGCTGTAGCTGTGGCATAGGCTGGCAACTGCAGCTCTGATTCAACCTCTAACCTGGGAACTTCCATATGCACTGGGCGCAGCCCTAAAAAAAAAAAAAAAAGAAGTACCATATAATTTATTGATTCCACACTTGAGTACAGAGCCAAAGAAAATAAAATCACTACCTTAAAGGAATATCTTCACTCCCAGATTCATTATAGCATTATCCACAACAGACAAGACAAGGAAACAACCTAAGTGTCCATCAACAGATGAATGGCTAAAGAAAGTGCAATGTAATAATACCTTTCAGCCATAAAAAATGAAACCCTTACCATTTGTGGCAACACGGATGGACCTTGAGAGCATTATAATAAGTTAAATATGTCAGAGAAAGACGAAAAATGTATGATTCCCTTTTATGTGGAATCTAAAAACATTTAACTCATAAAAACAGAGGTTTCCAGGAGGTTGGCAATCTAATATAAAACACAGTGACCATTTTGTATTATGTTCTTAAAAGTTGCTAAGAGAGTAGATATTGAATGTTCTTACCACACACACACACACACACACACACACACACACACATTACTGTGTGAGATGATAAAGGTGTCATCTCACTTTATTGTGGAAATCATTTTGAAACATATACATGTATCAAATTACCCATCACATTGTAGCCCTTAAATGTATGCAAAGTCAGATGTTAATTGTATCTCAATACTGCTGGAAAAAAATTTCTGTGTTCCAAAAGCATATTCAGAATATACCTTGATATCTCAAGGTAAAGATTAATTTGTGAAAGACACTGACCTGATTTTAACCTGAAGAATAGGGCTTCCCCATCTGTAAAAAATGGAAAAAAAAAAGTGAAAATAGTTAGGTCTTTTTATATTTCTCTGTAGCATATTTTTTAAGACAATGAAAATAATTTTCTTGTTTCCATTTTTTTTTTTTTTGGCTTTTTTCCTTTTCTAGGGCCACCTCCTGTGGCATATGGAGGTTCCCAGGCTAAGGGTCCAGTCAGAGCTGTAGACGCCAGCCTACATATGCCACAGCCACAGCAACTTGGGATCCGTGCTGCTTCTGCAACTTACACCACAGCTCTCAGCAACGCCAGATCCTTAACCCACTGAGCAAGGCCAGGGATTGAACCCGCAACCTCATGGTTCCTTGTCGGATTTGTTAACCACTGTGCCACGATGGGAACTCCTTCATTTTTCTTTTAAATTCAATATACACAATCTACTTTTTATATATAATCATCATATTATTTATATGTTAATTTATTATTTTTGAGCTTTCTTAATACATCTCATCTACAAAGATACAAGTCTATATCAATCTATCAACATAAAGTTTTCAATATCAATGCACTCTTGGGAATATATGTAGCCAAATAAGTTCAACTCAAAAATTAATATTAGCCAATATTAGACTCCTCCTCCTCTTCATTTTCTTTTTCCTCCTATATCTCTTTCACACTATCCAAACCTTTTACAATTGTGAATGTAAAGTATATTTTCTGAT
The DNA here is from genome assembly GCF_016906955.1 of Phacochoerus africanus. Taxonomy (NCBI): domain Eukaryota; kingdom Metazoa; phylum Chordata; class Mammalia; order Artiodactyla; family Suidae; genus Phacochoerus; species Phacochoerus africanus. Next base: position 75,733,108 of record NC_062550.1, on the reverse strand, counting down.
CTATATTTCATTTGATTTTATTGTCCTTAAATATTTTCTGGTTAATGTGTTTACAAGCAATGAACTAGGGGGAAAAAAAAGGAAAAATACAATCAATTGTATAGATTTTACTCTACTGAGAGGACAAAATAGCCTGGGAATAAAATAAGAATTGATTTTGCATATATATTTTGTGCCAGATCTACCTCTTATATATCATTAAAGCTTTTTTTCACTTAGCCAGGGAACTATTTTTTAGTTTTCTTTCCATACATTTATGGTTGATTAAACAATACAAATATTGTATTGTTTCTGACTGATTCTGTAGATGCCTTCTAAATACCTGCCTTCACCACCTTTCAGTCATCCATTCTTTACCTTCCTGTGATCTGCTAAAAATGAAAGGAATCTGTTTGGATCATAAATTCATCAACTAAGAGAAATAAAAACTCATTTCCACTAAGGCACTTGGAATTTCTGCAAAGAGCAGTTTTCCAGGTATATTCCTTCTCACTATGAAATTATAATTAAAAACATAAAAATCTCTGAATTTTGTCAATAAATAACCAGTCTAAGGAATTTTATTGAAATATTCGTAGTCGTTTACCAGAACTATCATAGATAACTAGGAATTTACTTTAGAAACATTCTCCAGTACTCTGGTAACTGTAATATACTTTAGCAAATACAAATTTTGTTGAGATATATCATTTAATAAATGCTTTGAAAATATTATGTTTGTGAGCTGTTAAGAAATAAAAAATACACTTATGCAAAATAGAAGCAGAGCATATTTATATTTATAAAATAGAAGCAAAGATCATAGCAAAGTGCTATGTAAGATTATGAAAATCATTACTTGAAATTATCATTTTCTAGCACTCCATCAGACAATTTTCCAGGCAGCTGGATTAAGGATAGAAATATTTTCTCTAATAACAACAAATAACTGTAGTATATTCTGGTTTCTCACAGAAAAGTAATATGTTTCCTAACCCCAAATTTAGAAAACAGATTTTAAGTTTAGCTACAGAATGAATTTCTCCTCTTTTACAAACTTTTCTCTTTAAGTTTGGATATTATTGTTTGCCTATTCTTTGCAGAAACAAAACTAAAGAGCAAGAAATGCATTTGTTTATAACGATTCTTTCATTTTGATCAAATTTTAATTGAAATTAATTAATGATCTTATCTTTAAGTTATTTCTAGAAATCAATCAACTGGCTCTTTCTAAGATATCCAGGGGAGTTGTTAGTTTAGGAAATATTCTCCCTACAAAATTTTCTTTCGGTGATGAACCGGCCTTTTAATTGGTGATTCTTTCATGATTTGCGAAAAACTGAAATTTACCAGTGTGGATCTTCAGTCTTAAAGAAGATGCTAGTTCAAAACAAGAGTCATCAAAAACCTGAACACTAATATTTTTAAGCATGCAGATAGAGATATAGATATTGTCTTAAGGAAGGCTTGTTGCAGCTGAAATAATACCCAATAAAATGAAAATCTAGTCTTTTTACTTATTGTCCTCCTCTGAGGTGTAGGAAAGATTGCCCAGGAAGAAAAAATATGAAAACTAAACATTTAAGCAAATATAGGCATGGATCTAACAAATATGGAAGGATTCTTTATACTAGTCCCTTACCTTTGCAAAAGAAGCAAAGTGCCACAATGAAGTACAAAAATATCAACTTCATGGTGGTGATTTGGGACCTAGAAACAGAGACCAGTCATCCTGGAGAATCAGATCCGCAAGAGTCCCTCTAACTGGAGTTTTTATACCCACTCATACCACCGTCTTTCCTCATGGGCAAGGTGTGGTAAACTTGGTGACGACAGGGCAAAGGCAAATATTCTAGCACGCCAGAGATGAAATCCATCTTAAGTCAGTGAGGTCGTTATTTCTGTGACATCTTCTTTCTTGGATCAAGTCCAGCTCATGCCAAACCCAGACCACACCTTCTTGCCGCCCTGTGTAAACAGCAAAGGCAGGAACTAAAAGTCCCAGGATTAAAAATCAAATATGCAATGATATTCTATTAATCATTGCAAAAGTCTTAATACCTCAAGAAACTCAAATACTATGATTAAATATTGTAATTGTCTCTCCCTGAACAACAAAATGTATTTTAAACATCAACCTACCTTAAAACAAAGACCTATTTACTTATCAATATATTAATAGGCTTTTCCTTAGAGAACTACATAGCTATCACATAGGTATATGTAGAGGTATAGACATACTAAGACATATTTAGGCATACTATGGTTATGGTAATTGCTTTATTACACAAGAATACATAGTTCTTCAATAATATACATTTTACCATGAACTTTATAATCAGATATGTAAGTAAGAAAAAGACATATGAAAATAGGAACATCAGGAGTTCCCATTGTGACTCAGTGGGTTAACCTGACATAGTGCCCATGAGGATGTGGGTTCAATCCCTGGGCTCTCAAGGGGTTAAGGATCCAGTGTCGCCCCAGGAGAGTATGTTGCAGATGTGGCTGGGATCTAGTGTTGCTGTGGCTGTGTTGTAGGACGCAGCTGCAGCTAAGATTCAACCACTGGTCTGGGAACTTCCATATGCCACAAGTGGGGCCTTAAAAATAGTAATAAAAATAAAAACCAAAAAAAGAAGGAAAGAAAGAAAAAGAAAATGAGAACATCAGATAAAGAATGTTTTAGGACAAAAGTTAAATTGAATAGACAATGCCAGGCAAGAATTATATATGTAGATATTCTGGGGTAGAGGGAGGAAGTTCAAATTAGGTTTTAAGAAGAGAAGATCCAGTCTGTGCAGAGCAGAGTAGAGAGGATTGTTGACAACTAGAGGAATCCCTGAGACTGGTCAGCTGGACCTAGAAATGGAAGAGCCACTTCCATAATTTTGATGATGCCCTCTGCTCTCCCCGGCTCCCGATAACTATCAAGAAAGGACTTTGGTAGGCAGAGGGAAAACAGTCTTCAGTTTATTCTCTCCAGAAAGAATCTCAAGAAAACGAAAAATGATAGACAAACATCCCTTTCCTTCTCCTTTATCTACACATGTCTCCACTAACCTAAAGGGGAAAAGTGAGCCTCCTGGGTATATACTGATGCTTTTATTCATGTGCTCCCTGTTCCTGCAGCCCTCCTTAGTCTACCTGCTGATTTCTTAAATCTTTCTGTAAGGGAGCAGAATCCAACAGATTTAAATATTTAAAATTCATTGTCCTGTTTAAGGTAACACAGTTATGGACAGCCAGGCACGTTTTAATCTGACATCAGTGAGTGTATCAATTTTTCCCCATATGGCAGAGACCTGAAGAACAGAAAAACAATAGACACAGGAGAGAAGGAGGAGAAGGCTGTTCATGCCACAAACAGAAGAGGAGGGAACCGAGCACTGCCTTCACTGACCATAATTTTTCCAAAATCCAGCTTTGATTGTTTCAGTAACTCACAAATAAAGACTGTACAGTGAGGACTTTTCTCCAACACAGGAAATAAAACCCTAATGAAGAGGGAACGTTGCCACTACTAACACTGCCATTTGTGACATTCTTTTCTGTATCATACACAACTTCAGTGTGAAGGAGATTTGGTCCTGGAGTGCCCATTTTTCAGATTATCATCATGGCATAATTATTCTGTTTTGTGCTTGACTATGGGCTTTGATGTGTAGGAGGCCAGAATGAAACATAAACTGCCATAAAGGCTGTTGGGGGGGACTAACAATACTTGAAAGATGGAAATTGTCTTAAAGTAGAGTTCAGTAGGAAACTGTAGCAGCTCCAATGAAGGCAGGATTTCTTTCGGCTTGGGATAATTGGGAGAAATGTCATGCTTTCACAGTCAAGGGCTGGATGAAGACTTGGACGTGGAGAAGCGAGGAAAGTTTCTACATGGAAAATGCATTATGAATAAGGTCAAATGCAATTTCAAACATCCTAATGTCCTTTCTCTTTCCAGATCACTTCTTCTAGTAGTCTGATTATAACAATCTTACTGGCTCCCATTCAGACTTATAATCCATTCTTCCTGTTTACTTTTCATTTACCCTCACTTCCTTCAACAATTCAAGCACCTTCTTATTTGGCTTAAAGTTCTATGGTCAATCATTATTACTCCCTTGCATGAACCCCCAGTTCCCTTGACTTCTCTATACTTGCTTGGCGAAATCACAGCCATGGCTTATATTAAATTCTTCCCTTTTCCCTACCTATACCTGGCAGATGAATATGACAGAATAAAAATACATGGTCATGCTATCTTGTCTGTGTTAAATTCATTGCCCCACGTGGATACTTAAGACAGTCAGGCAATTGTATTTGCAGCCCTTATGCTTTTCTAACTCATATTTTCTCTCTTCCCCAACAGCCAAATTCTCTTTCCCATCCTCCCTCTTATTAATGACCCTACTTCCAAATTTGCTAAGAAAATAAAGCCAACAAAAGAGAAGTTCTACATCCCCACATAAACATATCTAATGGCTTGTGCCCTGAACTCTGCCTATCTTCTTATTAATACAGATGAACACTCTGTGCTGCCATCTAAGTTTGACCTCCCATTTGGGTACTGGATTCCATCCAGGAACATTGTGCCAGTAATTTGTTCATCTCTATCGATATCATCAAGTTTTCCCTCCTCCTGTGGTTTATTCCCAACAGTATAAATACATGCTATTGTTTGCCTTTACTTAAAAAAATGAATACATATAATAAACAGTTTTATGGTGTACTAATTAGATCCCAGCAAAGCTGGGTTTTTTTGCTTACCTACTGATTTTCATTATTTTAACTTATTTATTTTTATTAAAGTATAGTTGATTTACAGCGTTGTGCCAATTTCTGCTGTACAGCCAGTGACTCAAATATATTCTTTTCCATCATTATCCCAGAAGATTGGGTGTAGTTCCCTGTGCTGCACCAGGAGGACCTTGTTGTTTATCCATTCCAAATGCAATAGTTTGCATCTACTAACCCCAAACTCCCAGTCCATTCTAGCTACTATTATTTGTTTTTTGTTTTTTTTAGCTGTTGAACTCACTTCCCTCCCAGCTCTCTTTCCATTTCTTCACTACCCTTAATGGTTAAACTTCACAAAGGAGTTAATTGTGTTCATTGACTCCAGCTCCAGAATTCTCATTCTCTCATGAACTTACTAACTTCCATTAAGTTTTCACTCCAACACTCCACAAAATGTGCTCTTGTCACAGACACTGGTGATCTTCTTTAGTGAATCCATGGTTGGTTGTCAGTCCTTATTTTATTGACCTCTCAACAAAATATAACACACAATTAATCAATTCTTCCTGGTACATCTGACTTCTGCAATTTCCAGATTTTCCTGTTATATTTGTTACTACCTCTTATTGTCTTCTGCCAATTCCTTCTCATCCATGAGACCTCTTAAAATGAAGGGATTGAGGCTCACAGTTGGATCTCTTCTTTATTTCTAAACATGTCTCTTCCTGGATGATCGTAACCAAGTTCTATGGACATATGACCTCTACTCCGTCAGTCCCAACTCTGCTCTCACCTCCTGCTACCTTGCTTACTCCTTTTTTTTTTTTTTTTGCTCTGTTCATTAAATTTTTATTTTATTTTTCTAAATGATTTTTATTTTTCCATTATCCTTGGTTTATAGTGTTCTGTCAATTTTCTACTGCACAGTAAAGTGACCCAGTCACACATACATATATACATTCTTTTTCTCACATTATCCTCCATCATGCTCCACCATATGTGACTAGATATGGTTCCCAGTGCTATACAGTGGATCTCATCTCTTAACCATTCCAAAGGCAATAGTTTGTATCTAATAACCCCAGATTCCCAGTCCATTCCCCCCCCTCCGCCCTGGCCACCACATACATGTCTGTTCTCCAAGTCCATGAGTTTCTTTTCTGTTGAAAGGTTTATTTGTGCCATATATTAGATTCCAGATATGTGTGATATCATATGGTATTTGTCTCTTTCTGACTTACTTCACTTAGTCTGAGAGTCCCTACCTTCCATCAATGTTGCTGCAAATGGCATTATTTTGTTCTTTTTTATGGCTGAGTAGTATTTCACTGTGTATATATACCACATCTTCTTAATTCATTCATCTGTCAATGGACATTTGAGTTGTTTCCATGTCTTGGCTATTGTGAATAGTGCTCCAATGAATATGCCAGTTCATGTGTCTTTTTCAAGGAAAATTTTGTCCAGATTTATGCCCAAGAGTAGGATTGCTGGGTCATATGATAGTTCTATATTTAGTTTTCTGAGGTACCTCCATACTGTTTTCCATAGTGGATGTACCAATTTACATTCCCACCAACAATGTTGAGGGTTCCCTTTTCTCCACACCCTCTCCAGCATTTGTGATTCGTGGACTTATTAATCATGGCCATTCTGACTGGTGTAAGGGGGTATCTCATGGTAGTTTTGATTTGCATTTCTCTAATAATCAGTGATCTGAGCACTTTTCATGTGCTTGTTGGCCATCTGTATATCTTTGGAGAAATGTCTCTTCAGGTCTATAGCCCACTTTTCAACTGGATTGTTGTTTTTTTGCTGTTGAGTTGTATAAGTTGTTTGTGTATTTTAGAGGAACACACCCTCATACCATGCACAAAAATAAACTCAAAATGGATTAAAGACTTAAATGTAAGACAAGACACCACCAAACTCATAGAAGACAACATAGGCAAAACACTCTCTGACATCAACCTTATAGATGTTTTCTTAGGTCTCCCAAGACAACAAAAGCAAAAATAAACCAATGGGGCCAATCAAACTGACAAGCTTTTGCACAGCAAAGGAAACCATAAGAAAAAAACAAAAAACACAATCTACAGAATGGGAGAAAATAGTTCCAAACGATGTAGGTTACTCTCTCTGCTTCAGCCTTAGAGGCCGCTCTGCTGTTGTCAGTGGAGCCCATCAGAGAGAATCCCTTGTCAGAGACTTTGTATTTGCTGTTTCTGTTCACTGGAATACTCTCATCTTCTATCCACAGAATGTGCTCCCTCACCTCATTAAAACTGGAGTTTTAATGACATATTTTACACATAGCTAGTGTCCACTTCTACATGCTATGCCATAATAATTTTCCTCCAAAATAACTATTTTCAGTTATAATTCAATTTTAGCTTTAATAAATTAGAGCTTTTCTATATGTAATATATGCAAATTATGGATAATTTACATGTATTTTTAAATAGATGCCCAGAAAGATAGTTAGACAATGTATTATTTGTTACTATTAATATATTATACTATTAAATGTCATATTAATTAAAATTAATATTTTAATTTCAAAATAAATTAAAAGAAATTTTAAATTTCTTATAAGTTATTCTATACTTTTATGCAATTACCAATTCTTTGCTTAAGTATTACCCTCTCAGGGACTCCTCTGAATACTTAATTACAAACCTCACCCCATGGCACTTCTTCTCTCTCTCCCTTCTTTTTCCGTATTTTTTCTCCATAGTTTTCACCACCATGTATAACATTTTTATTTCATCTGTTTAATACATTTAATTATTGTCTGTTGTTAGTACTAGAATGTAAATTCAATTAGGACAGTTATATTCATGTCTTTTGGTCACTACTGAGTCCTGTACCTTGAAAAGATGCTGGCACATACCAGGTGTTCAATGAATATTGAATGAATGATTTAATGAATAATTTTGTTAGAAGTAAACATAAAGATTACATTAACTAATAGTGGCAATAATAATAATCATAAATGTGTTAGTACTGAAGCTATTTATGTTGAGATTTAATTCATTGTACTAAAACATGCATTGACTTAGACACACTGTACTAAAACAGAGAAAATATTGATGTTGAGAAAATATTCCCAGAGTTCCTTGGTGGCTCAGATCTTACATTGCCATCTCTGTGACTCAAGTCATTGCTGTGGTGCAGGTTTGATCCCTGTCCTAGGAACTTCTTTATGCCATGGGCACAACCAAAAATAAAAAATAAAAATCAATCAATCCATCAATCAATATGCTTTACAATTTAAAAAAATAAAAGAGTTCCTGCCATTGTGAAGTGGGTTAAGAATCTGACTGCAGCAGCTCCTTTCACTGTGGAGGCACAAGTTCAATGCCCAGCCTGGCACAGTGGGTTAAGGGATCTGGAGTTGCCACAGCTATGGGGTAGGTTGTGGCTGTGGCTTGGATTCAATCCCTGGCCCAGAAACTTCCATATGCCGTGGGTACGGCCATTAAAAAAAAATGTTTCCTCCATTTAAAACTTCTAGTCCAGATTCATTCTCAATTTATGACACAGGGAAAATGCTATACTAGCAGTAATAACAGTTCATTTTATTTCATCCACTCAGATTTGCCTAGTAGTGAAAAATAGTTACAAAGTTTTAAGATGTTTCCTAGAATTTTTTTTCACTATGAAGTTAATAGCCATAGATAAAATTTGGTTTACAGTAGCAGTAAGTCAAGATGACAACAAAATTCTCAGTAAACTATATTTATATTTGTGATCTTTCTATGACTTCTTAAAAATTTTTCATTGAGAACCATATAATTCTATGGTTTTGTATAAAACATGTAAGCTAAACCACATTTATTTGATCCCAATTCCTCTATCCTCCTCAAACCACTCTTTTCAGGATTTCACTTCAGGTTATTCTTTTCTACTGTCCAAGATTTCAAAATATCCATAATTGATAATAATAGAGGGAAAGCATTTTTAAAGGAATGAAAACTATCGGCTCAGCAAATATTAAATAATAGTCTTTAAAAATAATTTTCCTAGGAGGTAGATTCGTTTTTCTTCTAGAACTTCTGATTAGGTAGCTTGCTTGTTTTTACAAGGAAATTTTACAATCACTTTAACTCTTTTGTAATAGTATATTGTTTGGATAAATCCATCTAGTAATACTAAAACATATACTGCATAACTACGTACATAGCTTAAAAGAACATCCATCAAAAAAATAAAAAAACCATAGTCAAATGTTTCCTTCTTGATTTAAAAGGAGGTGGCTTAAGTGTCTGTACACATATTGATATACTGGCAGAGGAAAAATCAACAGTTGAAAGAACAATAGCATCAGTATGGGCAAGATAGTTTGTTTTATCAGTAAGGTTTGTACCAGAAGCAAATACAGAAAATGTTAAACAGTATCTATTTGGATTGTGAAACAAGTTCTCTCCTTTCTTGCATTATGATCTGCAATTATATTTGAAAGCCGAACGTCTGAAAATTAGCAATTTTTTTATATGTATGAGAAGCTTCATACCAAAAGAAATACAAATACAATTAAATTGCAAATTAATATTACTTAATTGATATAATTAACTAATATTTAACATCAGATATAGACAACAAATAATTTTCTAAAGCAAATTGCCACCTCCAATTTAACTTCCCAAAATTTTCTTAGAGTAATATTGAGTAAGCAGAAGAAACCAATAATGTTGGAACACTGTCAGATAGTAATTTCATAAGAGAGTAAACAAGAAAATTTGTCAGGGTTCTGAGCAGGATATTTCAGTGACCTTACCATTTAGAGCTACTGTGTGAACTTCTGTGAATACAGTTTTAAGAAGAATTTGAATGCTGGCCTTCTCTTTCCAGCTTTCTTTTGCTTAACATTCATTGCTGTCTTTACATTCTCGTTGCACCTTCTTAGACATACTTCTCAAGCTTCTTCCATCAGCCTTCCATTCTATAAAAGTTCTCTAAATGGTCATCATGGACGGCTGCATTGACGCATTTATTTGCTTCATTCAGTCCAGATAGATCCTTACTGAATGTTCTGTCACTTTGGGTTCCACTGATCATCTCCTTCGTTAAACTATCTCTTTCTCCGCCTGTCCCTGTCCGTCTCTTCTGAACACAGATGTGCTCCAGAGCCTTCCTTCTCCAGTGTGCCCTCTGCATTGGCCACCTCATCCTCTCACATTTTTAAATGACAGTGTTACGGAATGAACGGTTATCCCTCACAAATTCAGATGTGGACCTCCTCACCCCATTGCCTCAGAATGTAACCATATTTGGAGATTGGGTCTTTAAAGAGATGAATAAATTAGCATGTCATTAAGGTGGTCCTCAATCCAATATAATGGTTATTCTTTTTTGACTATATATGTTTATTTATTAAAGTATATCTGAGTTACTATGTTGTGCCAATTTCTGCTGTACAATATAGTGACCCAGTTATACATATATACATACATTCTTTTTCTCATACTCTCTTCCATCATACACTGTCACAAAAGGTTGGACAGAGTTCCCTGTGCTGGTATTCTTACAAGAGAAAATTTGAACATAGTCATTCACACGGGGAAGATGACAGGGAGAAGACAGCCATCTATACATAAGCCAAAGAGAGAGGCTTATACTATTTCCCTCCCTTGCAGCCCTCAGAAGGAAGCAACTCTGTCAACACCTTGATCTTAGATTTCTAGCCTCCAAAACTGTAAGAAAGTAGATCTCTCTTGTTTAAGCATCCAGTCTTTGTTATTTTGTTATAGCAACTATAGCAAACCAAAACAGATGACCTCTCAACAAATCACTTACACATCTGCTTTTGACCTCATAATGTCTTCTGAGTCTTGGGTCAGCATTCACAGCTGCCTACCGAACACTCCCATCTGTATAGTTTATAAGGAGCTGGAATAATTGTCAAAATTCCTTCAAAATCTCATCCCAGACGGGATCAAGATGGCAGAGGAGTAAGACATGGAGTTCAATTTCTCCCACAAACACACAAAAAAAAAATTAAAAAAAAAAAACTACATGTAAAACGATTCACAGAGAATATCTACTGAAGGCTGGCAGAAGACCTTAAACCTCCAAAAAGGGCAAGAAACCCTCCACATACTTGGGTAGAACAAAAGAAGAAGAGAGAGAGAGAAGAGAAAAAACAAAAGGAACCAGGATGGGACCAGCACTTCTGAGAGGGAGCTGTGAAAGAGGAAAGCAGCCTGCACCTTGAGAGGCCACCTAAATGATGGTGAGATCAGCTGAGATGGAGGAACCTCAAAGCCTTGGAGAAAAGTACAGCAGCTTGACTGAGGAGGACAAAGCAGAGTGAGAGCCAGACAAACCATTGGTACCACTGGCCCTGGACACCACAGCATGAGACATTTGGGCAGGGGCTGGGTGTTGAGACTCAGGCTCTGGAGGTCAGTTCTGGGGAGAGGACTAGGGTTGGCTGTGTGGAGAAAGCCTGGGTGGGAGCAGCACACCATGGGCTGGGGAGTGGAGCACCACAGCTGAGGGACACTGGGAGGAGGCCTGGGCCCACAGAAGAATCAAGGCGCCATTGTTGAGGAGGGTGAGAGGAGGAGAGGTGGGACTGCCATAGGAATATCTTTCTCAGGAACCCACAGGCTCTCAGGTGGTGGAGCACCTCTTGTGCAGGCTATGGGCAATGGGACACCTCTTATGTGGGCTATCGGCATCAGGGGCAGGCTGCCATAGCCATCTCAGACTCCAGAGGTGGGCATGGCCTGCCACCACTAGGAGTCTGTGAACAGGCACCACCTATGGCCCCACTCACCTAAGGGGTTGGGTACAAAGTAAGGCAATACTATGGAGCACAACCCATTGTTGCTCTTACCTTTCTGGGAACACACATGCCCTGCTGTTGCCACTGCCAAACATCCTGGGTGCTGCCTACACCTGCCTGATGGTCACTGCCACTTTCCAAGGTCCTGCAACCAGAAGCAGCCTGTGCCACCTCCATGCAGTTCCTCGCCACTGTCAAGGGCCCAGAAACCAGACACTGGATACTCACCCTGCCCATTTCCCCCATCTCCCTGGAAGCACATGCAGGCTGTACACAGGCATACCTCTTATCAAGGGGATAATAGCCTGCACACCCTGAAGAAAGAGACCACAAGCATCCAAAGCAAAAGCAGCCCTCATGTCAAAAAAAAAAAAAAAAAACAACTAAGCCCTTACAAATTATCCAGGGCACCTTTGCATATAAAAGTCTTCCAAGTCTACAGTAGTTGTTTTCCCTAAACCCACAGAATACGAAAAATATAAGCAAAATGAAGAAGCTCTGGAACCATTCCCAGTTAAAAGAATGGGAGAATTCAGCTGAAGGAGCAAACAATGAAACTGACCTCTGCAGTCTAACAGACACCAAGTTCAAAAAGGTGACAGTGAAAATACTGAAGGAATTAAGAACAAATATGAAGGAATTAAGAGCAGATATGAACAGAAATGCAATTACTTTAGAAAGGAACTAGAAAATATAAGGAGGAGCCAAGCAAAATTAGAAAATTCATTTGCAGAGATGCATGCTGAGTTAGAGACAGGGAAGAGCAGAATGAATAATGCAGAGGAATGAATAAGTGACTTGGAAGACAGAATAATGGAAACCACCCAATCAGGACAACAGACAGAAAACCAAATAAAAAAACATCAAAGCAATATAAGAGGTCTATGGGATAATACAAAGTGGGCCAATCTATGCATAATAGGGATTCTAGAAGGAGGAAAAAAAAAAGAAATGGGAACCGAAAATATATTTGAAGAAATTATGGCTGAAAAGTGTCCAAATGAAACAGATATCAAGATACAGGAAGCACAGAGGGAACCAAACAAGTTGAACCCAAACAGACCCACACCAAGACATATTATAATAAAAATGGAAAAGGCCAGTAGCTACAGCTCTGATTGCACCCCTAGCCTGGGAACTTCCATGTACCTCAGGTGTGGCCCTAAAAAGACAAAAAAGACAAAAAATATATATATACATATAAAACATGGGGAAGGAAAGTAAGAAAATCTAGGTTCTTTTTTTTTTTTTTTAAGAATATGTTTGAGCTTACATGACTTATCAGGCTAAAGCAAGCAGATATAGGAAGGCATTAACGTACTTGAAAAACAGGGCAACCACAAATCAAAACCAAACAGTACATTCAAAAACTAAAAAGAAGAGGATACAAGCATAAAATAAAAGGAAACCATCCAAACAAAAAAAGAAAGGAATAAGGAGAAACATAGAATGAATGGGAAAACAAGGTTTAAAATGGCAAAAAATACATATTTATCAATAATTACCTTAAAATGTCAATGGACTGGAGTTCCCATCGTGGTTCAATGGTAAAAAACTTGACTAGTATCCATGAAGATGGAGGTTTCAATCCCTGGCTTTGCTCAGTGGGTTAAGGGTCTGGCATTGCCGTTATTTGTGGTATAGGTTGCAGACATGGCTGGAATCCTGTGTTGCTGTGGCTGTGGTGTAGGCCAGCAGCTATAGCTCTGATTTGACCCTTAGCCTGGGAACTTCAATATGCTATGGGAGTGGCCCTAAAAAGACCAAAAAGCAAAAAAAATAAAGAGAGAAAGAGAGAAGAAAAATAAATAAATGTCAATGGATTGAATGCTCCAACTAAAAAAACATAGAGTGACTGGATAAATAAACAAGAGTCTACAATTTGCTGTCTACAAGAGATGCATCTTAGGGCAAATGACACATATAAATTTACAGTGAGGTGATGGAAAAAGATATTTCATGTAAATGGAAAAGACAGAAAACTTGGAGTTGAAATACCCATATCAGACAAAACAGACTTTAAAACAAAGGCCATAAAGAAATACAAAGAACACTATTTAATGATAAAAGGATCAATTCAAGAAGAGGATAATATATTTGTTAATATATATACCCCTAATATAGGAGCACCCAAACACATAAAACAAATACTAAGAGACATAAAAGGAGAAATTGATGGGAATACAATAATAGTAGGAGAATTTAACACTCCACTTACATCAATGGGCAGATCCTCTAGATAGAAAATCAATAAGGCAACAGAAATCCTAAATGACACAATAGAAAAATTAGACTTAATTGTTATTTTCAGGATATCATATCCAAAAAAAAAATCAGAATATGCATGTTTTTCAAATGCACATGGAACTTTCTCAAGGATTGACCATATACTGGGACACAAAACTAACCTCAACAAATTTAAAAGTATAGAGATTATTTCAGGCATTTCTCTAACTGCAATGGCATGGAATCAGAAATCAACCACAGGAAAAGCAATGAGAAGAAACTGACTACATGGATACTAAACAACATACTACTAAAAAACACATGGGTCAATTAGGAAATCAAAAGGGAAGTTAAAAAATGCCTCAAGACAAATGATAATGAAAACCATTCAAAATCTATGGGATGCCGCCAAAGCAGTGCTCAGAGGGAAGTTCATAGTGATATAGGCCTTCCTGAAAAAAGACGAAAAATCTCAAGTTGACAGCTTAACACACCACCTAAAAGAATTAGAAGAAGAACAACCAAAACCTAAAGTCAGCAGAAGGAAAGAAATAATAAAGATCAGGGAGGAAATCAATAAAATAGAGATCCAAAAACAACTTAAAAATCAATAAACCCAAGAGCTTTTTCTTTGAAAGGGTAAACAAAATTGACAAACTTTGGGCCAGACCCACCAAGAAGAAGAGAGAAAGAATTCAATAAATAAATAAATAAAATAATAAAAAAAGCAGACATCTCAACAGATACTGCAAAAATACAGAAAACCATAAAAGAATACTATGAACAATTATATGCCAAAAAATTTGATAACCTAGAAGAAATGGAAATTTTCTAGAGATATACAGCCCACCAAAACTGGATCAAGCAGAAATAGATCAAATGAACAGACCGATCACTAGAAATGAAATTGAATATGTAATAAAAAAAAAATCCCTACAAACGAAAGTCCAGGACATGATGGCTTCACAGGCAAATTGTACCAAACATACAGAGAACTTTTACCCATCCTTCTTAAATTTTTCCAAAAGGATGAAGAAGAAAGAATACTCCCAAAGCCATTCTATGAAGCCACCATCATCCTAATACCAAAACCAGACAAAGAAACTACCAAAAAAGAAAATTATAGGCCAATATCTTTGATGAATATAGATGCAAAAATTCTCAAAAAATTTTAGCCAACTAAATCCAACAACATATAGAAAAGATTATGCACCACAATAAAGTGGGATTCATCCCAAGTTCACAAGGATGGTTCAACATATACAAATCAATCAACATCATACACCACATTAACAAAAGAAATGTTTGTTAAAAAAAAAAAAAACCACACAATCATCTCAATAGAGGCAGGAAAAGCAGCCATTCATGATAAAAACTCTTACCAAAGTGGGTATAGAGGGAACATACCTTAACATCATCAAAACCATTTCAGACAAACCCACAATAACTGGCCTGAGCTCTTCACCCCAAACTAGGACATCCCTAAAGAGCTATGGAAGCTTCACGGCTCTCCCTGAGGTTATCTGAGGCCTTGTTGTATGTGTGTGACAACACCAGATGCTCTCTCTGGCCCATTATTCTTCCTTTCCAACCCACCCCCCCCATATATGGATCCAGAGAACACACCTGATGAACTGCCTGAACAGTAATTTCTATCTCAGAGTCTGCTTGCCAGGGAACCCAATTCATGACATCTTTTTACAATTTTATGGTACTTGCATTCTGGTGTGAAAAAAACAACTTGTATGACTTTAGCCTTGTAGGCTGGTTTTCATTCAGTTTTGTATATGATCCTCATGTTTGGAAAAAATCATCAGATAAATATACTGGTTGCAGTGTTGTTTTTATGTCCATCATATCAAAGTTATTCACTGTGCTGTTCAAACCTCTCTCCTCACTTATTTTTGTCTAGTCCCTCCTCCATCAACTACTGAGAGAGACATGTTAAAATCTCTCACTTTACATCTAACTATTCTTTGTAAGTTTGGTAATTCATGCCTTTATATATTTGAGAATATGTGATTGTATAAATTCTAATGCATAGTATGCATATAAATTTTAAAGTTCATGATAGGAGTTCCCATTGATAGATATCTGTCAGCTGGTTAAGGATACAACATTATCTCTGTGAGGATGTGGGTTAGATCCATGGCCTTGCTCAGTGGCTTAAGGATCTGGCATTGCTGCAAGTTGCACTGAAGGTCCCAAATGCAGCTCAGATCCAGTGTTGCTGTGGCTGCAGTATGGGTCCCAGTTGCAGCCCCAATTCAACCTCTGGCCTGGGAACTTCCACATGCCGCAGGTGCAGCTGTAAAAAGAAAAAAAAAAATTCATGATGAATTAAACATTTTGCCATTATGAAGTGATTCTCTTTATTTCTGGTAATGATGTTTGTCTTTTTGTCTGATATTAATATAGCTACCTTGGCTTCATTTTGGTTATTAATTTTTATGTGCATATTTGTGCATGTGTATATTTCTAACACTTTATTTTCAACATTTATATATTCTTAAATTTTAGGTGTATCATATACTGTACAGATAGATTTTTTACTTTTTTATCAAGCTGAAAATCTTAAGTGGGTCACTTAGTTCATTTACATTTAATTTAAACATGGATACATTTGACTTTATATCTATATTATATTTTAAAGCAATCCCATTTTTTTCTATTACAGTCAGTTTCTTCCTTCATTCGAATTGAAAAATATTTTGTGACTTCTTTTCCCCCCTCAGCTAGTTTGTGAATTACATACTTTGCATTTATACTTTTATTGGGTACTCTAGAAATGACAAGCATAGATATCTATCAACAATCTAAATACTTCGCCCTCTCCCTAGCTAATGAATTAGGACTTTAAAACACTTTTTATTTAATGAATGATTTTTTAATAAATAACATAGGTGATGTAAATTTGGATTGTAAATCCAGACAGGATTGTAACTTCCCAGAATCCTTCTGTCCCCAACAGGGAAAGGATGGGACAGCTCTGCTTTTCACATTCACTAAGTACTGCTGGTGCCCCAGCCCACTGGGAATACCTGTCTATTTGACTCCCAACCCTAGATTATGATGGGATTTGTCTTCTTTCAATCCTTTTGAAGCCAAGTAATCTGCAGGTCAAGTTCACTAAGATCAGCAAATGCTCAACCAGAAAAAAAAAAGACAAAAACAGCTTTGGGGGCCTGCTTGATTTTGCCCTTTCACCCCCATTTTAATTTCACCCTAAAAATTCTATGCCATCTTACCAGATTTTCCTTGCTTTTTAACCTAGCCTTTTTAGTTTTCAGCGGATGGGCTTCTCCAAATCATGGCCATATTACTGGAAACGAAACCAAAGCTAATTTTTTTCTTTATTAGCACAAAGTCAGTTTCTCCCAAGTCCCATTAAGAAATGCTAAGTAAATATTTTAAGTATTAGTCTGAGAGGATGCCAAGTTATTAGCTTTCTTGGTCTCTGATACTGGTGATATTGAATCCAGAGACCTTGGTCTGTTACTTAAGTAACAGAGAAGAATGAATAATCAGCATAATATTGGCTCCATCTACCAGCTTCAAATATCAAAGCTCTCCTTTCTCTCATCAACAAATATAAAGCAACTAAAAGTTCTCTTAAGTTTGAGGAAATCAGAGATAAGATTATGCTCCTCACAGCAACTGTATTTGATAATATTTTTGACCCTTTTGACACATGAGGACATTAACACAAAGACAGACTGAGCACACGGCTGGCTAGCTAGGAGATGGGGTAGGCACAGGAGCCCAGAGCAGATGCTCCAAACTCTACAGTTTTCTTTTGATTAATGACACACAAAATGAAAAAAAAAAAAAAGAATTCTTCTCTCTCTGTAGACTTACAAGGAAGATTTTTTTCCCACAGGTCTTCAATTAGTGATTAAAGTCTTAAGTTGAATATTTCTTCACTTTTTCCATAATGTGCAATTATGCTATAAAAATCCCCTTCAGCCAATGTTTCCAATTATATCAATTTTCTTTCTTCCTATTTACATTACCTTGAAAGTGTAAAAATTATCTGAAGAAACAAATAAGTTACAGGTCAACTTATACCATGACATTTAGAAAGTAAGTCAACACCTGGGAAACCATATTCTTTAATATACAGTCAAGAACCAAAAAGGGGAGGTGGAGTAACATGTCAGGAGTCATGGATGAAGGACAACTTATTTCTCTGTAACTGACACATCCTAATTATTCTTTATGGAACACTGAAGTGTACAAAATAATTGAGAGCATTTAATAAGAATGAGGCTGAGTTGACTTGAAAGCTTAACATAAAAAGCTCACTGAGGGTATTACTACATACTGCTACCACTTGTGTTTACTCTTCAAATAAATACCTATCAATGAAAATACTGTATTCTGTGCAGCTGAACTTGTATTTATCTTTGAAATAAAATCTCTCTTGCTAAACAAAGACACTCCCAGCTTTGTTCAAGCATGTTCCTCTCATAAAACTGATAATCTCATTTATTTTATACTTTCCTACTGCAAGAAGAAAGAACTGTCCAGAAATTGTCATAAATTCACAGAAGGTTTGGAATGCCAAATTTAATTTCCCATATAATAATTATGTGCCAGAAGCACTGTGCTAGTCAGTAATATAACTCAGGCATGGTGGATATGAAACAGATATACTAAAAAAAAAAAATATTGTGGGGGGGAGCAGAATGAGGTTGATTATGATATATGGAAGTTACATAGAAAAAATAATACTGTGCCAAGGCAGATGAGTTTTTATCAGATGATCTTGAACCTCACATTGCTCTCTACTCCCTCTCCTACCTCATCCCCCATTCCCTGCCAACAACAACGAAAAGTTCGAGTAATCTCACTTCCCTCTGCTACACAAAACATTTCCCAGCTCAGAACAGCGATGCACCATCAGGAAATTAGCAGCTGCGGGCCATACACTGGAATAGAGAAAATCATAAATCTTATCAATTACAATGATCTTCATATTTACAAATTAAGTATTTCAGAGTTAATACCATTGATAGAGTTGCACTTAAGAGGTTTATTTCAGTAATTGCAGGAAAAAATCCTGTTAACTACCACTTCGATTTTTGACACAAGGAAATGCCCTTGCTGTAATGAGTTAACATGGAATTTAGATGATGTAGGATAGAAAAGTAAATCAGTAAGCAGCAACAGAACTAGACAGGAAGACAATCTTTTTTTGCTACTTATGCTCTGGTTCATTAATATGTGCCTCTCTGTCTCAAGGAAAAAAGAGTTTAAATAGTCACACATAATCAGTTATGCTTGCCAGAATGAGATTTAGAGAGGCTCCCTTTTTAATATCTAAACTTCCTCCAAAGTATATCTTCCATTAAGATAAACACTTATGCGATAATGATTAGCAGTTTATTTCTAACTTTCTAATCAGGAAAACTTTTAAACGATTATGTCTATTTTTTCTAATAAATCAGTTTTTCTAAAGCCTTATTTTTTGTACATTACACAAGAGTGAACAATTCTTAAGAAAAATTTTAGGAACATTTGAAAAGAAAAATATATTATGCCCATTAGGTTTTATCCTCAGATCCTGATAAGTGGTTATATTGCATAAAATTGAATAAATCTCTAGGAGAAAATTCCAGTTAGCAATTCAAATAGTGAAATGTCCCATACACAGATTAATTCAAAATTTCATATTAGATGTATTACACATGCAAAATAAAACATTATTGCAAAGTTTTAAAATTCACAAACATGCTTTGAAAAATTTTATTTCATTTAAATACAATGTTCATTTAAATATTCCTCCACAATTATATTTTTAAAAATTGTGTATAAATACAAAAGAACAATGAGAAATATCACAGGAATCAATATCAGCTCCATCATTTCTTACTTTTTTTGAACTACATAATAAAATAAAACATAGGTCCTTTGAAAAACAGAGACTCAGGGTTAATAATTTAATTACCCTAAGATAAAGATATTTAAAGTCTTCATATAATGAAATTCTCAGTTCTGAGAATTGATGGGAATAAATGGGCTAGTTTTCCTATCATAGGGAATTGTTTGAAATGATAAATACTGGTCAGGGCCAACAGATTTACCAAAAATATTTTTTTCTTAAAGTAGAAATGACACAGATTACTACAAGATACTTGGCCTTGACAATTCTACCATAGGAATTTATTTTTAAAATTTAAGTATAATTTAGAAGACTAGGTTAGCAGGTACCAGTCATAGCTAAAGCTCCCTTCTTCAGCAAACTGGAGTTTTATATTCTGGTCCCCAGGGTCTTGGTGGGAGTTGTAGAATTCTCTAATTCTGAAAATGGTTTGTTTCTACCTGAATGATACAGGATTTGCAGGGTCACAAATTTAGGAAGAAGATGAGTAGAGACGTTTAGAGTGGAGAAGATTAGGAACCTGGCTTACTACTGAGAATCAAAATTAAAACATAAAAATATCACTTGAAGGACTGAACATTGTATTTACACCAATTATAACACCTCAGGGTTTTATTTATCAAAGACAGGGCTGAAAAATTGAAAAAGAGAGAGTGGTTATATCTTTTCTGGATACAAGGACTCTGACAATATGCTATCTATGCTTTCTTATCAGCAAATTTCATGGTGTTTTCTTTTAGATAAAGTTGAGTGAGATGCACTGCTTGCATCAGCAATAAGAAGAACTCATGTCCTAACAAGGCCTTTATTAGTGCAAATTCTTTGACTATTTATAAGAGTATGTGATAACTGCATTTAAAAGCAACCTAAGGAGTTCCCACTGTGACTCAGCAGGTTAAGAATCTGACAGTCTCTGTGAGGATGCAGGTTCCATCCCTGGCCTCTCTCAGTGGGTTAAGGATCCAGTGTTGCCACAAACTGTGCTTACAGATGTGGCTCAGATCCAGCATTGCTGTGGCTGTGGTGTGAGCCTCAGCTGCAGCTCCAATTTGACCTCTGGCGTGGAAACTTCCATATACCACAGGTGTGGCCATAAAAAGAAAAAAAAAATGCAATCTAAGAAGGAATGTATTACATGTGAAACTGTCTTAATATTTTTATTCTACTTTGCAGAATATCTAGAAAATAACTCAGCAATAGACCTGTCTTAATCACAGAATTTAAAATAAAGTTTACCTTCATTAGGAATAGCAAAACAAAAAACTATCCACTTTGTAAATTTCAATAGGAGTACTATAATCAAGCACTTATTAGATTTCCTTTTGTTACTTAATCAGCAAAATTAATTAGGATAGGTAGGAAATGCTACATTTTAAACAGTTCTTTAAAATATACTTTCACTGGTAACTATTTTATACATTTTTACAAAATAAAACCTATAAACATTCCTTCATATACACATTAGCAATCAACAAATAGTGGAAATACCCTTTTCATATGTAAACATTTTTAAAGAAATATTTACAAGAGAAGATAATAGTTTTCCCATCCAAAGACAAAGATTTCTGAGATCCCTTTTATTCAACAGATATTCTTCTCATTTTTTCAGCTAATTCTTTTCTCACTTCAATATGTTTTTCCAAATTTTGCACTTCATGTGGAAGATTGATGTCCCAAATAGACAGGCAAGACTCTATCTCTAGAAAATTAAAAAACAAACTGTGTTTAAAAAATCTGCCATAAGGCATTTTTGTTTTATTTTAATTTTGTTAATTCCTAGTTACTTGTCTTGGACAAATGTATATATAAATACGACTATAAATAATGTACTAAATTATGGCCATTTATAAGAAATTGTATTTGGAAACATGTTTAAAATACATTAAAGAACTACAGAATTTTAAAAAGTGTGGACCTTTAATAATCTATTAATATTTCATTTTCTGAAAGAAATAAAGCTTTTCCAAACACTGTTCAAAATCAGATTTAATACAGAATTCCTGTCGGGGCTCGGCGGCTTAAGAACCCAAATAGTATCCACAAGGATGTGGATTCGATCGCTGGCCTCACTCAGGGGGTTAATTAAGGATCCAGCATTGCCACAAGGTGCAGTGTATGTCACAGATGTGGCCTGGGTCCAGTGTTGCTGTGGCTGTGGCATAGCTCTGATTCAACCCCTGGCCGGGGGACTTCCATATGTCTCAGGTATAGCCATAAAAACAACAACAACAACAAAAATTAAAATAAATAAATTGTTAATACTATAAAGAAGCTACCAATTTGAAATGCTTGAAGCTTTACAAAATATGTAATATTTACTATAAATGTATAAACACACAATATGTTATAATCATTCACGTCATTGTCCTCTGTTTGGAATACAGCAAATCTATTGAACGTTACCTTTTTGGTGTTGAATACCTTCGGCACTTTTCCGGTTATACCCCAAAACCAGCATGACATTTTTAAGGCTTCCTTTATCAAAAAATAAAAGTTTTCCGTTAAAACAATGTAATAATTTGAACTTTAAAGAGTACAACTGTTCATATTTTAAGACCAAAAAAAAAAAAAAAAAACCCCGGAACTTAACAACTCTACTATTTAAGAGATCCCTCGACGATATTGAATTAAAAAATACTCTCCGGAGTTCCCGTCGTGGCGCAGTGGTTAACGAATCTGACTAGGAACCATGAGGTTGCGGGTTCGGTCCCTGCCCTTGCTCAGTGGGTTAACGATCCGGCGTTGCCGTGAGCTGTGGTGTAGGTCACAGACACGGCTCGGATCCTGCATTGCTGTGGCTCTGGCGTAGGCCGGTGGCTACAGCTCCGATTCAACCCCTAGCCTGAGAACCTCCATATGCCGCGGGAGCGGCCCAAGAAATAGCAACAACAATAAAAAAGACAAAAAAATTTAAAAAAAAATACTCTCCATGATGACCAGTAATTTTTTAAAGCCAGAAAATACTATAATTATTATTTGTGTGAATCTGAGAAAAGAGCTTAACCTTTCTGAAAAATAGGTTCGACTCCACCCAAAGTTACATGGTGAAGAGGCAGTGTGTTTAAAAGTGCTTTGGATACTATAATGCACTTGTCAAAAGTGAAGTATGCGGATTCAAATGTACTAGGTCCTTGGTTAGACCCTGGGAATAAAGAGGAACAAATAGGAGCAGACCCAACCCAAGTGGAGTTTATGGTCTAGTGAGGAGATTAGTTCCTAATTAGTAACTAAATTAACTAGGCACAAAATGAAACAGCACACCCAAAACCTTGAGAGAGGGTGAAGCAGAGAATTTAAGAGACACTGAACTTTCTTCTAGACCAGGAAGAGCAGAAAGGAATTTGGCAAATGACAGAGGCTAGAGAGCGGGTGAAGCCAGACCACCTTGTAGATATGTT
Organism: Phacochoerus africanus; assembly: GCF_016906955.1. NCBI lineage: Eukaryota > Metazoa > Chordata > Mammalia > Artiodactyla > Suidae > Phacochoerus > Phacochoerus africanus. The sequence goes on along the minus strand of NC_062550.1, from coordinate 75,710,097 downwards.
TAAATTATTAAGAAAAACTATTAAACCCATTGAAATCCCACCATAACATTAGTAAGGAACAGCCATTTGGGTCCTAAATCACACACAAATTGAATTGGAGGAAAACTACAACCTTGGTGAATAAGGCTAAGGAGATAACCTGCTAGGACCTACTACAGAGCTGGCATGGCTGTATGTCCTGGTGGGCACCAACCACTTAACAGCACCTAATTCTAGCTCCTTCTGTGCAGTTTGGACATCCAGTCATGGAGAATGGGTGAGGCTGAGGAGAAACAATTGTTCCTCCTTAATATATTCCTGTAAAAGGAATTTACCATTCTTTTCATCCTGTCAAACATTTTATTTCTCATTTGCTGACGTTACATAACTCTGGTGTTGTGGAACTTAACCCCATTTTTGCGATCAAGTCTGTACATATACTAAGTCTATTCCCCAAAGCAAAGAATTAGTCAAAAGAAAATAATTAAATGTGAATATCCTGTATTATCATGATTTCTTTATATTTAAATAGAAAAGTAGGAGCAAGAAAAGGCATAAAAGCTGGAGTAAAACATGATTCGTCAATATCTGTACATTGTGAGGTTCAGCATATATTGCTGCAAGAATATAAATTTGTTTATAGATTAAAAAACCAAACAGGATTCTTTAACAAGGATAGGAAGCTTAAACTATGGTCACAATAAACATCTGCTTTAATGTCTTTGATCAGAAAGTTAAAAAATACCCGACATTATGTATTTTCGCCTTAGTTAAAAAGAAAAAGAGAGAAAATTGGGCCGAATTTAGCATTTACTTATAACAATCTGCTTCTCTCATGGGGCTAAAGACATGGACCACCCCCATGTTTTTAAGGGCCCTATCAAAATTTATCCCACAAAATTTGAACTTCTGAGAGCCTTCATATGGCATTGGAAAGTGAAAACTTAAATTTAAAATAAAATTTTGAGAGTCTTAGAGAATATGGAAAAAAAAGGTCTAAAGGAAAAGAAACATGCCTAACTGTGTGGTCATCATGACTCTGACAGAATCGCAGAAGTTGTGAATTATACGCATAATTCGACGAGTTGAAAGATCAAGGAGTAAGATATGGCCTCCACCAGTTCCTATCCAGAGAGCAGTGTTCTTCTGGAGGCAGAGAGTTTTCACTCTCCCAGAATAAGACAGTTTGTGTTTCAATTCCTTGTTTGCTTTGGCCAGTTCCTCCCTAAAATCATAAAGAAAGTATGCATTAATATTTTCAAAAATAAAGAGGTAAAATAAATGTGTCTCTCTCTCTAGAGACACATATACATGACATATATATATAACATTTAAAATATGAACATATGACAATATACATTATATATCAACAAAATTGTACAAAATTAATTTTGCTAAATATAGAATGCCAAAGATCCATGTTTTCTACTTGAAGCATAAATTATCAAATATAACACAACAATTGCCTTTTCAAGAAATTATAAGACAGATACAATTTTATAAATAACAAGCCTATATAATCCAGAAAAAAATAAATAAATTTGCCCAAAATGAAGGGGGGAAAAAGTTAGCTTCCAAAGCTTTCCATGAAGTTCAAAAATTTTAAAGGAAAATAAAATTATGGTCATCCACATGTAAAAGATATGATTAGAGGCATTCCTGCTGTGGTGCAGTAGGTTAAGAATCTGACTGCAGTGGCTTGGATCGCTGTGGAGGCGTGGATTCAATCCCTGGCCCAGTGCAGTGGATTAAGGATCCAGCATTGCTGCAGCTGCGGCATAGGCTGAAGCTGGGGCTCAGATTCAATCCCTGGCCAGGGAAATTCCATATGCTGTTGGTGTAGCCATAAATTAAAAAAAAAAAAAAGATATGAATACAAACCACTAAATTTTTCCCTGAACTAATGAATAATTCATGACAAAAATGAGATATACAGAAATGAGAGAATCCTAATAATTTTAGAACTTCAGGAAGTAAGGGACCCTTTACCAGGAAGAATTGTCAGCTCTTCTGAACCTAAGTCTCCTCACAATCTAGAGAAAAACTTAGAAGATTCTAGGAAAGTAAAGTTTGAAATCTCATTTTATGAATATATGGTATATAGTGAACTGTTCTCCAAGGGTTAAGAAAATCTATACAGTAAAACCAAGACAAAACAAAGCTATGAAGAAGCTAGAAAATATGGCTGGCAATGGTCTTGTGTCCCAGCAGCAGCAACACACAAGGGATCTGTCTGATGTGAAGTCTCAGACACGCTGGATTCCACTAAGCACTGCACTCTCAGCTGGAGCCTTGAACATCCCTTCTTAGCTCGCTGATCAATCCAGTAGGCTTTTTCACCCATATTTTATATTGTTCCATGACTTTTTCGTTCTTTCTTGAAGAAATCATATCTACTACGTTCTTTTTATTACAGTTGATTTACAGCATTGTGTCAATTTCTGCTGTACAGCATAATGACCCAGTCATATATACATATACACATGTATATGCATATGCACATTCTTTTATCTCATACTATCCTATCATGTTCAATCCCAAGAGACTGGATATAGTTCCCTGTGCTATATAGTAAGACCTCGTTGCTCATTCATTCTAAATGTAATAGTTTACATCTAACAACCCCAAACTCCCCATCCATCCCACTTCCTCCCCCTTACCCCTTGGCAACCAAAAATCTGTTCTCCATATCTGTTCTCCAAATCTGTTCTCCATATCTCCATATCTGTGAATCTGTTTCTGTTTGGCAAATAGGTTCATTTGTGCCATATTTTAGATTCCAATAATGAAATTTGCTGGATACCAACAGATGGTGCCAAAAAGCAGCAACAATTTTGTTTCTGAGGATTTTTTTTTAATTTTTTTTCTATTTATAAGTAGAAAGGAAGAAAACCTCCTCCCTCTGTGGAATCTGAAGTGTAAAGACAGCTCCTATAAAGGCATGAAATAAAGAACCAATGGCACTGTACCTACATTCAACAACATATTGTATACTTAATTTGTTAAGCGGGTAGGTTTCATGGTTTCATGTTGTATTCTTTTCACAACAAAACAAAATTTCAAGAAAAAAATTAATTTACTTTAAAAAGTGCATGCAGTCTATTAGTTCACAGAGTTTTTCAGTCTTCTTGTCACGCACTTCCACAAAAGGGCTATTTTTCTTAGCAATGTAAAGAGCCGTGTCTACCACCACTGCTATGATGTTGGAGTCACTGAAAGATGCATAAGAAAACCTAGGGGGGAACAAAAGAATATCAGCACCATTCATCTTTCTACTATTTCAAAATGTAATACAAACTTGCATCAGTTTTTAGTGCACGTAAAGGATTAACACTCTTTGAAAGAAACAGGCTAGTGTGTTTGGCAATTATTTCACATTATCCTCTAGCCCTTCTGAACAGAATATGTTGTTATTTCACTTCATTTTAGTTACTTAATATTTTTCCCTTGATAATAAAATAAAGATTATAACTAAAGTTTGTTTCTCATTTTTATTTTAATTTCAGTTTTATCTGGTTCTTAATAGAATTTTATATTGTCCAAATATGCAAAGTATCTTGATTTCTTTAAAAAAAATCACAATATCTGCAACTTTATGATATTTCAATAAAATCCTTATTATCAAGAATGACTGGGAAATTAAAAGGTTAGCCATTTATATCTAGAGTTATAAAAGATAACACGTTAAAATCAACTTTAGTGGCAGAGTCTTCAAATATCAAAGGATATTTTTGCATCAACACAAGCCAGTCAAGGTATGGAAAAAAAAAATCCACATCTTCATCCAAACATAAATAGAACATAAATTGTAATTTTCCCCCTTTGAAAATAAAGGGAAATGACAAGACATTTTTAAACATCTATCTTCCAATCTAGGACATTTGACATTTTACACATTTTGCAAATGGACTGGCTACCCAAGCCCACATCTGCTTGGCAAACCCCTAGTTAGCCTTTGAGGCTTAACCTAAATGCCAGCAGCTCCTCTGGAATTCTTCCTGACCTATTGAAATAGACCAACCATTCTCTTTCCCCCAACTGGTGTAGCTGTATTATAGACCTTAATAGATATAAATTTGTATTTATTACTGTGCACTTGACACTAGACTGTCCCTTTACATATCTGCTTAACAGGAAAAAGTTGGCTGCAACCAGAGACGATTTCTGAGAAGCAGCAAATATTTCCAAGTGTCTATGAAACTGGGTCCTAATCTCCTTTGGGAAAGGAACAGCTTCGAGGGCTGGTATTTATGGGAACTCTCTCTAGTAAAGCAGCTACCCTCCAAATCTTAAATGGAATTTGAGGGCGTTAACTGATACTATGACCTCATAACATGTTCTATGAAATAAAATAATCAGGGACCCTCTCTTCCTAAATATTTTCAGCCTTACACAGGTTGGTTAAAAAGAGAAATTACAGAATGAGAATAAGTTCATCCAAATATTTGCCAAATGCTAGGAAGTAAATCTATGAACAAAACAGAAAATCCTCATGCATAAAAATTTATATAGCAGTGTATCTGAACCCTGACTGCACTTTACACAACACACACACACACATACTTCAATGTGTGTCACTGAGGCCCAGGACCCACGCCAGGCTTAATTCATCCACTTTAATTAGTCTGAGGTAGGTCCCCAGCATCAGATGATTTTCAGCTACCTAGTTTTTTTTTTCTTTCTTTTGCAATATTGTCAAATTTTATTTTCAGAAATAAAGCAAAGCTACTGTTTAAGAAAATAAAACCAAGCCAGTTTTACATAAAACTGGTGAATGTGTGAACAGCATTCTGTTTCTATAACAACTGAGTTTACCTAGTGGTTTCTAATGTGCAGCCACTTGAGAGCCAGTAGGTCTAGTGGCATTAAGAAAAGCATTTTTTAATTATAAAATCACGTGATAGCTATTGTGCAGGGAAATAACAGATATAACAGAAGAACAAATCCAAGGCACCTAATCTCCACAGGTGGGATCAGAGATAGCCACACAGAGGAAGTGACCTTTGGACTGAAAGAGGCAAGAGGCATAGTGGTTATCCAGGAAAAGAGAGAACCACATGCAAAGGCTAGGGTGAAAGGGAGCAGGATGCCTTCAAGAACTGAGACAAATTCATTTCGGCTAAGACAGAAAGGGCAAGGAGGTTGCAAAATAAGAATCTAGAGAAATAAGCAAGGACTAAATGACGAAGTGCCTGGAAAGCTATCTGAAGGAATTTGGACTGTGTGGAAAGGACATCAGAATGCCACTGAATAGTTTTAAGCAGGAGAGTGGCATTAGTTAATGGGCATTTTAGAAGAGTCCCTCTGTCTGCAATGTCAGGAATGGTTTGAATGGAGGAAAATCAGGGGTTGAGAAGTGGAGGAAAGGTGCTGTTGTTTCACATGGCCATTGATGGTAGAAGACTGCCTGGCCCATGGTAGCAGCAATCAAACAGTGAGAAGTACAAGTACCTGAGTCAATTAGGAAGAGTGTCAAGTGAATAAAAGACAGTTAAGGACAGAGGAATCAAGGATTATTTCCAACTTTTTTTTTTGTCTTTTGTCTTTTTTGTTGTTGTTGTTGTTGTTGTTGCTATTTCTTGGGCCGCTCCCGCGGCATATGGAGGTTCCCAGGCTAGGGGTTGAATCGGAGCTGTAGCCACCAGCCTACGCCGGAGCCACAGCAATGCAGGATCCGAGCCGCGTCTGCAACCTACACCACAGCTCACGGCAACGCCGGATCGTTAACCCACTGAGCAAGGGCTGGGACCGAACCCGAAACCTCATGGTTCCTAGTCAGATTCGTTAACCACTGCGCCACGACGGGAACTCCCCCAACTTTTGGTCTTAACCAATTAGATGGATATTCCCTGAGATAAGAATTTCTGACTCAAAGCTAATAATAATCATGATAATTATCTAAAATTTATTGAGAGCTTACCAAGTGTTGGACGTCATGTTAAGCTACATATATTACTTTCTCTTCTTTGGTCTTCTTCCAAGTATCCCTTTGAGAGAGAGTATATTATGATCTTCTGCTTAGAGAGGACTAAATAAAGATTTGAAAAGTTCTTGCCAAGTTCACATAAAAAATACAGGGCAAAGCAAATATCTGAACATCTTGCCCACAACCCTACATTACTTCTCACCGAGGAATAGAGTAAATAAGAACCAACTGCAAAGATCTGGGTAAAACACAACTTAAAAAACTGAAACAACAAATTGGATCAAGGTTTATATTTTATTTTATTTTGTTTAAAATTGGTATCACAAACTTTTCTGTAGAGATGTCTGCATAATTTACAAATCCAGAGAGGACCTGATTCCTGAGGCCTGTTTCCTACAATTAATAGTTAATAAAAATTACCCAGAGGGATAATAGTGAGCTCAGGGTCTTTCTGCAGGACGGTGGGGCAGAAAGACCCTGAGCTCACCTTTCTCACAGGCACACCAAAATCACAGCTATTTGTAGAATAACCATTGATGGAAAAGGCCAAAACCTACTAGAAAAGATCTTCTACAACTAAAGATAAAAAAGGGGAACCAAACTGGGAGAGGTAATAGTGGCTGGAGTCAAGATATAGTCAAATCCCATATTCTCAGGTGGGCATTTCACAAATAGGAGAAGAATAATAACTGCAGAGGCTTCTCAGAAAGGAAAGAAAAGTCCAAACTCTACTTTGAGCTCCCCAACCCAGGGTTCCTGCAGCAGTAAGATGAACCCCAGAGCATTTGGCTTTGAAGGCCACTGGGGCTTACTTTTGGAACTCCCAGAAGGATGAGATAAATAGATAATTCACTCTTAAAAGGGCACACATAAAACATCACATACTCTGGAACCCAAGCTAGGAATCTGGATCAGACCTATTCACTGGTCTTAGGGAGTCTCCTGAAGAGGCAGGAGGCAACTGCAGCTCACCTTGGGGGAGCTCACACAGACACTGGCTTCACGCTACCCCAGGCCCTGCAGCCAACCATTTCAGGGCTACAGGGTCACCCACCAACAACCTTACACCTGCTCTGGGGTCCCTTATACCGTAACCAGAACACAGAACCCAGCTTTGCCTGCCAGTAAGTTAGCACTAGCCCCAGGATCTGCTTTTACTCCCAGTGGACAGGCCACAGTTGCTGGGTTTCCTGGATCCTGATTCTACTCATTGGCAATGCAGCACTACCTCTAGAGCCCCCCAAAGTTCCATTCAGATGCTTCATAACCTGGTACTGTAAACCAGAGGCCAGCAGCCTCAGGACAAGGCAAGACCTGGTAACCGAATGAACCAGAGGCCAACCAAGCCTACTAGACCCCCACAGAGTCAGTCTACCACAACATAAAGACCCTTGAAACCCTCAAAATGGGCACCAATATTGCTCTGGTGATGAGAGGAAGCTGCACTGCTGGAACACATAGGATGTCTCCTCCAAAAGGCCACTTTTTCAAGGTTAAGAAACATAACAAACCTACCAGATAAATTAATATAAAAAAGTAAGTTAGGCAAAATGAGATGACAGAAGAACATATTCCAAATGAAGGAATGAGATGAAAAGTGATTAAAAGGAAAAAAAAATAAAATCAAGAATACCCAGCAAGGCTCTTATTCAGAATCGATGGAGAGATCAAAACTTTACAGACAAGCAAAAGCTAAAAGAGTTCAGCACAACCAAACCAGTCTTATAAGAAATATTAAAGGAACTTCGCTAAGTGATAAAGACACGATCACAAGAAGGAAAATGAAAATCAGGAAAGGAAAAAGCTCATCGGTAAGGGCAAACATGTAGCAATGCTAGGAAATCAATCACACACAGAGCTAGCAGCAAGGTTAAAAGACAAAAGTAGTAAAATCATGTATATCCACAGTAAGCAGTTAAGGGACATGCAAAACAATTAGGTGTAAAATATGACATCGAATACAGTAATTGTGAGGGGAGGAGAGTATAAAGGCAGGGTTGTTAAAATGCATTAGAAATCAGGAAATCAGGAACTTGAAACAATCATATATAGAGATTGCTATACTTAAATCTTACATGATCACAAAACAAAAATTTATAATAAATTCTAGAGGTTAAACAATATGTACTAAAGAACAAATGGATTACTGAAGAAATCAAATGAGAAATCAAAAATACCTAGGGACAAGTGAAAATGAAAATACAATGATCCAAATCTATGGGATACAGAAGAAGCAGTTCAAAGAAGCAAATTTACAGCAATACAAGCTTAATTCAGAAACATAAAAAAATCTCAAATTAATGAGCTAACCTTGCACCTAAAGGAACTAGAAAAATACAAAACAAAACCCAAATTTAGTACAGAGAGAGCTATCACAAAGATCAGAGAAGAAATAAATAAAATAAAGACTAAAAAAATCAACAGAAAAGATCAATGAAACTAAGATCTGGTTCTTTGAAAAAATAAACAGAACTGATAAACCTTTTGGCAGACTCATCAATAAAAAAAAATTATAGGGCCCAAATCAATAAAATAAGAAAAGAAAAGGGAGAAGTTACAATCAACACCACAGAATACAAAGGATCATAAGACATTACTATGAACAACTGTATGCCAAAAATGGATGACCTGGCAGAAATGAACAAATTCCTAGACATATACAATCTAACAATATTGAGCCAGGAAGAAATATAAAATATGAACAGATCAATTACCACTAATTAAACTGAACCACCAACAATAAAAAAAAAAAAAAATTCCAACAAACAAAAGTCCAGGACCAGACAGCTTCACAGATGAATTCTACTAAACATTTAGAGAAGAATTAACATTTACCCCTTTCAAAATATTCCAAAATATTACAGAGGAAGGAATGTTTCTGAATTCACACTATGAGGCCAGCTTCACCCTGATACTAAAACCAAACAAAGAAAATACACAAAAATGAAAATTACAGGCCAATATCACCAATAAACATAGATTCAAAAATTCAAAAATCAAAAAATAAAACATGAACAAATCAAAGCCAACAAGACATTAAAAGGATCATACACCATGATCAAGTGGAATTTATCTCAGGGCTACAAAGATGTTTCAATATCCACAAATCAATCAATGTGATTCACCACATTAACAAACTTAAGAATAAAATTCACGTGATCATCTCAATAGATGCAGAAAAAGCTTCTGACAAAATTCAGCTGTGATTTATGATAAAAACTCTCCAGAAAGTGGGACTAGAGGGAGCATATCTCACCATAATAAAGGCCATATATGACAAGCACTTGGCCAACATCATTCTCCACAGTCAAAATCTGAAAACATTTCCTCTAAGATCAAGAAGACAAGGATGCCTATTCTCATTACTTTTATTTAACATAATATTGGAAGTCCTAGACACAGCTATCAGAAAAGAAATAGAAATGAAAGATACCCAAATTGGAAAAGAAGAAGCAAAACTGTCACTCTTTGCAGATGACATACTATACACAGAAAATCCTAAAGATGCTACTGGAAACTATTAGAGTTCATCAATGAATTCAGTAAAAAGTTGTAGGATACAAAATTAATATACAGAAATTGTTGCATTTCTTTGCACTAACAATGAACTATTGAAAGAGCAATTAAGGACATTTAAAAAAAAATACCTAGGAACTACCACATAAAAAAATTAAAATACCTAGGAATAAATCTACCTAAGGAGGTAAAAGACTTATACTCAAAAAACTATAAGGCACTGATGAAAGAAACTGAAGATGACACAAACAGATGGAAAGATATACTGTGTTCATGGACTGGAAGAACTGATTTTGTTAAAATGATCATACTGCCCAAGGCAATCTACAGATTCAGTGCTAAGCCTATTAAAATATCAAAGGCATTTTCCACAGAACAAGTAACTTTAAAATTGTATGGACACGCAAAAGACTTGAATTGCCAAAACAGTCTTAAGAAAGAAGAACATAACTGGAGGAATCATATTCCCTGACTTCAGACTATATTACAAAGCTACAGTAATCCAAACACAAAACAGACACATAGATCAATGGAACAAACAGAGACAAGAAATAAACCCACCCACTTAAGTTCATTTAATTTACAACAAAGAAAGCAAGAATATACAATGGAGAAAAGACAGTCTCTTCAATAAGTGGTGCTAAAATAACTGGACAGCTACATGGAAAATATTGAAATTAGAACATTCTCAAACACCAAACACAAAAGTAAATTCAAAATGGATTAAAGATTTAAATGTTAGATCAAATATTATGAAAAACTCCTAGAAGAAAACATAGGCTGAACACTCTTTGACATAAACTGTAGCAAGGAGTTCCCATCACGGCACAGTGGAAACGAAGCTGACTAGGAACCATGGGGTTGCGGGTTTGATCCCTGGCCTCACTCAGTGGGTTAAGGATCCGGCATTGTCATGAGCTGTGATGTAGGTTGCAGACGTAGCTCAGATCTGGCATTGCTGTGGCTGTGGTGTAGGCTGGTGGCTACAGCTCCGATTCAACCCCTAGCCTGGGAACCTCCATATGCTGCAGGTGTGGCCCTAAAAAGACAAAAAGACAAAAATAAAATAAAATAAATTGTAGCAATTTTTTTTGGACCTGTCTCTTAAATCAAGGAAACAACAGCAAAAATAAACAGTGGGATCTAATTAAACTTAAAAGCTTTTGAACAGCAAAGGAATGCATCAACAAAATGAAAAGACAACCTACTGAATGGGAGAAAATATTTGCAAATGATATGATCGATAAGAGGATAATGTCAAAAATTTACTTAAAAAATTTTATAAATAGCTCCCACAACTCAACATCAAAATAACAAACAAAAAACAACCCAGCCATACAATGGGAAGAAGATCAGAACAGACATTTTTCCGAAGATATACAGATGGTCTACAGTCATATGAAAAGATGCTCGACATCATTAATTATCAGAGAAACACAAATTAAAACCACAAGAGACATCACCTCACATGTGTCAGGATGGCTATCATCAAAAAGACCATAACTAACAAATGCCAGCGAGAATGTGGAGAAAAGGTAAACCTCATACAGTGTTGGTGAAAATGTAAATTAATACAGATACTATGGAAAATAGTATGGAGGTTTCTTTAAAAAACTAAAAATAGAACTACCATATGACCCAGCAATTCCACTTTTGGGTATTTATATGAAAACACTAATTTGAAAAGATACATGCACACCAATATTCATACTAGTATTATTTATAACTGCCAAAATATGGAAGCCAAGTGTCCATCAACATATGAATGGATAAAGATGATGTGATATATAAATATTCCTACCATATATGTAGGAAGAGGCACCCATAAAAAAGAATGGAATTTCGTCATTTGCAATAACATGGATAGACTTGGAGGTTATTAGGTTAAGTGAAATAAGTCAGATAAAGAAAGACAAATACTGCTTGGTATCACTTATATGCAGAATATAAAAAATAAAACCAATTAGTGAAAACAACAAAACAGAAACAGATGAGAACTGCCTAGTGTTTACCAGTGGGAACAGGGAAGGGGGGGCCAAAATAATGTCAGGGGATTAGGAGGTACAAACTACTCTGCACAAAATAAATAAGCTACAAGGATATAAAGCACAACATAGGGAATATATTATTCTCCTACCATATTTTATAATAACTATAAATGGAATAAAAACTTTAAGACTTGTGACTATGTTGTACACCCGAAACTTATATAATATTGTAAATCAACTATACCTTAAAAAAATGAAAGAACAAAGAAAATTATCCACATTATACATGTAAAATCTATAGCTTCAGTAAAATAATGAGTTGATTGCTTTTTGAATTCAAATGCTTAATTTGATAGAGATAATGAAAATAATAAAAATTCTGATTGATAAATACTACTAAAAAGTACCATGGGTTTTCATCTTTTATCACAAATTTGATTAGACTGGGTGAATTTTTAATACTCCTCTGCTTCCTAAGTTCTACAATGAATGTTTAAATTTATAACAGAAAAATAAAGTATACATTTTGAAAAAATTTTGTTTGGGATTATGAAAGCATTACTCACATGATTATAAAGAACATGAATAAAATGATAAATTAGGAGTTCCCACCATGGAGCAGTAGAGACGAATCTAGGAACCATGAGGTTTCGGGTTCGATCCCTGGCCTCACTCAGTGGGTTAAGGATCTGGCGTTGCCATGAGCTGTGGTGTAGGTCACAGATGTGGCTTGGATGCTTCGTTGCTGTGGCTGTGGTGTAGGCCAGCAGCTACAGCTCTGATTGGACCCCTAGCCTGGGCACCTCCATATGCCATGGGTACGGCCCTAAAAAACAAACAAACAAACAAACAAAAGATAAATTAGTTCCATAGATAGGAATAACTTACAGCTGATTTGTCCTGGTCTCGATGAGTTTCTGAATGGTGAAGTCATCAGAAAACGAGAAAACTTTTGTACCACATCCTCCCCACATAATGTTTTTTTCGGTTAAATTCATGGATTCACTCAAACACATCAGTGGAGTACTGACATTTCCTATGTTGAGTATCTTCAAAGGAGCAGCTCCTTTACACTTTGCCAAAGAGAGAAAACACATTCAGTAAACTGAGGGCCTACAGAATGAAAGTGTAGAATTTGAGCTTCCTAAAAACTACTTTCCCATCTTCAATGTTAGAGGTATTCATATAAAAATTTGAATATACTTTTCAAAGGATTTATAAAAATATGATTTAATTCAGATTGTATTCAATGCATTATTTTTATAATCAATCTCTTCACTTCTCCAAGCAAAAATAGTACAGGAAATAACCTAGAGATCAATAAATTTTGAAATAGAAGGCATTCAACATGTACCTTAACACTTTTATCTTCAAAAACTGCTAAGTTGCCGTCAGCAGTTCCCACTAAAAGGAAATTTTTTTGCTTGCTAAAAGAAAAAAATACCAAAACTGTTACAAAAAGAATGTTTATATTGATCAGGAGAGGCTAAACATTCCCACTAGTTTAACTAAACTTTAGACAGTTTTCTTCCTGTGTATTGGCCCCTGACTTTGCATTTACTTGAGAAAACTGAAATTTCTTTTTCTGCCCATTGGAGATGGAGATCTTCCCCCAGACTCTTGCAAGTTTTACAACCCAAGAATGTCTTTCTCAAGATTCTGGAAGCCCTCCCTTTGAAATGGAACCAAGAAAGACGTGTACCCGTATCTCCTACTCACTGTGGGAGAGTAGGAACCTAACTTTAATAAGCAACAATTAGCACACACAGATGACCTAATCACACTGACCCGCCTCCTCCCCCGTATCCTCCAGTACTTTTCACTAGCTCATTACAGGGCTTAAAAACGCTCCCACTTTTCACTTCAGCAGAGCTGAGTTTAATTCCTCTCTGCTATTGCAAAATCTTAAACACAAAGTCTTCCTTGCCTATTTGACTTCATCTGATGAAATTTTTATTTGACAGTATCCAAATAATTTCGACTTCAAAATTGCCAGGGGAGTTTATATTTCAGTCACCAGAAACCTGCACTTCATATATTTATTCATTTTCCAGCACCAATTAAACCAAAGAAGAATATGGTGTATAATCTAAAGGGTTCCTGGAAATCATCCCACCCCAAATATACAGCAAGAATGTGTTACTCACACCTGAAACTCTGCTATTTAGATAAATTCCTTTGAGATAAGATCCTTTCAACTAATAATGGTTAAGCCATTTTCACCCATTAGCAAATTATGAGTTCAAATACTTAGGGTTTTTTTTTCCAATTTGGTATTTAGTTAACTAATATGCTTAAGACTGGCACAAAATAGGCTACTGAGATGACAGATAGATAGGTATTTGAATATATCTACATACACAAAGAAAGAATGAGAATTCATCTTCGAAGGGGCCCTACTAAGTTAAATTGATGTGATTAGTGGTTAGTCACAGCTGAGGTAAAACCAGGAGCAAGGTTGGTGGGCCTGAAGAAATGATTGACCTATTTTTTAACTGCACCAGTTTCATCTGTATACAGAAAAATACGATATCGTTGTGTCTTCCTACAATTGCCTTTAATATATGCAACCGATGGGAAAATGTGAAAGATGTGCAACCTTTACTGATACTATAACAATTTTGCACACTATTAAGTCATCTAAAAGGTATGTAATTTTCCCCCAATGGTCAAATTCACGACCTTACCTAGGCTTGGAAAAGGAATTGCAATACAAGCAAGTAACAGAGTCGGTCATCTTTTCCAGGGTGTGCCTCTTTCTCCCATCTTCAGTATTGATGACGAGGAGCACGCCAGACTGTGTTCCAGACACAATCCAGCTTTCCTTTTCAAGAGGAAGATGCACCAAGGCTAAGCACAGTATTCTGCTATCAGTAACTTCCTGTTAAGAAAAGGAAACACACTCTAAAGGATGTGGTTCTAACTTAAGTGACTAGAATTTGAATGGAATGAAAATATTATGTTATCCACATACTTAACTGTTTTTTACTTTCTTGCTTTCAATTTTAAAAACAAGGCCAATTTTATTAATTTTCAACAATAAATGAGCTAACTGGGCCCCCCCAAAAAAAATTTACCAGACTAGAATGCACCTGAAACTAAAATTAAAAATTGAAAACTATTTCTTAATATTATTTCTGACTCCATCAAAATACTACATGAGGATTGTTCGACCTTAAAGATAATGTTTACGCACAACATTTATTTCAAGGCAACAATCAAAATAGTAGGTTTTTAAGTCTAAAAATTTACCCTATACTCCCCAATATAACTTATCGATGCATCTGCAGCAGCCACGACCAGATCTCCTCTACCAGGCAGGTACAGCCACCCCAGCTGCTCTGAGTGTTAGCTACTAACAGCTCAGAGCTGCACCCTTCACTACAGAACCACCTTCAGCCACAGGAGCGGGCTTGCTCAGAAATGGCTGGGAGGTTTCCCTCCCCCACCCTTGGGCAAACTGCAGCCAATGACTGAGTGATAAGCGGGAATGAAAGCCTGGACTCCTTGTCTGGTGAAGGGATAAAGCTGTGCTGCTCTGCACACTCCAGAGTTTCTTGTGGGTAATGACTCAGGTTAGCCCTCTTCAGAAACTACATTTTTGCTGAGCTTCTTCCCTTGCTACATGTGGCTTCCTGTCCCTCCTTAAAAGTTTCTTTCCCCTTAAATCACTATCTCTGTATCAGCTTTGTTTCTAGAAACTCTGACCTAAGAAACACAGACAGTGTGATTTTAAAATAAAACACACTATTTAATTTCTTGTGAACATGTGTGTTATAACATAAAGCTAATTTTTTAATTTAAGTTAACTTATTTTTTTGACTTTTTTGTCTTTTCTAGGGCTGCTCCCACGCATATGAATGTTCCTAGGGGTCTAATCGGAGCTGTAGCCGCCGGCCTACACCAGAGCCACAGCAACGCGAATACGAGCCACGTCTGCGATCTACACTACAGCTCACGGCAACGCCAGATCCTTAACCCACTAAGCAAGCCAGGGATTGAACCTACAACCTCATGGTTGCTAGTCAGATTCATTAACCACTGTGCCTCGACAGGAACTCCGTAATTTTTTAATTTTAACTTTATGCCGAAGTATAGTTGATTTATAATGTTTAGGTATATAACAAAGTGATTCAGTTATGAAACAGAAGAAAGCTAATTTAATAATACCCCTACATTAGCGCATATTTAATTTCTTCCTAAGTAACTTTTTAATTAATAGATGCTTCAAAATAATTCATAGGGGTTCCCGTTGTGGTTCAGCAGGTTAAGAACCCAACACTGTCTCTGTGAGGATGCGAGTTCGATTCTTAGCCCCACTCACTAGGTTAAGGATCTGGCATTGCTGCAAGCTGCAGCATAGGTAGCAGATGTGGCTCAGATCAGGTGTTGCCGTGGCCGTGGTGCAGGCATCAGCTGCAGCTCCAGTTCCCAGTAGCCTGGGAACTTCCATACATCAGAGGTGTGGCCCTAAGAAGAAAAAAAAAAATTATAGAGCAAGTTTTCTAAAGTATCACTAACTTAAAGGGTAGTTGGACTTACCTCAGAAGTATATCTTTCCGTATTTAAGTCAAGAAATGAGAGCTGTCCTTTGTCAGGGTGCCCACAGCCCAGCCAAACGCTTGCGTTCTTGCTGTTATGATTCGAGGCAACCATGCATTCGACAATAAAGTTTTTAGGTACTGACATACGTCTCATCAGACAGATTAACTCAGCTGAATTCAAAATGTCAAAGACCTGAGAAAGTTTAAATAAATAACAAAATAATACACACTAAGTTAATGTACGTCCTCTTGAAAGACTGTATTGTGCACAATGTAGTATTAAATGTTACAGCTCTATCAAGAAAAACTAAATCTGTTATTTAAACTGTGACCTACCTGAAGCAACAAGACTAATAAACAAACAATAGATAAAATTCCATTAAAATAATATTTATTTTTAAACTGTGCATGGTATATGCTTTTGTAACTTGAAAATCTCAAAAGTGCCATTCAAGTTTTTGAGTAGAGTCATATACTAAAAAAACAAAAACAGGAGTTCCCGTCATGGCGCAGTGGTTAACGAATCCGACTAGGAACCATGAGGTTGCGGGTTCGGTCCCAGCCCTTGCTCAGTGGGTTAACGATCCGGCGTTGCCGTGAGCTGTGGTGTAGGTTGCAGACACGGCTCGGATCCCGCGTTGCTGTGGCTCTGGGGTAGGCCGGTGGCTATAGCTCCGATTCAACCCCTGGCCTGGGAACCTCCATATGCCGCGGGAGCGGCCCAAGAAATAGCAACAACAACAACAACAACAACAACAACAACAACAACAACAACAACAACAAAAAGTCAAAAAGACAAAAGACAAAAAAAAAAAACAAACAAAACAAAACAACTCCAGATTCTTATGTAACCTATAAAATACTGTAATGAACCATAATACTTAATGAACTGTAAGTGAAAATGAAAGGAAGAAAAAGTAAAACAAAAATTAAACTTTCACTATAATGATTTTTTTAAAAAAATCTATGTGATGTACCCTGGTAGTAACCAAAATTAAAAAGCAAGAAGAACAAGCAGTCAAATGATTATATGATGTTTGATAAAGTCAGTGTATACATGTCCTCAGCTATTTCCAGGTAGGAAATGTAAAGCTGAACCAAAGTTTTCAATGAATTATTGTACAGAATCGAGTCCGCAACATAAAAACAGCTTTTATTTGATCTTTTAAAGCCTGTTTCATTTAAAACATAGCAAGAGTTCTGTTTCTAAAGCCATGGTGCAAAAGGTTATTTGTACAAACCTTCTAGCTGGAAACACCTTAAAATGCTGAAGAAATTCTTTCTTTAAATTCTTAAAAACACGAAAGATCTGACAACACCATACAGAGTTACCAGGCCAAAATGTAAATGAAAGACAGAGTTCAGAGAGGTCAGATGAACCCTAAAGCCAGATTTTTGCCCTTAGGCATTTGTTACTGAAGCAAAACTGATGTGTGGTTTTGAGTACCTAGAGGGGCTGGTGGGAAAGAGTTAAAATCTAGGGCGGGGCCAAATTGGAGACTCTATCAGCCCTGCTCCCACAAAGCTGGGATCCCCAAAGGCTGCAAATACTCTGAATACGCAGCCCTTGGGGATCCCAGAAATAAAGCCATTCCACACTCCCACTCTCACTCGTCTATAAGGAAGGACTTTACAAAGAGGGAGAAAGCAAAAGAACCCTGAGAAAATGCTTTTCATGAGCTTGCTCTCAAGATTTGTAGACCAAAGCCTGGGTGGTTCAAAAATATCTCAAGCCAGGAACTGGGTTTCAAGTAATTTACAGCAAGAAAATCCAGAAAAAAAAAAAAGATGTTTAAAGCCTGTATGGAGAATTATAAATTTTACTGAAAGATACTTAAGACCTAAATAGAGAGATAACTCACATTTAAGAATAGAAAGACTTAATATATCATAAGGATATTGTCTACAGATTCAATGCAAGTCCAATCCAAAGAACAGTAGGATTTTTATACAAGTTGAAAAGTGATTTAAAAATTTATATGGAAAAATTCGGGAGTTCCCATTGTGTAGCAGCAGAAATGAATCCAGCTATTATCCATGAGGATGCAGGTTTGATACCTGGTCACTCAGTGGGTTAAGGATCCAGTGTTGCCGTGAGCTGTGGTGTAGGTCACAGACGCAGCTCAGATCCTGCATTGCTGTGGCTACGGCACAGGACGGCAGCTACAGCTCCAATTTGACCCCTAGCCTGGGAACCTCCATATGTTGCAAGCGTGGCCCTAAAAAGCAAAAATAAAATAAAATAAAATAAAAATTTATATGGAAAAATTAAACCCAAGAAAAATTAGAGCATTTTTAAAGGGTAAAATTAAGGGGGGAAGGAGACTATCAAAAAGCTTCAGGAAGAAGAGGTAAATTGATGAGTGAAAGAGAATGTGTGTATGTATCTTTGTGTGTGTATCACAGAGTGAAAATGGGGGAAGAAGGCAATGGAAGAAGAAGGAAGAAACTATTTTATAGATGAAGCTGGAAAATTTGTGGAAATTGGATCAAGATTTCAAAATGTCAGTTCCCCATGGATTAAGAACCATCAAAAGCAAAACTTTTAAACTTTTTGAAGAAACCATAGGTAAATATTTTTGTGAATCTGGGGTAGATAAGGACTTTTTAAAATAGGACCCTCCAAGTAACAACCATTAAAAAGAAGTAATGTTAAATTATCTCTATTAAAATTAAGAAATTCTGTGAATCAAAAGGCACTCTATAGGAAATAATAATGCAAGCCACAAACTGGGAAAAGAAATTTGAAGCATATATAAACAACAAAATATTACCATATAATGTATAAAGAATCTCTTTTTAAATTTCATTTGTTATATAAATATCCCAATAGAAAAATGGGCAAAATAATGAATAGGTATTTCCCAGAAAGGAAACATATGTATGACTAAGGAATATATAAAAAAAGCTTGTTCTTATTAGTAATTAGGAAAATGTAGATCAATACACAAGACTGAATCTATTTGGAAAAAATTAAGAAGTCAGCTAGTACAATATTTACAGAGAATATATTTTAAAACACAGCTACTCTTAACATATAGGTGACGGAAGTGTTAAGCCGGTACAACTTCAGAAAATGATTTAGATGTTCTCACATGCCACAGCTCTGCAATTCAGCACCTAGATATATTCCACAAAGCAATTCTCATACAATTTGCACTAGGAGACATGTACGACACTGCTCATAACAATACTGTTTATAACAGCAAAAAACTAGCAACAATACCCATACCCACTGATATGATCATAGGTATATGTTGTTGTGCATTCAAACAACGAATGGAATACAAGGGAAAATAATCAACAGCTACATTCAACAACCTGAAGGAAGCTTACAAAAGAATATTGGGAGAGAACAACTGTAAAAACCCCAAACTCTACGTGACTATGACTCTTACGTGAATGAATTATGAATCTAGGAAAACTAAACTGGGTAGCAAGATCACAAAGGAAAGCTCATCATGAAAGTCAGAAGAGTAGCTGTATCTACAGGGATCAGAAAGAGGCATATGTGAGCTTCTGGGATGCTGGTCACGTCCCTTATTTGTGCCTAGGGTGGTAAGGGAATACAGGAGTTTTGCTTTTTAACTACTTTAAATTGTGTGTGTATTTATGTATTTGAGTGTATATATTTGAAGATTAGATAGATAGATAGATGTTTTATACAAAATATTGATAAATTTTGACCATACGTATACCTGGGCAGAAGTAGGTCTTTCTTGAGGATTTTCTTTTAAACACTTTTTAATTAACTTCTCAACCATAGGCCATGGGGCACAACCATATTCCTTAACTGGATCTAAAACAGTCAAAAACATATGCTAGAAAACTGGACAAATCAGAACAATTACTTAATTTCTTCTCAATCTGTAGGAGAGGTTCAGACATTGCAAAGGAAAACAGTGATCTCTATAATCCTATATTTGTTATGAATCTGTTTATCACTTACTAAAGTTAATTTTATTATATCTATTTCTACAAGAGACACCAAAAAAGTTAATTTCTCACAGTATAAAAAGAGACACAAATACCAACTGAATAAAAATAGATTTCCACGTCACACCTTCATTCCAAATAGACTTTGAAAACATTTTTGTTCATATAATAATGAGACATTGCAAATCCTTTTTTATTTTAATATTCAAAGTAGGGAAGAACTTAATCCTCATATCCCCACAGTCAGTTTGTGCATATTTGTTTTTTACAATAGGTATGCCTCCTTCTGATTGGTGTAGAATAGAGACCCGAAAACTTTCACTAACTAAGCTAACTGATAAAATGAGGGAGATGACCCAGATTGTGCACAAAGTTTAGCCGAATCATAATAGATTTCCTTCTGCTGGGAATCTTTAAAGATCCCCCAAAGGAGACGATTAAAAGCTATAGTCCCTCTAGCTGGCACATAGTATACAATCAAAAGCTATTTCTTAAAAGAAAAGGAAAGCAGAAAACACGAGAAACAACTAAATACATGTAAAAGAATGCTTTCGAATGAGAATTGAAGTAACCTTTAAGGAATGAATGACAAAAATCCTAGAATTCCTTTAAAGCATGAGACCACCACTCAAAATGAGATTTCACCTCATTAAATACTTACGAATTCTTACTAATATTTACTACTAAAAACTAGTATTGTAAATAAGTCAAGCTTCCATTCCTGCATAGAAATTATTTCACCCCAAGAAAATAAAAATACTCTGAACTAATGAACACTTACTGAGAACTTTATGAAAAAAGAAGTCACTAAATCTGGAGTAGCTTTATGAGAAGAGAAGTCACTCAACCTGGAGTTCTAACAGCATTTCCTTTTCTGAGTATTCTTCAAAATGTAATACCAAACATATCAATATTAAGTCAGGATACTAAAAAGAAACCCTATAACTGCTATCTTTTTCATATGATTTTTTTAGTATGTCACAAATTTTAAGAACATTCATGCACTAAAAAAAATTATCACCTGGGAAATGGATTAGCATAATGAAGCTGCTAATATTAAAAACAGTAATAATCTCCATTGCAGACAAAATAAAACTTACCAGGTAATTTTCCTTGTATTGCCAGTTCATCAAACTCATTTGGAAACTTCAAACCCTCTGCTATTCTACCTCCAGTTGTCAAAATGTCATAGAGTAGCAAACCAAATGAATAAACATCAGCCTGTTGGTTATAAATAACATTTCCTCTAGCAACTTCAGGTGCACGAAACCCTGAAAGGAAGCAGATACATTCATAAACATGCCCAACACCAGGGCTTATACACCCAGAGGTATATATTTAGGCATATATGCAGATGAAGACTCAGGAAGATTATTTCTAAGCAGGCCATATCGATCAAATAAGGAAACACCATAATCAAGTCAATTAACAGCCCTGGCCCTAGGACATTTCACTCCAAGGTGGATCTTGAAGAACAATGAGGATAAACATTCAATAATAAATTAGTAAGTGATCTTCCATAATTAAATAAATGAAGCATAAAAAGGGAAAAACCTACATCATTCTTAATAATAACTATTCCCAAGCCAGTGTTTGAAACAGAGGAGTGGTTAGGAGGGAGATTTCTAGATTTCACTTGGATCTGGCTAAAATTTTAATGGCCTCATTATTTCAAGAACTTGTGACTCTGTTACTTCTACCCAATTGAAAACTAAAAAGAAAACCATGACTAAAACTGATAAAAGCCTTCTCTCAGGTGTTGGTTCATGTCTGAAATTCTTTTAAAGGGAAATATAACCTTTCATTCCACAATAGAAATAAACCACTTATTAAAAAGAGTAATTTCAACACGACTTATAATAGTGAAAATATCAACAATCTAAAGAAATTCAATTATAAAAGGAAATCAGTTAAAGAACTATGCATTATGCAGTAACTTGAAAATGATACTTAAGACGACATACTACGATGTAAATGAAAAGAAAATGCAGACTATAATTCGGAATAAACAGAAACTTATCAGCTGAATTAATTTTCCTAGCTATGGTAATAATATGGTGATTATGTAAGCAAACATTCTTATACTGAGGAATGCATGCAAGAATATTTGGGATGATACAGCATGATGTCTGCAACTTAATTTCATTTTCATATACAAAGAAAGCAAGAGGGAGACCAAGAGTGTGGCAAAAAGTTAATAATATACTATGTGAAGGATATATAAATATATAGCGTACTATTCTTACGGTGTTTCCATAGTTGAAACATTTTCAAAATAAGTTAATGAGAATGTGCAAAATTAAAGACTACAAAGATATATACCCAAATGTAACAATAATTATTTCTATGTGCCGAAATTATTGGTAGCTTTTATTTTCCTTTATAATTCTAAATTTTCTACAATGAATATATATCATTATTATAGTAAATGTACAGCTAGGAAAATATAACAAAGTATTCATTCATATCCTTCGAGGAGTAAATGACTGAACGGAGAAACAGTTATGTTTAACATAGAGCTTCCCAGCAAAATATGAAGCTCAAGATTTCTTCACCAAGCTATAAAGACATGAAGAGTCAAATGGATGGAGACACCAGATTTGAGCATGATAACACCTATTTACTAACTGTTAACATTCTCCAGTAAATGTTTTTTTTTCCCTTTTTCTTTAGGTCCACATGTTCCCAGGCTAGGGGTTGAATTGAAGCTGCAGTTGCCAGCCTATGCTACAGCCATAGCAACGCAGGAGCCAAGCTGAATCTGCAAGCTACACCACAGCTCATGGCAACACCAGATCCTTAAACCACTGAGCGAGGCCAAGCATCCAACCCGCATCCTCATGGATACTAGTCGGTTTCATTACCACCAAGCCATAACGGAAACTCCTATCTAGTAAACTTTGCCACATTTATCACCTCTCTTTTTCTACACACACATTCACACACACACACTTTTACAATTTTCCCACATTTATATCTCTGTGTGTATCTTCCCCCTCTCTGTCACTCTACCTCTCTCACTCTTTGTCTCTCTTTCTCTCCTTGTCTCTGTATGTATATATATTTTAAAAGTTTGACATATTAAGTTAAAGATACAATATTTCAGCTCTAAGTATAATACACATCCTTAGAATAAGGACATTTTCCTGCCATAATATCATTCTCCTACTTAAGCTAAAGAATTTTATAAGTAGTTAAGAGAGTTCTAAAATATATCCCTAGTAAACTCTGCCTATGACATAATATAAATACATCACAATAGCTCCTAACTCATATCACTATAATGATTTACAGACACCTTTCTAAATATTTCATTTGCTATACAAAGAATCACCTGTAGTAAGCAGATGAGAACTTCCCATTTTACAAATAATAAAATCCTTTCAAAAGTGTGATGTGTTTTCCTAAGGCCACACAGACAAATAAATGATAAAATCAAGAGTACTTAAAAATTGTGGCTGAACTTCACAGCCAGGCTGGTGGCCAGCCTTGCCCACTGGCATGCCTCAGCACCAGCTGCAGTCCCACTACAACGTACCCAGGAGAGGGGACGTGGCCCACATGGGAGACACAATCCCCAGCAGGAGAACATGATTCCTATTTATATCATCAGGAGTTATCTCAATTATAACATAATACACATCTAAATGCTTCTTGAAATTCATCCAATGAATGATTTCTAATGATTTTCTTTCTTTTCTTTTTTTTCTTTTAGGGCTGCACCCATGGCATATGAAGGTTCCTTGGTTAGGGGGAGCTGTAGCCTTGGCCAACACCATAGCCACAGCCACGCCAGATCCAAGCTGCATCTGTGACCTACACCACGGCTCACTGGCAACGCTTGATCATTAACCCTCCAAGCAAGGCCAGGGATCAAACCTGCGTCCTCATGGATGCCAGTCAGATTTGTTTCCACTGAGCCATGACGGGAACGCCCATGATTTTATTTCTTGATTGCAGTAATAATTTTTTCTAAAGTTATCTATGGAGAATATACATCTTTAGGACAAATCTCCCTCAAATAATAAACACTGCATGATAGTAGGACTATCATCCATCAAATGGACTGGTCTGGATGAAACATGTTGTCAGAGGTGGCAATAAAATGACATTAATCAACAAAGCTTGTACAATAACATAAAATATATAGTATCCACAATCTACATCTTTAAATACAAAAATGCATAAAACACTACTATAATTTGTTTCTCTGAAAAAGGTATAACATCCACTTGAAAATCATGAATTTCAAAAGTGCTGAGTAAACAACATTTTAAATGAAATTGTTTGATAAAATTACATAACTAAAAATCCATTTTTCTACCAAAACAGAATTACATGGCACCAAAATTGAATGGGAGACTTAGAACCAAATACGTAAGAAAGACGACTAAGGTGACATTCAAAGCAGTAGGGAAAAGACAGAATTTTAATAAATGATAATAGCAGAAGTTGTTTGATTAAAAAAAAAAGGAGGCACTACCTTATTCTCTATAACAAATGAAGTTTTGATGAACCAAAAGTTTTAATGTAAGTTATAAACTGATGGAAATACTAAATGAATATTCACAATTAAATTGGTAATATTGGGATGCAAAAGGCCTCCCTGGTCACTCTGTGTACCAGAAATGGGTGGGCAGGTAGAAGCCAGTAGGCTGAGAGTTGGGGGAGCTATGCTGTCTTTAGAGAGTTTAAAACAAGCAACTGCCTGCCCTGGGGACAAACACTCCTATCAACCCTGCCTTTGGTGTATGACTCACTAAATGTGTCAGGAAAATCAGAAATTGGTTTACCTAAAAATTTAAACCCTGCAACAGCAAAATGCCATAAACAGGGTTAAAAGACCAACCCTAAAATGAAAAATATTGGTCATATACAAAAGACAAAGGGGCGATATTATGTGAAACAGGCTTTACAAATGAGTAAGTAGGTAAATGCGTAGAGACCCAAAAATATACAAAATATGGGGAAAAAAATATGTGCTATACATAAAAGAGTGCATGTCCTCAAAGAAAAAATAAGCAGGTAAATAAATATCTGAAAAGTAAAAATGCTAATTTATCACTTTTTGACTATTAACTTCATGAAAATTAAAAATAAGGAGTTCTCTTGTGGTGCACCAGATTAAGGATCCAGCATTGTCACTGCAGCAGCTTGGGGCACTGGTGTGGTGTTGGTTCGATTCATGGCCCAGGAACGTCCACGTGCCGTGGGAGCAGCCAGAAAAAACCTCGACAAATGAAAAAGTATACTAAAAAACCCAGAATGGTACCTGTGTACTCTAATTCAAGTATTGAGAGAATTTTAATTGATAAACCTTTCTAGAAGGCAATTAGTGTTTCAAAATTAAAACTATGCATATCCAGCAATAAGATTCCTAGAAATTTAATGTTTAAAAATTAGTTTCAGGAGTTCCCATAGTGGCTCAGTGGTAACAAACCCAACCAGTATCCATGAGGATGTGGGTTCAATCCTTGGCCTCACTCAGGGGGTTAAGAATCCGGCATTGCCATGGGCTGTGGTGCAGGTTTCAGACACGGCTCAGATCCCGAATTGCTGTGGCTATAGCGTAGGCTGGCAGCTGCAGCTCTGACTCTTCGGACCCCTAGCCTGGGAACTTCCCTATGCTGCAGGTGTAGCCCTAAAAAGAAGAAAAAAATAAAAATTGGTTTCATACATTGAAAATTTTTAATTTACAAGGCTATTAATTGAAGCACTTTCATATCTCAAAAAGTTAGAAAAAATACATATACATCAAAATGTGGCTAAGCAAATTACTGTACTTAGTAACAATGAAATATTATGTAACTATTAAAACTGATACTTGACAGAGAAAGATGTCCGTGAAATATTAAGCGGAAAAAGAAAACATATCAGAATTTACAATGCAAATATGTATATAAAACACTTGAGCACCTCTAAATCTAGATATAGACATATCACTATGCTAAGAGAGTGGTAAGAGTTATTTCCACAAATTTATTAGAAACCCATCCTCTGGCCTTCTCAACAGCATTTGCTGCTTTCACCTCACAATCTTATGTTGCGCAAATCAAATCTTACTTTAAACGACTTGCCTCAGCTATTTGCTATAGAGCCTTGAATCTCAAAAGCCAAAATGGTTGACAGGACAGTTGAGGGGATTAAGACCTAAGCTACCAACATAACATTTGGTTATCAATCTAAACCATAGCAAGACCCTCCAAGCTATTCTACGGGTATCCTTATTATGGAGGACTTCCCTGGAAGGGAGACTGCAATTTCTTCGAAAATATTTACCTTATATTTAACTATACCAGTCACCACAGTAGTAACAGGGAGAATAAAGTTTCCAGCTATTCAGTGCATTCACCACTGAATTTAATTCAGGATGAAAATGAACACTTTTTATATTACTTGCCATTCATTGGGAAGGGTTAGAAATAGAAACATTTCCTGCCTCTTTACAAAGGGACAATATTGCCGCCTGAGCTAATACTGGGAATGCTCTGTGGTGGTCATGGACCATACTACTGTACTGCATGGATACCCTCTTTAAAGACTAGAAATGGTAAGTACCAACTAAAATCCCGAATTTACATCCTTATATTGGGCTATTTAAAGAAGGCATTTATTTAAACATGTGTCCCTTCCACTTCAAGCTAAGATGGAATAACAGGGGCTAGCTTTACCATCTTACATAAAACAATGAAATAACTAAACAACATATATGAAACTTGAGACCCTGAAAGAGAGTCAGCAAACAAGGTCAGTCTTCTGAGATCCCTGCAGAGAGTTCTCAGCCCACAGCCCAGGGAAAGGGAACATAAACAGAGCCGGGGTGGAGGTGAGAGGTGGGGATGTGAGAAGACAAAGCAGAGAGTCCAGGAAAGCAAAGGTGTCTAAAAAATGGCAACTGTGGTAAACACCTGATACGAATTTCTCATTTAATGTTCGCAGCAATCCTCTAGAGTAGATACTACAATTAGGTACTATTATTTAATCAAGGAAAGGAATTAGGTAATTTCTCCAGCCTCAGCCAGTAAGTTAGACCATGACAGTCTGACTTCATAGCCCATGTTTAACAGATTCTGGACAGCCAATAGTTCACCAAGTCGTATCTGTCTATCTCCAGAATACACTGCATGCCTAGAATGTGTACTCCTGAGAAATATTAATGTAAAATAATTGATATTGCTTTTATATTTAAACATAAGTCTAAACTCCATTCAATTTGCTCACTTCTATAACTTTTTGTTTACTCTTAAAATCTAGAGTAAATGCTAATAATCTTATTAAAAGTTTTCTATAAATAATATTTCCCCCAGTGTGAGACAGGATCAAAACTTGGGCTGCCCATCTTACAATCAATGCATATAGGCAATGACACTGTTTATATGATGCAGAGATAGGAACCACCGAGAGATCATTTAAGTAATCTCAATGTCTGGGCTCCACCCCAAACTAGTTAAATCAGAATCCCGGGGAATGAGGTCTTAGAATCCATATATTTAAAAATCCTCCAGGAGCTTCTAACATGTGGCCACACTGAGAGCCCCTCCTCCACACCAACTAAAATATAATTATAGAGGATATACATGCTGTACATGTTACCTAATATGCAGCCGGAATTGAAAAAAAAACTCAACCAAATATTCCTCCATCCTCCCTCTATCACTCAGATGGTACAGAACTTTTTGCAGTTAGCTGAATAAGAGAGGTCATTTCCTATATTAGTACCTTTTGCCTGAAATATCTCCTCCTACTCTTTTACTTATTTTTTTCACAAACTTCAAACATGTTCTTTTAGGTATAACTCCAAAATAACCTCCTCTGGGAAGGAAGTCCTGGAGACCCATAGTTGAGTTAATCACTTGCTCCTTTGCACTATCACTGTACCTTGAACTAGATCTCCTACTGAAACTGACACAATGCTTTACGATTATTTTTTATAGTCCTATTTCTTCAGGTGAAAAGGTATGCCTCTGGAGAATAAAACTTACATTTATTCATGCATATTCGCTAAGTTCACCACTCAGGCAACTGCAAACATACTTGGAGCACCTGCAATCTGCCAAGCACTGTTCTATGTTATTTACATGGTTTATTTCACTGTATCCTTTTAACAACTCTATGAGGTAGGCATTATTTTTTCTCATCACAATTGACAGAAATGAAAACGGAGCCCCAGAAAGCAAATCTTGATAAACACCATACAGCTGTTAAATAGCAACAATATTGGTATTTGGTAAACATTCGTATTGCCAAATGCATGAATAAATGAATAAAAAAACAAGGATAACTTTCCCTTAGAGAATTATAACAATCACAATGTTAAAATAATTGAGAAAATATGATTCATTTGTCTAAAAGCTATCCTTAGGAATAATTTTTCAGATAAGCCTTCACAAAGAAAAAAAGATCCATAGATCAAAAACATGAGAAATTTATAAATTAGGTCTGATTATACATTACATAGCACACAGAAACATAGACCTTCTTCCATTTTTACTTTCAGAAGACTGAGTAGACCATGTTTCATAATACTTATCAAATGATAGGTATAACCAGAGAATAACATTTTTGTTTTCTGGAAGGCTGTTGTATTTCTGTGGATGTTGGCCAAGTGGAAGCCATCAGTCAGCATAAATCTCAGTCAACAGTGCAACTGCCACAGGATCCAGAATTAGCCATAACTCCCAACAGGATATAATATAAACATGCCCACTTGACTGAGTTGAGGTTGACTCTCTCTAAATTATGTGAAGTTAAAAGTTTCCATCCCATATTTACCTATCAAAATGTAGAAAGACACCATCTGTGGTTCTTGATAATAACTGAATTTTTTCTACCTTTATATTCCAGCTATGATGGTACCTGGCCAGACACTGTCCTCTCAGGAAGCTTGGATCTGCAACTTGTATGACCCTATAGACATTGTCAGTGGTCCCTAAGCTTTAGTTTCCTTATCTGCAGACCAGAAACAGTAATAGGACTTGTGTCAGAGGGTCATAAGGATTAAATGAGAAAATCGACCCATGCAAAAGGCTAAGCATGAGGCAGACACTCTATTTGTGCCACAGAAAGGTCTGCTCCCCTCACCATCTTCTCTGAAACAACAGGAATGAACCCGCACTCACAGGCACGCACAGGGTGAATGCACCACAGTAAACTGAGGTTAGTATAAAAATCCACAAAAGTTTAACAAAGATATGGTCTTTTGTTTCTCTAAAAGTTTCCAAGTTAAACATTATATTTTTTTCTCATAATGTTTTCAAGTACAACATTAATAGAAAGATTCATTAAAAAGAAAAGACAAGGAGAGAACTGAAATCATTATAAGAGGGACTGATTTTCTCCTCAAACATGACTGCTTTGGGGAAGGAAAAGTATGCAGATGGTAGTGGCGGTGACAGTTAATGTTACTTTAAATTTGAAAAAGAATTTAGGGCTGAGAGGATTAAAAGTGCTCTAACAATAATGAATATAGTTAATGATAAAGATAAGGTCCAAGGTATAATGAGGAAAAATGCTCATCATGTATTAAGCAGCTGGGGTGGGGTGGGGCAGAAGAGAAAGGACCAGGGCCTGGGTTTTCCTGCCATGAACTTTCTCCATATTTGTGTTACTGCACATTGCTAGAGCAGATTAAAAGGGATCAGGAGTTTCCCATTGTGGCTCAGTGGGTTAAGAAGCCAATACATGAGGATGTGATCTACACAACAGCTGTGGCAACCCTGTATCCTTTAATCCACTATGGCAGGCCAAGGATCAAGATCTGTGGCCTGGTGCTGCAGAGATGCTACTGATCCCCTTGCGTCACCGTGGGAACTCCTGTTTGGATTTTTTAGTAACTAAAACTGATTACATAAACCCCTTTAAGTATGTGCTAGAGCTGCAGGTGAATCAAGAGAGCAACTACAGGCATACCTTGCAGATACTGCAAGTTTGGTTCCAACCACTCTAATTAGTATCACAATAAAGTGAATCCCACAAACTTTTTGGTTTTCCAGTGCATATAAAAATTATGTTTGCACTATACTGTAGCCTATTAATGCACAAGGGCATTATGTCCAAAAAACAATGTACATGCCTTTATTAAAAAATACTAACCATAATCAGAGCCCACAAGCCATAACCTTTTTGCAATAATAACGTCAAAGGTCACTGATCACAGATCACCTTAACAAATAGAATAATAATGAAAAAGTCTGAAACGCTGTGAAAATTACCAAAATGTGACACAGAGACATAAAATGAGCAAATGCTGTTGGAAAAATGGCACTGACAGACTGGCTTATGGCATAGTTGCCACAAATCTTCAATTTGTAAAAAAAAATGCAACATCTATTAAGCACCATAAAGCTAAGCACAATAAAATGAGGTATGCCTGTATAGGATTTAAAGCTAAATAGCTCTGGATTAAACTGTTTTTCAGATATAGTTTTATCTTGGCACTTTACTGCATGACTCTGTGCAAGTTACACAATCGTGGGGAGACTCAGCTGCCTGGTTTTAAAGATGAGAAGATAAAAGCTAACTTCTGGCCGCTGGGGTGAGGATGGATACCATGTGCCTAATGGACCTGGCCCTGAGACTGGTACCCAGCAGATGCTGATGCGATGATGATGATTTTATTGTTAGTGAACAACCCAGAGACACTGGCAGCAAGAAAATATACTTTGAAATGTTGATGAGAATTCACACTCTACTTCCACCATACAGCTATGTAAAATGGAAGAGAAAGTATGTATTTGGAGCAAAAATTAAACCAGGCGTTGGAGAGTGGGACCATCTGCTTATCTAAGTACATAAGTGGGGGAAGGGGAGTGGGTAGGGAACAATTTGGATCTTTTGCCTACTTAGACTTCCTGGAAAGTATTTTCTTCTGTCGTAGGAAGGTGTTTTAGTTGAGGTGCCATCATCAAGATGATGTAAAGCCACCTGCGATTTTATTTACAAATAACTAACTAAGATATCTCTAAAGACAGCACTGTTCCCCACTAAACAGATGTCAACCCTTCCATCTTCTATTACCATTCAAACACATCCAAAAGACGAGCTATCCATACAGATGACTTGCCCTATGGCAAACAGAAGCTGAGATACTGATAAGTATCAGACTAAGAGCTGAGAAAAGGAGGGAGGATTCCACGTAGGAAGAACACATCTGAGCATAAGAGCATGAAAACACAGGAACATGGGAAATGGAATTTTTACTGGTAGAAAGTCAGTTTACAGTTAAAGTGATAGGAATATTGCAGCAGACATGACAAAAAGAGGTCGAGGATGCCCCTTAAAAGCAACATTAAAATCTAAGGTAAGAAAACAATGCTGTGATTTCTGGATACCAGGGATATAATGATATGCAGAATAGATATGTTTCACTTTACAGAATAATCATGACTCATCTTGCTATACAAGGGCAAATAGAGATGCTACATTATTTTTAAGTATTGAAGTATTAACAACCTATAAATTATGAAGAAAGGAAAATGAAGATCAGTGTTAAAAGGTTTAAACTCCTGTACCAATCAATAAGAATAAGAAAGTAGGCTTGTATCAAGAACAGTGCAACTTAGAATTCTGGTCCCCAAATCCCTGTCTCAAACTCTTGGAACCAGAAGTATTGAGGAATTTATACTTTTTCATATTTATAAAAGTTAAAAATGATGCATACAACAAATTATATAAAGCCTCAGTGGGATCAGGGCCAGCACCCTATACTCAAACATGCTTATATTTCTGCCATGGAATATACACACATTCACGGTCAATGAGAGAAATAAAGACTAAAATAAGCATCAATTCGATCAGGTCTGATTTTGTCACCAAATCACTTATATAAGTGTGTGTCACACACACACACACACACACACATATGTTTAAAAAAAAACTTTGGGTTTTCAAAGTTATTTGGGCTTCAGAGTTGATGAACCTGAATTTGGTGTGTCTCATTTTTAGGTTAAGTATTAATGGTACTTAGATTAAAACTTTGTTGTTCCTTTTTACCACCTCTAGCATATTTAAATTTTTTTTAAAAAAATTCAACTTTTAAAAACTTAACTTGACATCAAACATATTCTATTTTTTTAATTTGCTTTTGTCCCTGGAAAATCAATTGTTTTTTTAACCCTACAGGATACACTGATCAAAATCACCGATGTAATAGTCACAATTACTCACACAAGGAATATCTCTTCACAGTGGGATAGGCTACAGTGTTCTCTAGGTTCTCCTGAACGCACAGCTGAAGGCAAGTCAGTCTGAGGAGGGAACTGTCAGACCTTGTCACCTACCTGGTGTGCCCTCTGACGTTTTTATCCCCATTCTACAGCAGTACTGAGCAATCCCATAGTCAGCAATCTTGGCGATGATGGCAGCATTGGGATACAGGGTGAAAAGCAACACGTTGTGGGGCTTCAAGTCACGGTATATAATCATGGCTGAGTGAAGGTATCTGGCGTAAAATGCACAGGAAATCTTACTAAATGTGATTATATTATAATAAATTTAATCCAGATTTTTAAAAATATGTATGCTCATTATGCAAAGCATCAAAAAATTCTGCACTAAGTTGGATTTTCCAAGTTAAGAGATACTGTAGAAGCAAATCAAAACATATAAGTCCAATGTTACAAAGCAACCTTGCGCTTTTAAAACAAACAAATAAATGGACATGTCAATCCTGCTAAGTGATTTAAACTTTAAGGCACAACCACCTCAAACAAAGTATCATTTTTTGGAGATTTTTCTTTAACATACTTTAATAATTAGTTAAAAGGAATTTTGAATTCCTTCAATGATCATGCAAATATTTAAGTTGGGCTAAAAATGTAAATACGTTAAATAAGCATTGATAGAATTTTGTTATAACTCCCACTTATTAACTGTTTTGATTTTCTTTGGACCACACATAAGTTTATCTTAGCTTTTAAGATCCCCTCCTTTGATATTTATTTCTTTCTGACTAAAATATTTCCAAATTTTTTGGCAAACATTTCCTACTTTTTCCATAGTAATAAATCAAAATGAAAGACTTTTCTAGCTATCAGTACCATACTGTTTGAAGACAAAATTTATTTTAAACCCAACTCTATTATAAATTAACAAAGAACATTGTGGACTGAGAGCTAGAATGAGTTGCCTTGGGAAAGGTGATGTGGGGGATTTTTAAACCTTTCCTTTTAGAAACTGATCCATTCAGTCATCAGCAGCTAGAGTTGGACACTCACTATAGGTAAAGAATAAAAACTAGTTAATATAAAAAACAAAACAAAGTTCTAATCTCAACCAGTTTTTGTCCATGCTGGAAACATGCACCCCAACTACTAAAGTAATTCTATTACTTTCCTTACACGCCCACAAAATTCAGCTTTCCCCCCACTCCGTTTACCCTGCCCCATGATGTCCAATTTGCCATGGCTCTGCAAGTGATCTCACAACTCTCTCTCTCTCTCTCTCTCTCGATAGATATAGATATAGATATAGATATATAGATATAGATATAGATATAGATATAGATATAGATATAGATATAGATATATAGATATAGATATAGATATAGATAGATAGATATATCTACAGCCACACCTGCAGCATATGGAAGTTCCTGGGCTAGGGGTGGAGTCAGAGCCACAGCAAAACTGGATTCAAGCTGCATCTGTGACCTATGCCACAGCTTGTAGCAATGCCAGATCTTTAACCCACTGAGCGAGGCCAGGGATCAAACCTGCATCCTCACAGATACTACATCAGGTTCTTAGCCCACTAAGCCACAATGGGAACCCTCTCACAACTATATTTTGACCTGCTTGGTCACAGAACTTAGTAGAGGTAAATGTAAATCCTTCGTTTGCAGCTTTTGGCTTTGGTTTACACTACATCAACAAATATTTACTCATTACCTAGTACCAATCACTGCTAGAGGGATTAGGAGCAGAGTGGCAGCAATACCCTGATCTTGCCACTGATTGATGGCCTAGAGTGTATGTATCATTTAGCTGCATCACTAACACAGTGGAAGATTTCATCTCTTCCAGGATGTAGCTAGGACATTTGACATTAGGCCTTCACCTTTCAGTAGACATATTTTTGGCTGGAAAATAAGATAGATGTACCAATGAAGTTGACCTTAACAATAAGTAATGGGCTGAAAAGAAAAATTTACTAAGGGATTATTGAAAGGCCATTAGCTACTCCTGCCCTGACGAAGAGAAAAGCTGGGAGATTAAGAAGAAAAAAGTTAAAGCCAAGTCATGCATCATTGAAGAGCATCCAAATCCTTCATAATGCACGCCTCTTTCAGAATATTTATAGAATACAGACTCTCTCAGAATACTTGCCAAAGGTTAAAAAAAATTAGTTAAACTTAATTTGAAATAATGTCAATGGGAGGGAAAGATTATCTGGATTAGTTAAAGTGTTCAATTATAGAATTTAATCTTGAAAGTGCAGTTTTAATAGCTTCTAATAGAATAGCAGAATAGCTTTCGAAATATTAGCAAGTGCAGATCTTACCTTACTAAGAATATTTCAGCCATAACCTATCTATTATATGACAATGAGCGTCATTAAATATTTTCTTAATATAAACTGTTCTAATCTCAGCTACTCATTTTAAAATTGTGATTGTCATCAATGTTGCTAAAAAACCTCTTTCTTTATAACTTAAACTTTATCTCTTTTTTGTTTTAATTTAGAAAAAAATTTTATTGCCATACCCACACATATGGAAGTTCCTGGGCCAGAGATTGAATCCAAGCCACAGCTACATACAGCTGTGATCCTTAACCCACTGCACCAGGCCAGGGATCAAACCCGAGCCTCCACAGTGACCCCAGCTGCTGCAGCTGGATTCTTAACCCACTGTGCCACAGTGGAAACTCCTAACTTTATTGCATCTTAAAGAGAATAGTTCTAAAAAAGAATGTATTCATTCATCATACATATATATTTGTCATCTGTGAGGACAGTCACTGGGGATATAAAGCCATCTTTGTATCCCTGCTCTTGAGAGGTCACAATCTAGAAGGAGAGGAGAGATAGGTGTTCAAACAAGGTTGCACAAAGTGGTGAGTACCCAAGTGCTGGGGAAGCTAGAGGGAGAAAAGCACAGAAGCAAAGATAGAAAGCAAACTCTCCCACTAGACTCTAAGTTTTCAACCTTGGTAAGTGCAATGTAATCTCTATCTTTCACTCCTCACCAGCTGGCACAAAGCCCTGCATGGAGCAAACTCAAAAAACATCTGTCAGCAAGGCCAACTCTTCAATGGCGCAGTCGGGCATCGTGGCGGAGATGGTATGTGAGCAA
This sequence comes from Phacochoerus africanus, assembly GCF_016906955.1. NCBI lineage: Eukaryota > Metazoa > Chordata > Mammalia > Artiodactyla > Suidae > Phacochoerus > Phacochoerus africanus. The sequence goes on along the minus strand of NC_062550.1, from coordinate 75,674,916 downwards.
ATTTCATGAAAAGAGAGGAGTGATAAATGCAGACAATTTCATGAAAAGAGAGGAATGATAACTGCAAAGATGGACACAAATGCCCATGAAAAGGCAAGACCTTCCCCAAGGTTAGGATGCAGAGTGAGGGTCGTGGAATGGCAGGAAGCTGGAGGGGAAGGCAGGAGGCGTACATAAAAAGTTCTGATGCCATGCCAAGGAGTAGAGATGTATTGTGTAGATAACTTGGACCTGTCAGTGAATTTCAAGTACAATCAGATTTTCATTTTAGGAGAAACCTTTTGATAATTCCCTGGAGATACTAGATTAAGGCAGCAGTAGTAACATAAAAATAAATTAATCGATTAAAAAGATGATGGACCTGGAGGACAAATGAGTACATACTCTTGGGGGAAGAAAGGAGTTGGATGTGACCACAGGGATCTTTCTTGGCAAATGGGAGCTTCGAGATAAAGGATAGATTCGTGGTGGAAGGAAATGGCAGGGAAAGTAAATTCAATTTTGAAAATATTTAGACATAGACATTTATGGGAAATACAGATGACTCTATCTTCAAGGGTAGTTGAGAATTATACTAAAGAACTCACAGCAGCAGACAATTAGAGATGTAAGCTAACAGCTGACGGCAAGACTGCAAAAGAGAGACTATGTAACTTGAAGAAAGTTCTTACCTGTTCCTCTAAACAGAAACATCATTTAAGGGACTCAGAGGAGTGTAAATTTATTGTCTCTTTCTACCTCTGTAGTTACAGCCCTATGTTAAAATATATTTGGGAAGACAAACCTTAATGCTACGTTTTCAAAACACACTTAGTGCTGGTAGGAAATTGATAGTCTCTTGTGGCACAAGATCCAAAACGCTGACCTGGCATTATGCTGAGAACAAATCAGGCAAATGACAGGAAAATATGCTGAGATTTCATTTACTTTATCAGAAGCTGCTGGATTCGATATTTTAAGAAAGGACTCTAGAACCAGATTAAATTCTTTTAGAGATGATGTCTTTCAAACAGGGATGAATTTTCAAAAAAATCAATTCTCAATTTTATAAATGAGCTCTTTGGTTGTTATGTGGAATATTTAAGGAAACACTAGGAGCTGGAGTTAGTTAAATTAAGGAAAGTGACTGACAAGCTTTAAAATACATGAGACATAAATTGTACTTTATCTAGATTAATTTAATACAAGGTTCCCCCTGCTGTTCAAAAGTAGATATAGCAAGCGAGATCTAAATCTGCTTTCCTGTTTCATTTTAGTTATCCGTATGTTTTTCAATAGCTTCTGGATTCTTTTAGGAAAGGAAATCTACTTATATGATAGTTATACTATCAATATTATAACTACTGATAATAATTACCTTCACATTATCAATAATTATATCCTATATCAACAGTTTGGTTTTAATTGTTTGTGAGCAGCGTTTGTTTCCCTTACCCTCCACTCCACTATATTTCTGGACACTGCCTGAAGAAAACAGACGTTAATTAAGAAAGGAGGAGAAGGAAATTTGCATCACTTTGTGGCTCCTCTGCACCAGGCACTCTTTCCTTCCTTCCTCCTCTCTGCCTCTCTCCCAAGTGCCAACATGTATTACTGAGGATGCGCTATTCGCAGTGCTAGGGTTCAACGGTGAACTAGACAAAAAGTCCCTCCTACTATGGCACTTCGATTCTGGTGGCAAAGACAGACAATAAACAAACCTCTTAAATGAAAACATAAAGAGTACCACATCAGTGATAAGTGCCACAGGTGCCAGAGGGACATCCTCTCTGAGAAGAAACCTGAATGAAATGAGAAGTCAGCCAAAAGGATATCTGGGGGTCAGACATTCTAGCCAAGAGAAGAGCTGGCATAAAGCCTCTAGAGCACATTCAAGAAACATCAGGGAGGCGAGTGGTGGGGCACAGTGACCAGAGTGTGTTAGGAGAGGGTTGGTAATGGCAGAAGATGTGACCTGACTTTCACTCTGGCTGCCATGTGAAGAGGGAGCCACAGGGGGCAAAGGTGAAAGCAGGAGAGATGACAGTGGCTTAGATTCTGCTGGGAGGAGAGAAGTTTTGAGAAGGAGCTGCATTAAGACATATGTTGACAGCAGAGCTAAAAATATTTGCTGAAGGATTAGGTGTGGATGTAAGAGAAAGGAAGGATTGAAGGAGGACTCCAAGATGACACAACTGGGTGCCGGGAGATGGAAAGCAGTGGGAAATCAAGAATTTAACGTGGAATGTCTCCCGTCATTACATCAGTCCTCGAAACGCTATGCATTACGTATTAGCCACAGTTTACCAACCCCCCAAAACAGAGTTCGAGAATACAAAATTAGAGGTAACTAAGGTGAAGGGCAGTGATTTATCCCCGTCCCTCTGTATCCAAAGACCATGGCCTTTCCACTCCAAGGGGCGGCCTCTCCAAGGCTGTCTAGGTGCCGCCTGGCTGCAGGGCTGGGTGTGCCACTGAGAAGCACGACAGACTTGCAGGACACCCCGACTCCAATCACTCTAGTCCCCTTCAGAGATAGAGCCTAATCTTCCTTATTAGGATTACCCGTGATAACTGACACCTTCCTTGATACTCTGAACCTCATCCATAGTTTTTAGGTAAGGGAGGCCAAATCAGGATTAACACAGGCTCTGGAGCAGGACTCCTGGGTTCACACTCTACTTCTGCTTGTGATAAGGTCTGCATGCTCTTCCCACTCTTATTTTATGAAATTACAAAATCTGATCAGGGAAATGGCAGCTGGATACCCAAAGAGTTTGTGAAATACCACCAGGACACAGTGGTACTGGGAAGCACTGTTCTCAAGGCCTGAGAGTAAGTGTGGGTTCACACTCACCATGCGCTGAATAGAAAATAGCACGACTGGAGTTCCCGTTTTGGCTCAGCAAGTTAAGAGTCTGACATAGTGACCTTGAGGATGCAAGTTCGATCCCTGGCCTCACTCAGTGGGTTAAGGATCGAGCATTGCCACAAGCTTCAGCATAGGTTGAAGAGGCAGCCAGATCCAGCATTGCTGCGACTATGTGGTAGGCTGAAGATGCAGCTCCTATTTGACCCCTAGCCCAGGAGCCTCCATATGCTGCAGGCACAGCCACAGAAGAAAACAAGAAAATGAAAACAGCGTGACCTTAATCAATTACCTCAAGCCATCGGCCACGTGGAGCGCGATCCTGTGCTGCAGTGTTCTGGTGAGACTGGCTTTGTCTTGCTGAAGCAGGCGATCCAGTGAACCCTTGGAGGCGAGTTCCATCACCAACATCCGAGGACGAATCCCAGCCGCCAGCAAAGATATTAAGCTGGGGTGATGGAGGTGGCAAAGTACCACCAGCTCCTGCAAAGCCAAAAAATTTTTAATAGACCACCAGCTCCCCCCACCCCGTCCAAGTGTCTCCTTAAGTCCATCAACACCTTGAGCACAGTTTTCTTTGGGTGACTGCATCACAGCAAATGTTCTGTGTCTTCTTTGAGTTTTCTGTACTTCCCACATTTTCAGAAGTGAACCCCTGGTTTTCCCCCTATATTCTGAATGAAAACTTTAAGTTCTCTTTTTCTATTTGCTCTGCTTTATCAGAGCATTTACTGCTGCAGCAGCACACACACCGTGGATGTGTCAGTCTCACCTACCGAATCCTCAGCCACAGGATCCTTCTCAGGCCAGCATCCTGAGCAGCCACTACTGATCGACTGCACCTAGAGCGTGAGGGACACCCTACCTGTCACCTCTGGCTTAACGACTAGAAAGATTTACAAAGGGCAATGTCTAAGTCTCCAGAAATATACGATATCACCCCTGTCCCCTGAAAACTCTCCAGTGACCTCCCATTAATTTTAGATGAAAATCCCATGAGCTTATGTGGCCTTCATGTAAATGATCTTATATGAAGATCTGGCCTTAGCCCATCTCTCAAACCTCATCTCCTCTCTCTCTCCTCCCCATTCACCACCCTTCTGCCACCCTGCTGTTCATTCAGTGCCCAGCACAGCACACACCCAGCCCCTTTGGAGACAGATGGGCTCCAGGAAAGACATTTACAACCAGCCACCTGTTCACGCTTCAAGAGAGAAGTAACAACAGGAGCAAGGTAAATAACTGGGAATTGTCTTCTGTGGAGATTTTAAACAATGGTAATGGCAGGGGCAGAGAGGAGCTCGGTCCTTCTCGGGCAAGTCACATATTTCCTATCTGCAGGGTCAGGGAGACCTGAATGCCATATGTGCAGAAAGACCCCTCTGAAACAGAAAGGGAGGGGATGCCAGGATATAATAACTCCTGCTAACCTGCCCAAAACCCTTTGCTCTGGAACCCACCTTGGCCAAAAGATGCATACGTATTTCAGGGAGGACCCTGGGTCCAGTCAGGTGTAAGGAATAAAACAAGATAATTGGACAAAGGAAAACAAAGACCTGGAAAAACTGTCCTATGTAAGTGAGTTAAATCACCTCTCTGACAGGCACCTCATTCAGGGGGGCGGCGGGTGGGGGGGGACACCAGCGCCCACACTTCTTTTGGGTGTGTATTACTGCTTTGCTTCTGCCTTAGATAAATAGACTATTCTCTGGGTGCTCTCCTACATGTTGTACTGTGTTTTTGCTTCCTTGAAACATTCTTGCTTTCAACAGGGTGGCAAGAATCAGGGCAATTCTGCTTTTCGACTCTAGCTGGTCTAGTGACTAGGATTCCTGGTTTTTATCCAGGCTGCCCAGGTTCAATTTCAGAGCAGAGAATATCTTGCTTCAAAAGCCATTACTCACTGCTGTCTCTCCAAAATCCTTTGCCTAGCCATAGGGTCTTTGCCCTTGCTGATCCCTCTGCCGAGAACATAGCTGAAGGCTTTTTGCCATTCAGACCTCAGCCCAAATATTCTGACTTCAGAGTGACCTGCCCTGGGCCACCTTTCCTAAGGGAAGCAATCCTCAGTGCAACAATCTCTCTCTAATCCAAGAAACTGGCTGGAACAGAGTTCTCCATCCTGATTCCTTGCCCACATCACGTGAGACTTCACAAGCTGTTCTATGATAATGTTATTTTTGAATTCCACATACATGTTATTTCTATACATTTCACTCTACTCTGAAACTGTACTTCATTGATATTTATAGCTTATGTGATATGAAATTGATTCATGTTTTTAACTAGGGTCTCTGCAGAAGCTCTGTTTCTTAACAACCAGCTTCAAAGATGGTGAGTATGAGTGCCAACTGCATTTATCAGGAAACTGAAGTGCGGAGAATTCTGCAAGCCGAAGAAGAAAGGCGCAATGCCCTGAGAGGGGATTTTTTTTTTTCCCCCAAGAACAGGCGCTTCAGACTACAATCACACTTTCTTTGTAGATAAAAATCTTTTTTTCTTCTGTATCTGATTAGCTCAGTTGGCTAAAACTGAGAACAAGTCAAGTTAGCTCTATTTTTTTTCAGAGGCACAGAAAGAAGCCTAATCCAAATTTATCCTCAAAAACCAGCTCACTGATTGCAAAGAGAAAGCAGCTAGAGAGTGTAATAGATCGGCCCCAATTCATGACCACAGGGAGAATGACCCTCAAAAATGCAGCACTGAACACTGAAGTCTTTTCTTTTTCTTTCTTTCCTTTTTTTTTTTTTTTTAAAGGAAAAAGCATATTACACACACTCTCTTTCTATTTCTTCTACCATTTCTTTGGTTCACTTAGGTGGGTCACTAATCAGTCCCACACACGTTTTTAGTGTTCTGATTTCCAACAAGGGTTCCCTGAGCACATTACATAAAATCTGAAACATGTCAAAGATTAATATTAAGACTTAAAATCAGTTTATAAAACAAACCGCCTACAGAGAGAAAGAGACTGTGCCCAGATTTGGTTGGAAGAATTGCAAAATATTATATACAAAATATTTATTAGCTAATTTCTGGAGCTACAGTGTAACTTTTGATACTAACTGTCAAAATTACTCCAGGATATTTTATACGTACATGAAATTATTTTCACTATTCAGAGTAATGTATTGAAACTGCATTTTTTTATTTATGTAAGTTAACTGGACGTAGGCACAACGTATTTGTAATAAATCAAGAAAAAAATAAAAATGAATAAATTCAAAAATACGATTGAGTTCTGGTGTGAGGTTGCAGAATTAACATTGGATAACATTGGATTTTATCTCTCCTCTTACCCTGTCTCTCTCACTCATCCCTACTGTCAGGAAAGACTCAGGAAAAAAAAAAAAAAAAAAAAGATCCTCATCAGTATTCAAAACAAGACGGGGAACTAGAGTGACCACTCCTGGTTATGTATTCAATACCCATCAACTTTCTTCCTTCCTGAGAGTACCCTGACTTTTGCTAAGGTATCCAACCCTCACCCAAGCAGCGCAGGAACTCTAGGGGGAACTGACTCCAATCCCAGCTTCTGGGAATAACATCTACCTCGTTACCATACTGATAGTTCAGTAACAGGCCTAAGCCAATAAGCAACAGTGTGGCCTTGAACATAACTGCTTGCTGAGAAAAGAACACTTGACTTAACTGAGGCCAAGACAGGTTTTTAAATGGACTACTGTTATATGGATTTTTGGTTCCTTTGAATTACGAAAACCAAAAGAGGTACCTTTTTTTCTTCTGTGCTTGTGATATGCAGCCAGGAATAAAAACTGTGTTTTTCAACAGGAAAAACAAACCTTTTTCACTCCATAAAGAAATGACAATAGTGGGATTTCATAACTAAAGTTAACTTTGGGGGAAAATGGTTATCATTTTGCATTTTCACACATGCAAGCAAAAACAAGAGTTCCAGGAGATTAACAATATACGATTTAATACAAGAACATTATTGCATTTCTCACCTGTCGTAACAGTCTAAGTGACGTGTGTTTATTAAAAATCTTCACAGCCACTTCTTCTCCTTCATAGGTTGCTCGATAAACAGATCCAAAACTGCCATCACCTTTTGAAAAGAACAAACGAACCACTTAGGTTAATCTGTGCAAGCAGAAAAACATTAAAAAGTGTATCTTTTGTAATTACATCTGTTTTGAGGAGAAATCTGACCCACTAGTTTTATTGAATCAAGGCTCCTCAAATGCTTCCTCTTCCTTCTTCTACTCCAGGAACTAAGAGGTCCCTAAAGATCTTGTGTCTCGCCTTCCTGCCTTCCATTCACACCCTCCCCACTCAATGACCTCATTCACTCTGTAACTTCATCTGTCTCTCTGTGTAGACAATTTATGTAGAGAATTTTCACATTTCATTTACAGCCACAGGCTACTTCCTGAACACTGCCTCATAGGTATAGTCTGTTGGAGAGGTCTACTGGCCTGCTTCTCCAAATCTCAACTGTATTCCATCAAAAGCCACAGGCGTCATCTTTTCTCCAAACTACTTTTTATCCGACCTTCCACACATCTGGTAAAAACAAAACTCTTTTTGACTCTGGAGTCAAAACCAAAAAATTACCTTATGCTGCAAAAGATAACATGAGGCATGCCCAGCCCCAGAGCTAACCAGCTCCACTTCACTGTCCCCCTCATGCTCCCATCTGCCTTTCCATTTCCGCTACCAGTGTACCCACATGCGGTCTCCAGGCTTACTGCCTAGTCGGTGGAGGCCTCGTGAGTTCATTACTTTCAACTCAATATTGCGATTGTGTCACTCTCTTGCTCAAAAACAAATTATTCTGCATTGTCTCAAATGAAATCCAAAATCAAGTTCATATTCACATCGTGGCCCTGAATTCCTTTTGTGGTTCTCCTCCAGTTCTACTTCCCATTTTCTAGGCTCTAGGCCAGTAGTTCTTCCCCCATACTTGGCTGCACACAGAACCTCTGAGGAGCTTTTTAAGAACACTAATGTCTGAGGGAGTTCCCATTGTGGTTAAGAACCCAACTAGTATCCATAAGGATACGGGTTCAATCCCTGGACTCGCTCAGAGGGTTAAGGATCCAGTGTTGCCTCAAGCTGCAGCACAGGTTGCAGATGTGGCTTGGATTCTATGTTGCTATGGCTGTGGTATAGGCCTGCAGCTCCAAATGGACCCCTAGTCTGGGAACTTCCATATGACGCAGATGTGGCCTTAAAAAGAAAAAAAAAAAAATACGACAGGAGTTCCCATCATGGCTCAGTGCAAATGAATCTGACTAGTATCCATGAGGATACAGGTTCAAACCCTGGCTTTGCTCAGTGGGTTAAGGATCTGGCGTTGCCATGAGCTATGGTATAGGTCGCAGATCGGCTCAGATCTGGCATTGCTGTGGCTGTGGCATAGGCCAGTGGCTACAGCTCCAATCTGACCCCTAGCCTGGGAACCTCCATGTGCCGTGGGTGCAGCCCTAAAAGGACAAAAAAAAAAAAAAATACTAATGTCTGAATCCACCCTCAAATATTCTGACCTAATTAATCCCAAGAGGTACTGGTCATTGGGACTTATTTTTCTTTCAGCTTTGCTGGTGATAACAATAAACAACCACAGTGGAGAACAACTGATCTAGACAAACTAAAATTGCCACAATTTCTTAAACAGGTTTGCATCTTTCAGCCTTCATTCCCATGTAATGCCATGTCTTCAAGAGTTCTGCTCCTCCAACATCTCAACCTCTGAGGTGTGTATCAAGTCTACAAATTATGCATTGTACAAATTGAGAAACCAAGGCCTAAGAGACAAACCATGATCAACCCAATGGACTAGTCCTCTTCACTGACATATAGTATATCCTTTGTATAGTACTTATGGGTCTTCTATAGAGCCTTGTGATATAGACACTAGACTGATATAGATGAATGAACTCAGAAAAATCTACAAGGAATATAACAACAATGCTAAAACTTGTTATTTCTAAGTGGTGAAATGTTGCATCTATGGGTAGCTTCGATTTTTGTATTTTAAAAAGTTTTTGTATTTGTACAAATTGTGCACTTTTAAAGTACATATAAGCATACATTATTGCATGATCAGAAACAATGTTCATTAAAAACAAAAAATAACATATTATTCATTTGAGTATATGCCATTTTTCCTCAAGATTGTAAACATGTTAAAAGTAGTATCTGTGTATATCTGTGTAGAGTCCGTTTTGGTTATATTCCCATCCCTTCCCTTCAGTACTCAGTAAATATACCATTAATTTATACTGTTAGTATTGAGAGAGTCTCAAGGAGAAATGAAGGTTAGAGTAACAGTTAAGTATTGGAATCAAGATAGGATTGGGCCAACAGGAGAGAGAAAAGAGGAGGAAAGCAAGTGGAGGGGGAAGAAGAGAGGGAGACTTAAAAAACAGATGTATCTTGTTCAGGTTCCTCTCAATCTGAATAGCTACCGAGAAAAAAGAAAAAAATTAATGACTGAATCACTTTGCTCTATAGGAAAAATTAATATGACACTGCAAATCAACTATACTTCAATAATTTTTTTAAAAACAAAAAAATTAATGAGTAGAGAAAAGAAGTACACTCTAGAGAAAGATATACACAAAACTCAGGTGAGAGTAGTAGAGATTTCTAATTTTTTAGAGCCCTTCCCTATTTCATAATCACTGCCCTATTAAAATGGAGTGTGGGATGTCATATCCTTCAGGTAACTAAGAGCAAAAATAAGGTTAAAGACTGCTTATTGTATATTTGTGACACAAAGATGCCAAAAAAATTGAAGAAACCTTTCTAAACCTCAATAAGTAACACCAGTGAAGTATGTTTCTTTGAGGGAAAATAGCCTCTTAAAGAGAAAATGTGCCCCATAACCCTTCAGATAGACACACAAAACCCCATACATGTATATATTAAAAATATTCGGTTGATCCTTGAACAACAAGGGTTACGACTGCAGAAGCCCCAAGTGCAGTGGAAAACCTTCATACTGCTGTCTCTGCCTCAAAAAACAAAGATTGAACTGATAAATGCCTCACCCAAGGGCAGGAAGTTGAAATAGTTTGGACAGAATCAGGACTCAAACCCTAGTTCTTTTGATTCTACACAGTGTAATCTCTAAGTGAACACAAACTATTCCCCATGTGTAATTAACATAAAGATCTGTAAAATAAAAATACAAGTACTGTATCCATTGAAAAAAATCCACAGAGAAGCAAACCTATGGATTCAAATCTGTGTTGTTCAAGGATTAAAGGTATTCACAGAACAACTCTATCAATACCCACAAATCTATTAATATGTGTCATATTAGTCACTGCCTAATAGTAACTGCTCTGTGGGAAGAAAAGGGTTACCTGAATGCTGAAAATTCACTCAGGCCCTACAAGGAGAATGGGGAAGAGGGAGATGACTGACTTCCCTTGGATCTACTCAGCATAAGGACATTGGGAAGTCTCTGATTGTAAAATGTTTTTAGACGGATATATCTGATTTGTTCAGATCAGTGGTTCTCAATCAGGATGATGCTGCTCCCTGCCCCCACCCTCCACCACCAACAACGTTCTGAGACATTTTTGATTCTCACCTGGGACTGGGCTGAGAAGATACTACTGACATCTAGTGGGCAGAGGCCAAGGATGCTGTTAAATACCGTGCACAATGCACAGGACACCCCTGTCCCCCCCCCGCCCCCGCCACCCCGCAACGAAGAATTATCCAGTCCCAGACAGCAAGACTGCAGAGGCTGCGAAACCCTGATCTAGACCGCTATTTGTAAATATACATAGAATGTATGGGTTAATGGAAAATGGGGCTAGAGAATGGGGAGTACCCACATAAACATTTTCCTATCCGCATAATTAATGGATTATGAAACACAAGTGCTTTTGAGGTGGTCAAAAGGCACACGTTTCCGGTTCTAAGGTACATAAGTACTAGGGATATAAGTACAACATAATAACTATGGTTACAAATAGATGCAGACTATTGCCTTTGAATGGATTAGCAAGGAGATCCTGCTGTGTAGCACTGGGAACTATGTCTAGTCGCTTATGATGGAGCATGATAATGCGAGAAAAAAGAAAGTATACGTGTGTGTGTAACTGGGTCACCATGTTGTACAGTAGAAAACTGACAGAACACTGTAAACCAGCTATAATGGAAAAAAAATCAGTATATAAAAAAATAAAATAAAATATATATGAAAGTGAGAGTGGATCCTATGAGTTCTCATCACAAGTAAAAAAAAATATATACTGTTTTCTTTTTCTTCTTATTTTTTAAAAAAATCTATATGCAATGATGTTACTTAAAGTTACTGTGGTAATCATTTCACCATACATGTAAATCAAGTCATTATACTTTAAACTTGGACAGTGGTGTATGTCAATTACACCTCAATGAAACTAGGGAAAAAACAAAGGTGCTTCAAAAATGACCTTTGTGAATATTTCTACGTAACATTGCTCCAAACATGTCCATTAATCTGAAACACGCCTCAATGCAGGGAAAAAGTATATTTTGGAGAGCTGTATCTGATGGCTTGAGGCTCCTTCAAAGAAAGAATATAGTATGTCTGGTACTTGCTTGTATCTTTTAATTTACAAGTCAAGTTCGGTGTTGGTTAAGATCGAAGATTCCGTGTTGTCAATTCAGCATTTTGCGTTAACCTACTATTACTAACATTTTCACTCTTAGAGTTCTAAGGCATTTAAAGTCATTCTAAATTTCCCGATAGATGTCAAGAATGAAGGTACAAAGGAGTTTATTTACCTCTACCTGTCATATCCCAAATTTTAGATGTTGTTAATATTATTACTATCCTGACACATATTTTAGACAGTCTTCCTGTGGAATTTTAATTAAAGTGAAATGCATATACACATAACAAGTATTCCACTAAGTAAAATCAGAATGGTCTTCAAATACTTTACATGAAATTAACTCAATACTCTCCATAGCTCCCAAGGGCTCTTGGGAATATTTAGAACCTGAATACATCACTAATATAATGCTTCTGAATTTTCAATCCCAACTTTTTAAATGACTATTTTAGTGAGAAGTTATGACTGCCATACTGAGAAACAAAATTGCTACCATGACTACATAGAGGTGTTATCCTTTACTTATTCTGTCTTTCTGCAACTGAAAAATGGCTGCATTACTCAACTGAAAAGTTCCTGCCTGCTCCCCCATCACTGACAAAGCAAATGCAAGGATATTTCATCATATGTGTGGTTCTATGGCGGTCCCACCCTCATCTCACATCCAGGCTACAGAGATATATGCAAAGCAAATTCCAGGTTTGTAATATGATATTACTTTAAAATATATTATTCTATAAGAAAAGCATCACAGAAAATATTGAAGTCACTGAAATATATGACAATATAATTTTATTTGAATATTTTCTAGATTATAAATTTAAAATATATCCTAATTTTTATTCTTAAATCAACAAAAATTGTTACCTAAGAGAAACTCTGGAGCTTGTTCGAATTTCAGTTCATCACTATTCAACATAATATTTCTAGGCAGGTCAGCCAAAGTCAAGTCAGGGGCAATCTGAGATATTGGAATAGTGAGCCTTGGTTGATCTGGATTTACTAGAAGATCTCCTGAGAAGTACATAAAACATGTTTTTTATTTATTTTTTTAATTAATTTATTTTTTTATTCTGAAATTTTATTTTTATTTTTTACAGAATAAAATACATACATTTAAACACAATTACATTCACACAGAATATTATATCACGGATCTTAAGAAACAGATTAAGTGACTCCCTCTGGAGAAGTGGAATGGAAAATATGCTGAGACAAATAGGAAATTTATTCTATACTTTATCCCATTTTGTATGGCTTTCATCCGTACTATTATTATCTATTACATTTCAATTTTTCTTTAAAAATTAGCATTATATTAAAATTGTTATATTATACAACTAAAATGTATAAAGAAAGACTTATATACCATTAAATATTTTATATAGTATAATATAAAGAATAACTTAACTGGTAAGAATAACAAAAATAATACACCCTCTGAAAATAAGTAAAATATAAAATGCATAAACTGGTTAAAAAACAGTGTAACTATATAAATATGTCCTCACAATTTGTTACATCTTATTGGTTCTTCAATATAGGCATTACACCATTCTAGGTGATGTGATAAACAAGACATTAAAGACCTTACATTGTACCATGGAGAGAAATGGTTATTAATAATACAATTGTAGAACTGTATTATTTAATTGTACAGTTGCATTATTTAATTATAATTATCATAAATTCTTTGATGGAGAAGAAATCAGAATCAGATGTAAGAAGACTTCAGCATTCCAAGAATGATGTCAAATGACCCCCTTCATGGTGGATTATGCACTTATTTACTATGAAATATATTTCTTCTCCAGAGATTTCTTGTTTGTGTATCAGTTGTATTTTTGGTTTGCAGTTATTCTGAAGTTTTGATATAAGCGTCTATATGTATATGAGATTGTTTTAAGTTGTTGTTCTCTTAACTGCAAGTTCATCTCCAGTGTCCTGCATTTGTACCCACCTCTTCTCATGATTTCTGATTTTGGTGGTATAATTGTGCATGGATGATTTCATGTCTTTACTGTATATATACCTTTACTGGTGAGCCTTGTCATCTGTGGTATTTTTGTTTCTGATTGCAGCCTTTTCTTTTCTGCCTAGAGAAGCTCCTTTAGTATTTGTTGTAAGGCTGGTAAGGCTGGTTTAGTGTTGCTGAATTCTCTCAGCTTTTTCTTATCTGTGAAGGTTTTGATTTCTCCTTCAAATCTGAATGAGAGCCTTGCTGGGTAGAGTAATCTTGGTTGGAGGTTTTTTCCTTTCATCACGTTGAGTATATCATGCCACTCCCTTCTGGCCTGCAGAGTTTCTGCTGAAAAACCTGCCATAACCTTATTGGGGTTCCCTTGTATGTTACTTGTTTCTTTTCCCTAGCTGCTTTCAAGATTTTCTCTTTGTCTTTAATTTTGGTCAGTTTGATTAGGATGTGTCTCGGGGTGTTCCTCCTTGGGTTTATTTTATATGGTACTCGCTGTGCTTCCTGGATTCGAGTGAGTGGTTCCTTTCCCATGATAGGGAAACTTTCAGCTATTATCTCTTGGAATATTTTTTCTGTCCCCTTCTCTCTCTCTTCTCCTTCTGGCACCCCTATAATACGGATGTTGGTGCGTTTAACGTTGTCCCAGAGTTCCCTGAGACTCTCTTCAATTGTTTTCAATCTTTTTTCTCTTTTCTGTTCTGCATCCGTAATTTCCACTAACCTGTCCTCCACCTTGCTTATTCGTTCTTCTGTCTCCAGTATTCTGCTGTTAGCTGCTTCTAGTGAATTTTTTATTTCAGTGATTGTATTTTGCATCTCTTCTTCTTTAAGTTTTATTTCTTGTAACTCTTTGCTCAGTGTTTCCTGTAAGTTATCCATCTTTGCCTCCAGTTTATTTCCAATGTCTTGCATCATCTTCAGCATCAACAATCTAGTCTTTTTCCTGGAGGCTAAGAATCTCCTCATTGCTTAGCTGTTTTTCTGAGGTTTTTCCTTTCTCCATCATCTGAGTTATAGTTCTCTGTCTTTTCATTTTTATAGGTTTTTGGTGTGGTGACCTTTTTACAGATAATAGAGTTGTAGCCTCTCTTACTTCTGGTGTCTGCCCCCCTTGTGGCTGAAGTCAGTATGGGGGCTTGCTGTAAGCTTCCTGATGGGAGGGGCTGATGCCTACCTCCTGGTAGGTGGAGCCGATTCTAATCCCTCTAGTGCGTGGGGCTTAGTCTCTGGGTGGGATTAGAGGCAGCTGTGTACCTGAGGGGTCTTTAGGTAGCCTGAGGGCTGGGGCTGTGATCCCACCTGGATTGTTGTTTGCTCTGGGGCTTCTCAGGCTGACTAACGGGTGGGGGCAGATTTTCCCAAAATGGCCCCCTCCAGAGAAAGCCAGCTGCTGAATATTCCCGAGAGCTTTGCCTTCAATGTCCTTCCCTCACAACAAGCCACATTCACCCTTGTTTTCTCAGGATGTGCTCCAAGAACTGCAGTCAGGTTTGACCCAGATTCCTATGGAGACCTCACTCTGCCCTGGGACCCAGTGCACATGAAAGTCCTTGTGCGCCTTTTAAGAATGGGGTCTCTGTTTCCCCCAGTCCCGTGGAGCTCCTGCACACAAGCCCCACTGGCCTTCAATGACAGATGCTCCAGGGGCTCTTTCTCCCAGTGCCAGATCCCCACACATGAGGGTTTGATGTGGGGCTCAGAACTCCCACTCCTATAGGTGAGTCTTGTGAACCAGTTAGTTTTCAGTCTGTGGAGCTTCCCACCCAGGAGGTGTGGGGTTGTTTATATCACGAAATCACCCCTCCTACCTCTTGATGTGGCCTCCTCTTTTTCTTCTGGAGTAAAAACATGTTTTTTTAAAGACAAACTTCTAAAGTTGCACATAAATTTGTCCTTTAAATTTACAGAAATAACCACATATTTTCTATGTCTTCTAATCAGTCTTTTAAGTTTTCTTACCAGAAAATTTGAGAAAGTTTTAAAAGTTGAATTTAGTATCTACTTGGAATTTTAAAAACTCATTCCCAGATTAACTCATTAGAAAGGAGAATTCAGAACTGCCTTAGACTCTTGTTACAGGCCTAGGAAATGATCTATTCTTTGCTTGCACCACATTCACAGAGCACTTATATCATCGACATGTTGCTGAGTTACTTCCTGTATCATCTATTTTAAATCGTCATAACAATTCTATGACATACATTTGGTTAGTATTCTCATTTCACAGATGACATTATTCCGCATAATAGCCAATATTGTTACACTCGAATCAACACTTTTCGGAACCTAGAATACAAGATCTTAGTGGCAATAAACATAGTCTATTTTTTTGAACTGTCCTACAACTGAATGCAGTTTTTTCCTCTAACTGATCCCATATGGATATGGATAATTTTTACATTTATTACAAAACTCACTTCATAGATAACTGAAAGGGTCACCTACAAATATATGGAAGTTTCATCGACACATACCTCCTTCTGCTTTCTTCATCAAGTCGTCAAGTAAGATTTTTTGATGCTCTTCACCATCATTAAAACTATACAATGCCCATTTCTTCAACAGAGTTTCTCCTTCACCACAAATATCAATCTCCAGTAACCCCGGAAACCACTCTTCCATGAGAGAATCAATGTGGTCCACAACTTGGCCCAAAAGAATACAGCCTATGTAATCAAAAGAAGACCTCATCAACACCCCAGCTGAGCCCTGTCTGGCTGCAAAACTGGAAGGAGGAATTAGAAAAAAATTTTTTTTCTTTTTAAGTTTAGATTTCCTTAGTGGTACAATTCAAAGTTTTGAATGATTGCCCTTACCTTTTCGACAAGAAGGAACTGTAATTTTTAAGAAACTCTCAGGGTGATTGTCTAAGACTTCAGATCCTACCAGGCAATAAGCTTCAGGAGACCAATTCAAGTAGATGCCTTGTCGCCAATACATCCTGTTTGGGCGAAGTGCTCGTTCTGAAAGAAGTTTAAAGGGACTCAAATAGAGGCTTTATTAGCTGCTCCATACATTAAAGGGGAAAGAAAATCACTGCACATACCACAAGGGACAGTAATAGAATTACATTTATTTTGTTTTGTTTTGTTTTGTCTTTTTGTCTTCATAGGGCCACACTCACAGCATATGGAGGTTCCCAGGCTAGGAGTCGAATCAGAGCTGTAGCTGCTGGCCTATGCCAGAGCCACAGCCATGCCAGATCCGAGCCGCATCTGTGACCTACACCACAGCTCATGGCAACACCGGATCCTCAACCCACTGAGAGAGGCCAGGGATCGAACCTGAAACCTCATGGTTCCTAGTTGGATTAGTTTCCACTGCGCCACAACGGGAACTCCTGTTTGTTTTTTTTTTTTTAATAGCAATTCTAACCTAGATTGCTATCCCTATCAGCAATGGAATGTTTTTAATGATTCTGCTTACTATTCATTTATTCAACAAGTTCAACAAGTGCCAATAGAGTTACAATTGTTTTGAAAGAAAGTTTTGGAAACATTAAGTCCTCCTCCATAACTATTAAATATTTTATCCTCGATTTTGCAACGAAATAAGAAAAATGACCAAGTAGATAACCTAAGACAAATTTCACGTTCATGGTGTTACATAGCTTAGTATGTATAACAGATGAAGAAAGAAAATCATAAATACCTTCCCATAACTTTTTGAAAGAGGTAGGTGGTCATGCTAAAACCAACACTTTCATGTGATATAATCACCTATATGTTGATTAACTGCAAGCAAAAGTTTATTTCATAATACAGTACTACCTCCATAAAGCTGAACCTTTTTTTTATAGCCACACCCACAGCATATGGAAGTTCCCGAGTCAGGAACTGAATCCAAGCCACAGCTGTGACCTATGCCATAGCTCAGCAATTCTGGATCCTTAACCCACTGCACTGGGCTGGGGATCGAACCTGCACCTCCACAGCAAACCAAGCCACCGCAGTCAGGTACTTAACTCACTGAGCCACAGCAGGGACTCCCATAAAGGTGATTTTTAATCACAAAAAAAAAATACATCCTTTCCCTTTGGAGCACTAAGCTCTCTCTTCCAGGAGGAAGAGGTAGCATCATAAACACCCATTTTTATTCTTTTTTCTAAACCCCTCAAGGATTATGGAGCAGAATAGAGGTTATAGTCTCTACTCTTGAGTTAGCTGTCTGAATGGTCAGGATGTATTACTCTAACAAATAAAACTCCCTGACTCTGCAATTTCTAGTTTATCCTTGTGCGTGCGTGCGTGTGTGTGTGTGTGTGTGTGTGTGTGTAGGTGGGTGGGTGTGTCTAAATTAATAACTAAGTAATTTCACTTTTTAAAATTGCTGCTTCTGGGAGTTCCCGTTGTGGCGCAGGGGTTAACGAATCCGACTAGGAACCATGAGGTTGCGGGTTTGGTCCCTGCCCTTGCTCAGTGGGTTAACAATCCGGCGTTGCCGTGAGCTGTGGTGTAGATTGCAGACGCGGCTCGGATCCCATGTTGCTGTGGCTCTGGCGTAGGCCAGTGGCTACAGCTCCGATTCGACCCCTAGCCTGGGAACCTCCATATGCCGCGGGAACGGCCCAAGAAATAGCAAAAAGACAAAAATAAATAAATAAATAAAAATAAAAATAAAATTGCTGCTTCTAGCCTGCTTTGGCTTAGAAAACAAGATATTTATACTCATTTCAAATGTGTCTAAAATAAACACATGGGCCTTGAGGGCTACCTGAGGGACTGTCTTCTTAAGAAATGGCACAAACTTATAAGTGTGCATATTTTTGTACTGCCCCCCTCCTAGGTCTTATGAGCTTATTTTCTGATTTTCAGCTGCCTTCCTATAAGCTCTAGGAAAATGACATATTAGTTTTAACATCCTTTCTCCTAACTTCTCCAAATATTAAGTCTTCATGAAATACATACCTCTTCCTGAAAGCATGTAGGGTGAAATTTCAAGTAATCGATTGATTAATCTTGACCAAAAGCCCATTGGAAAATAAGGCATTTCATAGAGTCGAATGATAATTTCAGAGTTCTCACAGTGAGGAAGCTCTATCACAGGCCTATGGTCAGACAAGCTAAAAAGAAAAGGACACCATCATTGCACAGCTTCATCAAACACCCAACCACACTGACCAAAGTGCTTTACGACTTGCAATCAATGAATGGAAGATAAATATTCTAAGCAATTGTATTTTTTTATAATGTTCTTTTGCTACATGTTCTTCCTACTTCAAAATTCAATGGTTATTTAATCAATTCAAATGCATGCTCAGATGTAGTTAGATGCATGAGATTTTTTCAGAATCCTATTTACACTATAAATAAATCATTACAGTTGTGCATTAAACAAGTAAAAGGATTATATAAAACTTAGGGAAAAAATGTATGTCCTAGAAAAAAGTGTATATCTATTTTTAGAATTAGTCACCATCCATCAATCAACGCAATTTGCACTTTTCAATGTCTTATTACTTTATAACATTTCCCAGGTGCTTATAAAGCAGTAAGAAGAATTTCTACACTACAAGGCTAGAACTTAGGCCTCTGTCATGTTGCCCTTCTCCTATGAAAATTCAAAGCCACAAATTATTTTAAGACTGTTGAAAACTCATTATCTCCCCAGAATCTGCTTACTATAATACCTCTTTCAATACCATGTAAGGAGACACAGACACACACAAGAAGTAATCTCCACTATTAAGATTTCTTAAATAAATTAAGCAGTGCCAAACCAAACTGTAATTATATACATAAAAATCAGTCATTTACTGTATCTTTAAAATGTCAAATAAAGTGTCTTCATTAAAAGAAAATGTTATTCTTCTGTGCAAAGTTTACATAAGAAGAAAAAATATGTTTATCATAGACCAAAGTTACTTTGACAACAAAACAATGTACGTATACGGTAATTTCCACAGGGTAATTAAAATTTTAAGTTTTGGCTTACCTGCTTGGAACCAGCAAATATTCTTCTCCTGTTGGCAAGGCAATCTGGAATTTTTCTAGAAGTTTAAAGTACTGTGACATGTAATTCTTCGGAAATCTCTTTTTCTTTGAAAGAAATTTTTCCACATCTCTACGGGAAATAATTCCCTTAGGATGTTTTGGACAGCCTTCCACTTTCACTGTCAAAATCTGAAAGATTTAAACTTATCCATAATCACTAGAATTATTTTTCTGGAAAGTTTTGAATTTAAAGCATTTCCTTTGTTTAGTAAAAATGATCAAAAAATAATTTTAATGTTGTCAAGTACAACACAGGACCTAATTTCTCTAGCTAGCAGCCATGTAACCTAGAAGCCAGTGGGGCATTCACTCCCCTCCCCCACTACACACACACACACACACACACACACACACGTATTAAATTAAGAAAGTCAATTCAGATCAGAAATTATGGCGGTCCTCTGAAACCAAGCCTTCCCCAGCTCCAAATAATACATCAATCCAGTATCCCACAGTCTTATCACAGTCTCATCAATAATATACCCCTAGTGAAATTATCTTGCAGACTGTATTTTTAGTACACATTTGAATAGAAATTGTTACTGTACATTCATATAATAGAAGATGGTTTCCATCAATGGGAAGAGAAGCAGCTTAGCACGGTTCAGTGCTTCTCAAACAAAGTAACCACTGAATGTCACTGGCCTCCACTCAGTCTGGATCCATAGGTCTGGGATGAAGCTAGAGAATACGCTTTTTAAACATGAAACTCTGATGACTCTAATGTGGAGACCATACTTTGATCATCATCATAGCAATTAAGAACACGAGTTCAGGAGTTCCCATGTCGCTCAGCGGGCTAAGGATCCAGCACTGTCACTGCAGTGGCTCAGGTCACTGTTCTGGCACAGGTTCAATCCCTGACCTGGGAACTTCTGCATGCTTGTAGGTATGGTTAAAAAAGAAGAAGAAGAAGATTGTTTTTCACACACACGGAAGAACTCAGGTTCAAATCCAGGTTCTGCTACCAGTTGTGTGACCTTGGGAAAGATATTTCATTTCCTTACCCATAGTTCTTTCTCTGTAAAATGAGGTAAGAAGTGACTGTCTCTTAGATTGCCATCAGAATGAAATAAGATAAAACAGGCGCAATACCTATGACAAGTTTTAGCAAATAGCAAGCCCGCATGCGTTAGCCATTATTATCTACATATTCCTATTCATTTTACTTGGCCAAATTAATTTTAAAAAGAGATGTGTGTTAATTTTCTTGAGTAGGTCTATAATGTTTAACATTTACACTATCAGGCAGTTGTTTAAAACACTGGATTGTAAAATCCTTAGGCCCAAGGACATGTTTTACTCTTTTCTATATTTCTATTTTGCACATGTAACATTACTGAATCAATGATTGAACACAATGGTATCTAATACAATGTATACTGGGTCATTAAAAAATAAAAACTGCCATTTGGAACTTCTTCCATATTGTGTACTTTATAGCCCAAACTGCTCTTAGAATTTAGGTGATGAGGAAAACTGCTTTTCAGTCTTTTGAAAATTGCTAAGACCTTGTCTGACAACTCACTCTCTAACCTCAATCATCTTTACATTTTCTTTGTAGCACTCTGTACCACCTAACATGTTAAAAACTCATGTATTGGTTATTTCCTCCCATTTGAATGTTAGCTCCATTAAATGCAGAAACCTTGTTTTGTCTACTGCTATAGCCCCAGCACAATATCTGAAATGCTGTTAGGTGCTAAACACATATTGCTGAACGTGTGAACTTGCGGAGAATTAAGTTTGGAGCCCAGAAGTTTTTCCCAGGTTAAGGTTTACAGGCACTGGAGTCAAGCCACGTGGTTTGAAATCCTAACTCCTTCCTGAATACGTAACTTTGGATAACTTATTTAACCTCTCTGTTCATCAATTCCTTCATCTTCAAGATGGAGGCTAATAAAGTACCATTTGAAAGAATTGTTCTGAGAATTAAATGAGATAATCTTTGAAAAGCATGTAAGTAAGCTCTCATTAAGTCAGTCCTTATTATATACTTATTCTAATTTATTTTATTTCACCAAATTGATTCTGAAACAGAGGTTGGGGCTTGATTATTTTAGTAGATCTATGGTATGCTACTGCTGTTTGTAGCAGATAATTTCCAAAGACGGACATGTTCATTTTTTCCTCTCCCTACACATGCGGGCTGCTTAATTTTTTAAGCACAGAGTCTATCCATTTTCCCTTCCTTTTAATCATTCAAAGACTGTTCAAGGCGTCATGGTTGATCTGGTCACTAGTATGTGGCAGAGCCGACATTTTTCCAGTCCTGGGCCAAGCCTTTAAGAGGACGAGGCATATATGAGAGACCACACAGAGGAGCTCCAACACACCAAGACTGTGAGTGCAGCCTTCCTGGACTTTTCCGCCCAGCTCAATGAACGAAGCCAAGAGAATGACCCTGCCCATGCCTTGTGGAGCAACCACTTGTGAGCCCAGTCAGCTCAGAGAAGAGGTGATGTTATACTCCAAGTTTACTTGTTTACTCTAAATTTGGGGGCATTTTGTCACGCAGCAATAAAAAACTGAAACCTTACCTTTATAAGACCTAATATTCCTTCATCTTGGTGACTGACAAGGCTAACTTACTCCTTTATACAAGGAAAGAGAATTTTCCAAATTTCTCACACAACTTTTTATCAAGATTAAATTGCCACATAAGCATTTTAATATTCCACTTAATTAATCCAATAAGTCCCTTTCATATCTCTTTTGTCATTCAGTTAAATGAGTTTGGCAAACTTCTCTTTGTGTGGTTGGAAACTTCTTTAATAAGTTTAGTGACCTAAGCGCTCAGGGCACAGAGAAGGTGGGTGGGCTCATTAGAGCCTCTGCGCAATGGAATTATTTCTACTCTTGCCTTGATGATTCATGGAGGTGAATACCCCTATTTATTTTTGCTGACTGGGTGTCAGGCAAGTCATTCTTATTTTCACTTGATTATTTATAGCTTTCATTCTCCTGAAACCTTAGTAAAAAATGACATTCTAGTTCAATATATCAACTTAAATAAAAATGATGGCATTAATTTTTTAAGTTTATAAGAAATATATATTATCATTTTATTGACCTTTAGATCTATCTTTCAAAATAACTTTGAGCTATCCCAATTCTTGACTTAATTTTCAATTAAATTAACATGCTTACAGTATAACTATACTAATAAGAACTTTCATGGAGTTTCAACTTAATTACTCCACAGAATCTTCAGGGGTTTTACTGTGGTCATGGTGGAAATTTGCTTTTTTTTTTTTTTCCTTTACAGCCACAGCTGCAGCATATGGAAGTTCCCAGGCTAGGGGTCAAATCGGAGATCAGAGATGCAGCCAGCCTATGCCAAAGCCACAGCAACGTCAAACCCAAGCTGTGTCTGTGACCTACACCCCAGAGTGCAGCAAGGCCTGATCCTTAACCCACTGAGTCAGGCCAGGGATCAAATCCGCATCCTCACGAACACTCTGTCAGGTTCTTAACCCACTGAGCCACAACAGGAACTCTGCAATTTGCTTTTGTTAAAAGAAGTGGTTCTGATACAAACCACTTCATTTTTCTCTTGAATAAGATATACTCACACTAATATTAACCATATAAATGCAACTTTAAATAATCCCGAATCACATGGAAACACATGACTTTTGGGGCAATGTTAGCCTTTTCTTGACAATATAGAGTTCAGTTATTTTCTGATACAGTGTGCCACCAACGACAATAAACTCTTCATGGAATAATTAAAACTCCCTTTTCTAAACCCAATGCATATACCTACACATATTTTTTTTTCTTAATTTAGCTCTGTGCCTGGCATACTTTCCAAAACTACATGAATACATCTTTACAGTTTTGAAGGTTTTTTTTCATTTCCTGAAAAAATGTCTTTAGTTACCGAATAGATCAAATAAAAATTCTACTAAAATTTACTCAGTGACAGTGAACTAGGGGAGGCAATGTAGAAGATAATGTTATTATCCTTATTTTACAAATGAAGAAACATAGGCTTAAAACATTAAGAAATGTCAAAATTAGTAAGTCTTTAGGAGACATCTAAACACAGGTCATGCTGACTCTAGAGCTTGCGCTTTTCACCACTACACTTTCCTGGCTCCATTCTCCTTTAGCAGATGGGTAAAATCACACTTTCCATGACATATGTGACATAGGATGAAAATCAACTTTCAAAACACCTACCAGAAGAGTCGTAACTGTCCCCATTACAATTAACTGCCAATCACAATGTTTCAACGTGCTCTCAAGTTCCATGGTAAAAGATTTAACCCCCAATGAGCTTCCCCTTAAAAATATCTTTCTTTTTTTCCCCTTAGATTAAATTTAGGAGCTATCATTCAAGATTATCTGAGGGAATTTAATTACCATTATGGTTGATTAGAAGAGGGATTTGTAATGTGAAAAGACATAATCATTTTAGTGACTCAGGGAGTCACATGCAAACTGTAAATTATACTCATAAACAAAATAATCACCAGGGGGCACACATGCTGGAGATGCCTTCCCAGGTTCATTTCATTAATCCAGTTCATCATTAATCCAGAAGCGGTTGTTCTAACCTAGGGTGATTTTGCACCCACTGCAATATTTGCCAATGTCTGGGCATGTTTTTGCTTGTCATACTGGGAAAGTACTTCTGGCATCTAGTGGGCAGAGCCATGGATGCTCTCATTACCCTCAATATACAGCAAAGAATTATTTAGCCCAAAATCTCAACAGTGTTGACATTGAGGAGCCCTGAGCTCGTGTGTTCTGTTTGAGTAGTTTTCTGTGGCAAACCTATGCTAGTGGATAACGGTGGCTAATTAACATAAATTCATTGGTAGCTAATTGTTATTAGGAGTTGACACAATTTTCCATATGAAACATAGAGAAAAGATAGTCATAAGCCCACTATCCAAAATTTCCAAATTTGTAAGCATCTAGAGTTTATATCCCACCTAGGGGTCAAAGTTCCCCTCCCATGTTGTCTAGAAAGAAGTTTCTTAGGCTCATCAAACCAAGTTTCTTATATGTATTTACCCCAAAGATTTTTACAAAGCTTTCACTCAACTGACTATGTCAATAAACCAACCAAAGCTATCATCAGGATCTAGAAAAATGCTACGGAACAGAGTGGTACCAACACTTGCCTATGACTTGAAAACGAAGACAGTCAAGACAATTCTAAGAGGACATCTCTTTTTCTAAGAAGTTCTTTATGCTGTTTTCTACACAAACTGTTCTATAGGTTTCTATATTCATGGTAGTTTCTACCTTAACTGAACACAACCCTATTATGTGCATTGCTCTAGATGTCACTTGCAGTTCTCTTCAACCATTACACCCATACCACAAAAGCATTAAACACCAACCTGCGCCATGACTTTACAAAGCCACTTGGGTTCCACAAAATATAAGTCACTTAACTGCAGCGCTGGGTCTTGAAAATGAAGAAGGACACCTGTAGTAAAAATCAAGCAACAAAACGCGGAATTTAGAATATGTAAATATCAAGCGGCTTTCTTTATCTTTTTTTTTTTTTGTCTTTTTAGGGCCATACCCATGACATATGGAGGTTCCCAGGCTAGGGGTTGAATCGGAGCTGTAGCCGCCAGCATACGCCAGAGCCACAGCAATGATGGATCTGAGCCGCGTCTGCGACCTACACCACAGCACATAGCAACACTGGATCCTTGACCCACTGATCGAGGCCAGGGATCAAACCCGCATCCTCATGGATGCTAGTTGGATTAGCAAACCACTAAGCCATGACGGGAACTCCTAAGTATCAAGGGGCTTTAGCAAGAATCTAGTCCAACCTCCTCATTTACAGATGAGGTAACTGCAGCATCATTAGTGGCAGAGCTGAGACATCCTCATTCCCAAGCTCTGAAGTCCCCATATTTAAAAAAAGTATCTTTTGATCTATATAAAATGATCATATGTAAGCATATTTGAGACAAAACCATACACCGTAGAGCCATTATCTACAAATAAGTAAAAATTATATTTTTGGGGAGTTCCTGTCAAGGCTCAGCAGAAACGAATCCAACTAGTATCCATGAGGATGCAGGTTCCATCACTCAGTGGGTTAAGGATCCAGCACTGTTGTGAGCTGTGGTGTAGGTTGCAGACACAGCTTGGATCTGGCATTTCTGTGGCTGCAGAGTAGGCCAGCAGCTACAGCTCCAATTCAACCCCCAGCCTGGGAACCTCCATATGTCATGGGTGTGGCTCTAAAAGGACAAAAAAAAAAGAAGAAATTATATTTCTGGCTTCCTAATTTTACACTACAAAGACACATCTTATTTTCAAATATAGGTAAGAAACACAAGATATCATAAGAAGCTACTGTTTTAAGAACGATGGGGAAAAGGAATAGATCAGATTCAAACCACATAGATTTTTTTGTATTTTTTTATTAAAGTATACTTGATTTACTATGTTGTGCCAATTTCTGCTGTACAGCTGTATCCCACTCATATACATATAAACATTCTTTTTCTCATATGAAGGTTACTTTTCATACAACAAAATCTGGGAATCAAAAGTAACCTCCCAGTCACGTACCCTAGCACTACAAATCAACCCACACACTGATCAAGTACACAATTAGCACCAAAGTCAGCTTGAGACTTTCATCTGTCTGATCATGCTGACAATGTGTAATGCAACAGAGCAAGCTCCGCCAATCAGCAGCTCCACTGCCTCAGGCAACCACTGATTCTCCAAGTGCCCAGCAAAACCATCCCAATAATAATTCTTCTTTGGAGTGTTCAGATAGCCTCCACATACACTAAATTCACTTACTACCATGAAGGACATGGCTTGTGCTTAGAGTCCCACAGCTCCAAAACAGCAAAGTCAAGCTCTAGAACCCACATGTTTTAACTCCTACTCAGAGACTTTTGCCACTACTGCCTTCAAATTATTTCTAAATTTTTCTCTTATGACATAATATATGATTCAACATCTATGCACGTGATCATCTTTCAAAAAAAAAGTGATCTATTTTGTAGATATTCTGTTAAATTTTAAATGTACATTCAAGATTCAAATACATTTTCGTAAATTATAACAGCAGAGATTTGGAAAAATATGCAATAAACAAACCTGATTCATTTAGGAAGTGAACTGCATGCGGAAGCTCATTTTCGTCTAACTGCAGCTGATATTCTTTCACGAGTTGTAATAATCGTTTCCGGTCAATTACAGGAAATTCAATTGGCACATTTTTACGCTCTGATAAAATGATTTTCTCAAGTTCTACATAGCAGTCTGGAATCAGCTGCCCAACAACAGGCTGATCTCGGATCTATGAAATTACAAATGACAAGCTGTGAAAATCCATTTTATTCATTTATTTTTCAGGTGGTTGGTAAATTCTGTGATAATAGTTTTTACAGAAAGGGGTATATCATTCAGAACTGTATTTCTAAATAAAATCAAAATGTAATATAAAACTAAGTAATTTGTGAAAAATAAATAAAATGATCTTAAAATAAGAAAAATATGAACACAAGGCATTCCCGTCGTGGCACAGTGGTTAATGAATCGATTAGGAACCATGACGTTGTGGGTTCGATCCCTGGCCTTGCTCAGTGTGTTAAGGATCTGGTGTTGCCATGAGCTGTGATATAGGTTGCAGACGAGGCTCAGATCGTGCATTGCTGTGGCTGCGGTGTAGGCCGGCAGCAACAGCTCCGATTCAACCCCAAGCCTGGGAACCTCCATATGCCACAGGAGCAGCCCTAGAAAAGGCAAAAAGACAAAAAAAAAGAAAAAAGAAAAGAAAAATATGAACACAAAAGCCAACTGACAAAGAACTATCAAATAATACAGTATGGAAATATTTGGCTATCCAGAAAATCCATGGCAAAATCCAGGATAAATCATTAAGTATAAATAAAGGACTTTCTGTTTTCCAAGACATTAAACTTAGGCCAGCAATAAATATGCTAGCCTAAGAAGTCAGTAAGTACTAAAGAACTTTTGGACCTTATTTATGATCTGAAAATATCCACACCCCAAGGTGAAACATTAAATTTTATTCCTGCTATTTGCAAAATGTTATATTCATGGAATGTACATATGATCAGTGAAGTCTGGAGACAGACACGAAATTTCTTCACCTAAGCTATGCTTTTTCTTGGAAATTTGAACTTGGGAAATGAAGAAATCGTCTAAACCCCAATGATTCTGACATGCAAGGATGATTTCAGGTCTGTGACATTTAGAATCTATTAACTGTCTACTAAGACACACACAAAACAAAAACTTTTAAAGAATGGCCTTAAGTGATAGTTTACATATTAAAAATCTTTTCCAAGTTTTCTTTTTTCTTGAAAATCTAATTTTAAACAGAAACGTCACTCTACCAATAGTAACTAAAATGCCTTTAAGAACCACCAGGTGGCAAACTCTCCCCATTTCTCAACCCATGAACGTATTCTTGCATATTCTTTTTACTTGACAGTAACTAACAGAATTTCTACTTGAATTCTTAAACTTATTAAAAATAGAAATTGGGGAGTTTCTGTTGTGACTCAACAGGTTAAGAACCGACATGGTGTCTGTGAAGATGAGGGTCCAATCCCTGGCCTCGCTCAATGGGTTAAGCATCAAGCAGTGCCACAAGCTGAGGAGTAGATCAAAGATGCGGCTGGGATCTGGCGTGGCTGTGCCTGTGGCATAGGCTGGCAGCTACAGCTCCAATTCAACCCCTAGTTGGGAACTTCCATATGCTGTAGGTGTGGCAGTTAAGAAAGAAAGAAAGGAGAAAGAAAATGGGTTTTCTTATGTGCACACACACACACACACACACACGAAATTGGACTTGCTCTTTTTCTACTTTTAATTAGATCCTTAAAGAACTTGATTTGCAGGTATAACCATTACTTACATATTTACATCCAAACATTTAAGATCATTTTGATGTGTCCCTTCAACCAGAAAATTAAATATAATTTCACTAACCTTCACTTTCCTTATTCCCTCTCTTCATCATTTATAAATGAAGATAAAACAGACCTTCGGATGGAAGTTTATGTTTTAAACCCAAGAAGAGACACCTACATATAGAAGCAAGTAAGAATTCTCACAGAGAGCAAATCAAGTAGCAAAGAGATGAACTTTACAAGGGTGGATTATAGGACCGGCAAGGATCCCATTCTGCCAAGTGGCTGGACAAGACTAAGAAGAATATTGTTGGCACTGAATTCTGCTCTGTCCTACTTCTTTTAGCTTTATGATCAGGACACCAACAGCCAAAACCAAAAAAAAAAAAAAAAAAAAAAAAAGAATTTATTCTAAGTCGGTGCAGACACATGTTAATAGGGGTGAGACAGGGAAAGCTTAGAAAAGAGCCAAGATAAAAGGAAAAAAAGGAAAAATAAATGAAAGGGGAAAAAAATCATTTCTCAAAGATTAAAAGCTACTGTTTCAATACAGGTCGGAGCACCTCAGGGAGGAAAGAATATTCAAGTTCTGGCAGGCTTACTGTTTTAGGATCATCACTATTCTGCAAAGCAATCAAATGGATGTTCAAACCAATATGCCAGAAAAAAGGCATCCATTAGCAATATATACCTTTCTTCAAACAATACTGCCATTTCTCAAAGCATTTGTTTTACTTCCTTAGCTGGTGTTGCCTTCAGAGTTCAGGTACAAGTCATGAAGAATTTTGTTCTTATTAACTGACAGTGATAACATGCTATTAGACTAAAGCAGTGCCAAGCCAGTTTTGATGAACCAACCACTTTATTATCTATAGACTTTTCTGCAACTAAATTCAGGCATTCTCAAAACAAACTCATCCTCCAAGAAGTCTTTTTTAAAATACGATAAATGCTCTGATATCTATGATAAAAAGAGAAGCTATTAAAATATTGTAAGTAACAACCAAGTTCCCTAAATCCAGGTACAGTCTCAAAACAAAACCACCTGGGGAAAGAAGTTATTTAACTATATTAATTTTATATATTTGTTTCTTAAAAGTCATATTATTACTTAATCATATGCCCCATAAGAGCAGAAAAATCTACAAATAATGATACTTCATTTTTCTTACATAAAATCCCACTGAACCACCACTGGAAAAACCTTTCAGTGACTGTGATAAATGCACGAAAAGATACAAATGTGCAAATTCTCTCCCTGGACACCACAATGAGCAGCACATTTATAAATGGCCCATTAGGGTTGGGCTCGGAGCATAAGCTGTGGAAATTGAAGAGAACTAAGCTAACTGGCCAACTCATTATAACCAGGGTGACCATATAATTTATCATCCAAACTGGAATGTTTTGAGAATGTAGTGGGATACAATTAACCATTATGCTGGGACTGTCCAGGCAAAACAGGACCCTTGCTATAAGCTATGGCCTTGATCATTAGTGCTAATGAGCTAAACCAATAGGGACTAACAGTGAAATCCACCATTGTGTTGTCATATTAAGATATTCAGGGTGTTTTTCAGTAGAATTTACACCATCTTCTCTTAGAACCCAGGAATAATTTTAATTTCTCCTGCGAGTTATTAAAAACAAGTGTTCTCACTGATAACCATTTTATTTGTGTTTTATGAACTCTAGGAATTATGTTTGTCCTACCAGAAGAAAATTTTAAAAATCATTAACAGTTCCAGGAGGGAGTTCCCATTATGGCACAATAGAAACGAATCCAACTAGTATCCATGAGGATGTGGGTTCAATCCTTGGCCTCACTCAGTAGGTTAAGGATCTGGTGTTGCAGTGAGCTACGGTGTAGGTTGCAGATCTGGTGTTAATCTGGCTGTGGCATAGGCTGGCAGCTGTAGCTCCAATTCAACCCCTAGCCTGAGAACTTCGATATGCCATAGGTGCAGCCCTAAAAAGCAAAAACAAACAAACAAAAAGCAATTCCTGGAGTTCCCACTGTGGCTCAGCAGGTTAAAAACCCAACCCTAGCTCTCTGAGGACGCGGGTTTGATCCCTGGCCTTGCTTGGGGGTTATGGATCCCGTGTTGCCACAAGCAACAACATCAGTCACAAATATGCTGGGATCCAGTGTTGCTGTGGCTATGGACAGGCCTCAGATGGAGCGCCAATTCAACCTCTAGCCTGGAAACTTACATGTGCCAAAAGTGTGCCATAAATATATAATTGATAACATAATTCCCTAAATGAAAAACCCAGTCTGCATGTACGAGAAAAGTGTCTAGACATTGTTGAAAACCAATTAGTGATCTGGTGACCAGATGAAAGTGCCTTCTCCCAGTATTGAGGAAAAAATATGTGGACTGGGTTTGACTATGACAAGAGACAGGGAGGAGCAACACAATGATCAAGAAGAACATAAAAGAAGAACCGCAAAAGAAAGAAGTAGATGGAGAAGTGACCGTCAAAGAAAAACACAAGAAAGATAACTCCAAGACACCAATATTCATTTTCATCCTTTTGGCTGAATCAGCACTACAGGAAGTTGAGAGAGAAAGGGCCTCAGAAACATTTTCTCAGATTCTCTCAGGAATATTCTCTCAGCCTCTCAGACATCGTCTTAGTTTTTCCTGAGATCCACTAATTATTATTATTCCCATTTCTGTGAGTTTGAAAAGAAGTATAGCATAAATAAGTAATTTTAAAACTTTAAATAAGTAAATTTAAATTGAAAGAACTTTAATAATGCTAAAAGCCATGAAAAAAGCCCACACTTTTAAGATAGCTGAGGTCTCAAAATAGCTGACTTTTCAAGACTTCTGACATTCCTAGGCAGTTGCATAACCTAAGAAATAATACATTATATTTAGCTACTACCTACAGTAGTCAATGAACCATGTTACCTTGAAATTGAGGCTCTCATTTATGATGGTTTTCCGAAGTTTTGCCAAAGCATCTGATTCCTCGGTGGCATTTACAAAGTGGTAATCCCGGATTGCAGGAAACCCACGTTTGTTCAAGAGTTCCTTGGTGATTTTACTTATACAGGCTTTGCGCTGCTTCTCATCAGAAACATCCAAATGTGTGCCAACAAGAATCACAGGGGAAGAAGAAGCACGAGCCTACCGGGAAAGACACAAAATACTCTTACGTTTGTATTAAAAGCAAGGCTTACATTTCCATTGATAGTCACTTTCTAGGAAACTCACTTGAGTGGAAATGAGCAATTAAAAGACTTCAGGAAGAAAATAATAAATGTCATTCCTTCTTTCCTTAAACTGAAGAAAAAATATAATGTTAAGAAAATTTTAAGTCATTTTGACACCCTTTCTTAATCCAATTATTACCACTTTTCACATGGCCTATGTAACAGTGATAGTGTATTTCTGTTTTCTTCTTTCTGTGCTTTAAAATGGGTTATTCTCCAAGTGTGTTCTGGACTTCTAAATAAGCATTTAATAAACCCCCAAATTATATCAGAGTAATATAATTTATTTTATATTTTCTCTTCCTTATCTGCGAATTCAGTCTCCTTAACTCATATTAAAGTCATTCAATTTGGAGTCTACAATGAAAAAAGAAAAACCACTAAAGCAAGTATTACTGCAACTATAATATTTGCTCACTGTGGCTAGCTATAATAAAGTCAAAAAAGGAACTTAAAAATTACCAAGATGACAAAACAAGTTTGTATGCAGCCAAAACACATGCTAAAACATCCTGACACATTTTTTTAAGGGTTTGTGCCACAGAAGTGCCCCTAGAGTATCATCCGAAGACAATTCATTCTTACTTTGGTTTCAATTCTAAAAAGTGATATACATTTAAAACCATATATACATAAAGGAATAGCATACAGCATGACAGCAAGGGAAAAACTGGAAAAACTACAAAATTCCAAATATAAGGATTTATTAATCTGGGACCATTTAAATCTCTAAGATCTGAAGGACTTTACACTAGACTGCCACTGAGGACATAGCCAGTGACGCACAGATGCTTTTCTTTACTACAGTTTATTTCAAATTAGGAAATAATATTCATATAAGAAATAGTATCCATTTCCATTTAAGAAATAGTATCCAAAACAGCTTCACATATGCATTCTCAATTTATAGCTTAAAAAGGTTTCGAGTTTCTATAATTTTCACTAATATTGAACACACTATTTTCATGTCACAACTTACTCTTAAAACTTCCCAACTCAGAGTTTCCATTGTGGCTCAGTGGGTTAAGAATCCAACTAGTATCCATGAGGATGAGGGTTTGATCCCTGGCCTTACTCCATGAGTTAAAGGATCCCACGATGCCATGAGCTTTGGTGAAGGTCACAGACAAGGTTCAGATCTAGCATTTCTGTGGCTGTGGCTCCAATTCAACCCCTAGCCTGGGAATTCCCATAAGCCACAAGTGCAGCCCTAAAAAAAGAAAAACAAAAAACAAAAAACAAGAAAACTTCCCAACTCAAAATTTTAGTGCTTTTAACTTTCTTAAAAAAAACCATTTGAGGGAGCTCCCTTGTGACCCAGCATTGTCATTACTGTAGCTCTGGTTATAGTTGTGACCTGGGTTCATTCCCTAGCCCAGGAATTTCCATATGCCACAGGTGTGGCTGGTGGGACCGGGGTGGAGGGAGGGGGACTATTTGGGAGTTCTCTCTGTGATGCACGGGGTCGGCAATATCTTAGGAGTACTGGGGTGCAGGTTTGATCCCCAGCCTAGCACAGTGGGTTGAGGACCTGGTATTGCTACAGCTGTGGCTTAGGTCACAACTGCAGTCGGATTTGATCCCTGGACAGGAGGAGCGGCTGAAAGAGGAAAAAAAGAAAAAAAAGCAAACTAATTGAAGAGACTGTTTGAAGCAATTGTTTGTCCAAAATAAATTACTCAAGAATTATTTTCTCTTTTTAAATGATTATAGCAGATCACCTTTATATTGAAGAGCCAAGGCTTCATGGCATCAACTTCAGCTTGCCCTTTGCTTAGGTCATAGACAGCAAGGTACAGAGCTCGCTGGGTCATAAAGTGGGGATGGGTGCTGTAGAACTCCTCACGACCTAAAGAAAGATTGGAGAATTTTTCAGCCTTCCAGAAAATAGGCAAGAATCCTTGTTCAAAAAAAAAATTACATGATATCATCCACTGTCTAGCATACAAGAAAGAGAAAAACAAATGATAACACTTAGACTGGATTTTTACCAGAGACTGACAACTTTTTATATAGGTGTCAGGTACCATCAAAGGACTTAGCTTCAGCTGACCTACTATTCCTATCGTTTCCTTCCATGGAACAATTCCATAGGATCCACCAGGACTCTTTGCAATATTGGAACAGAAAACTCAGTTTTTAAATCTCTGTTCTAAAAATAAGATTTTAAAAATGTGAATAAAAAATTCTTGTGAAATAAATACCTGCAAAATCCCACACATTTAGAATGAGGTCTTTCTTCCTTTTGCCTCTTATTTGGATGGGCCAGTCCTTCACATCTATGCCAACTGTGGCACCTTGCATACCAAGATCTGATTTCTTGATTCTCATTAATTGCTGTAATAAGGTGGTTTTACCACTCCCAGTGTTTCCCACTATCATAAGTTTCATTCGATTATAGGGCACAGCCTTTTTTAAACGCTGTTGAAGAAACCTGGTATTTGAAAAGCAAAAATAAAATAAACTGCTTCACAGTGTACTTATGATATAGATGTATTCTTATGCATTGAATTCTTTTAAATATCAAGTTGTTCTAAAATACAGTATGCAAAAGATTGCTCACATAGCTTCTTTAAATATCACAAAACTCTAGAAATTATAAAGTTTTAAAGTATAAAACTGTACAAAGCCCATTTGATAAAGAATCAAGGTAGACTGTATAAGCATATTGCCATATTAATCCTTGATATGAGGTCATATTGGTCATATGTGTATGTATATATTCATATATGGTATACATAATGCATATATCCAAATATATCATATATTCATATACAGTATATATGGAGAGGGAGAGCATATTAGTTACATTATAAATTAATCCATATGAATGATTAAATTATTAGCAGATAATATATTGCTATCCGTAATAATCTTAATGTAAAAATAACTGAAACTAACTAGAAGTGCTATAGGTGGCTAACACTACCAGCTTTAAATTAATGGTACATTTAAATGTTCTCAAAAATAAAATGGATATAGAAAGATATATTTTAACTATGCTAAAATGTCACCACAGTTTAAAATTAGAAATGCAAACTAAATCATAAGTGAATCTTAAGGAATATTAACTGATTCATTCTCATAACTAATAGGATTCTGGCCAACATTCCTGATGATCTAAACTAAAAGCATCATTATTTTTCTTGAATTATTTGATGCTTTAGAGATCAAGATCTGAAAGATCAAATCTTGTACGTGTTGTTATTGAAACCAGTCATTTTCTCGCATACAACTTAAGCTCTGCTTTCATCATCAATAAACAAGAAAATCAATGGTCCAATGTCTATTTATTAAAAATTCACCACTCTTTGTCATTCTTTAAGAAATCAAATGAAAACTACAATTTCTAAACTACCCCAGGTCTGTCTTCTCTAAAGTTGTTAAATGTGTTTAAAAAAATTTATATAGTAGCTTGATAATATAGCATAATCATCAAAAACAAGTTCTACCAAGTGTTTAGTAAGACTAAAACAAAATTTTATATGAACATCTTTTCCAGTTTCATGAGGAAAAATCATGGGAAATAATTATGTATGTTTAGCACAGCAGGTGACAAACTTTTTTTTTCAAACTATATCAAGTTCAGGAGAACAGAAAACCAAATCTTCACTCATAAAAAGATGCAAAAAGTTAAATGTAAGAAAACCTAAGCAGAAGAGAATTAGGTAAATATAGTTCACTGCTAATTCAACAATTATTTTGTTTTCAATGCCAAGGATCAAATAATGAGTAAACAGAGCCATGGTCCCTGACTTAGTGAATATTAAGCTCAAGTCAAGGATAACTGAGAGGTGATAATTGAGTTCTAACATAAATATAGATAAGAGTAGTTTTGTGGAAATGAAAATAAATTATTGTCTGAGTAAGTAACAAGAAGACTAATGTGCTCAAATGGTAACAAGGAATGGAATAAAGTCCATTATTAAGTATATTTGAAGTTCATAAAATATAAAACCAGAAACAGTGATATCTGGAAAGTTTTGATGGTTTCAAAAATGATTAGGTTGAGTAGGTTATCAACTTCATAGGCAAAACTTAAGTTAGTAATTTTATTTTTTATTTTTATTTTATTTTTTGTCTTTTTGTTGTTGTTGTTGCTATTTCTTGGGCCGCTCCCGCGGCATATGGAGGTTCCCAGGCTAGGGGTTGAATCGGAGCTGTAGCCACCGGCCTTCGCCAGAGCTACAGCAACTCGGGATCCGAGCCGAGTCTGCAACCTACACCACAGCTCACGGCAACGCCGGATCGTTAACCCACTGAGCAAGGGCAGGGACCGAACCCGCAACCTCATGGTTCCCAGTCGGATTCGTTAACCACTGCGCCACGACGGGAACTCCTTAAGTTAGTAATTTTATATAATTTAAGTAGCTATAATGCTTTAAGACATGATAGACATATGATAACTATTTGCTATATGAAATGCATCTTGAAAAGTTATTAAACTGTTTTATTTCTTTAGATTGTATAATTGGTTACTAGAGGCCAAATAATAAAAATTTCCCTTTTAAAATCCATTTCTACTAAAAAGTATGATAAGAAAGAAGCCACTCTCTCAACATTAACTTGGCTAGGAGAAATGAAAAGTTCTGCTGTAGCACCAAATAAAGGTATACATTAAATTAAAGGCAAACAATACACAGTATATCAACATTAGATGACAGTATACATTTTTCCCCTAAATTGTAACTATATATCCATCAAAGTCACGGAAACAGCAAATCTGAAACAAATTTAATAAATACAAATGAAAATAAAATTATCTAACCTTATGATGTCTTTGGCTTTACATCCTATATGTTTAAAATCAAAATTAAGATGCAGATCATCCAAAGGAAGATCCCATATTTTGCTTAATTTCCCCATTTCATTGGGAAAGGATCTCAGTTCCAAGTTGCAACTAACATCAAGCGATGTCAGATTTTCAAGACAGCCAATCTCAGGAGGAATCTTAACGAAATACAAAAAAAAGGGCAAAAACTGTTGATGGGAAGGAAGAAATGTGTGCTGCCAAAAACCAAGATGCTGATGGGAAACAAGAAAGGCTCAGAGATCAGCAACTTGCATAACCTTGCAATAGAGTTCCAAAGCCTTGTCAGAGTTTTCGCTATAGACATTTTAAAACATAGGTATAAAGGACTAACCCAAAATAATCTGTCACTTACTTGTAATCTTTAAAAACCCATGTTCTCAGTAACATATTTCATCTCTTCACAACATTGAAAGTAAAGGAGTTCTTTACATGTACCCAAATCCAATAATCTGTGGCTTTAGCCCATTCCCTTGCACTAAAGTTCTTCAGTAGAACTAAAGAACTAGTCACCACAAACTTATATACGACTTAACTTTCTTAAAAAGCAAATAAATGTTTATACTGTAGGTGGTATAACTGGAATTTTTTTCTGTTCCAAATTTTTAAGCAATACTCATTACTTTTATAATAGCAAACATTAATTTGTTGGCAAAAAAAAAAAAGTCAGGTACCCCCCCAAATATTCATGGTTATTCTCAACCTCAGACACTATTCTTTTTGGCTTTTATAGGCAAAAGGAGTGAACCTGCCCCCTCAAAAAAAATTCTTTCTAGGATGAATGGATAATCAATTTCAAAATTATAACAGAACTTTGCTGTACCGTAGAAAATTGACAGAACACTGTAAACCAGCTATAACGGAAAAAATAAAAATAATTATAAAAAATAAAATAAAAATTCCATGCCCACCCCCCAAAATTTATAACAGAGACTGGCCCATTGGGTAAGGGGTAGCATGACAAAGGAATGAAGAAATTTAAAAATGCGGAAAAGAATGTCAGCTGAAAAACACAGGCTATATATGTTCTCAAAACAACTTGAGCAATGCAACATGCCTGAGAGTCTGTTAACAGACCATGGATTTCATGAAAAATTGATGCCCTAAAAGTATGAAACACATCCATAAATAAATATTTAGATAGATAGTCAAAATAAAACAGAGCACAAAAAGTGATTGGGGGGGGAGGCTACACCCAAGGCATGTGGAAATTCCTGGACCAGGGATCAAACCCACACCACAGCAGAGACCCAAGCCACAGCAGTGACAATGTCAGATCCTTAACAGGGAACTGCAAAAAGTGATTGTTTAAGGAAATTAATCATTGTTAATATACTGTTTACTTCAGGGTAGGATTATATTTTACTCAAAAAGTAAGCAATATCAGGAGTTCCCATCGTGGCACAGCAGAAACGAATCTGCCTAGGAACCATGAGGTTGTGCGTTCGATCCCTGGCCTCGCTCAGTGCGTTAAGGATCCAGCATTGCCATGAGCTGTGGTGTAGTTCGCATATGCAGCTTGGATCCTGCATTGCTGTGGCTGTGGTGTGGGCTGGCAGCTGCAGCTCCGTTTAGAATGTAGTGGCCTGGGAACCTCCATATGTTGCAGGTGCAGCCCTAAAAAGCAAAAAAAAAAAGGAGTATCAAACAGATTTTGAAATTGGGATAATGCAAATTGCAAAAGCATATTTTCAAAGTGGCAATAATTTTAAGCAAATAATGATCTGTTTACCTCTTTCAGTTTATTATGAGAAAGATGTAGTTTCTCTACTCTAGACCATGCACATGCTTTTTCACTCAAGTCCAAGGTACTGATCTGATTATGACTAAACAAGAGTTCCCTTAAGTTCATAGATCTCCAGTGCACAGGACCTGGTAGATATTTAATATCATTGCTGCTCATGTCTAAGGACCGTAGGCTGAAACAAAACAATATAAAGATAAAAATCAAAGAGTGTTTCCACAATACAAGAGATAATATCACAAGTAATCTCCACCTGAGTGAGAATAATTAATAAATAATTAACAAATAATTCATAATTAACAAATGCAAAGGCAGGGCTGAAATTCCTGCCTTCTATATGAGATTTACAAATACGTAGCCTCCGTTTCTCTTTTCAGTTTCACTCACACCTGGTGAGATTCTTCAGAGGTTGGATCCTCAAGTTTATTCCCAACTTTACCAACTTGTCTCAGTGTGAAAAACATCACAAAATTGAGCATGATGCCTTGTATATAGCAGGCCCTCAATGCAAATTCGCTTTCATGCAGGAATAGCTACCCAATGTTTGCAGGAAATAGCAGAAAAACACATGCCACATACAAGTGTACATGTGTAGGAAGAATAAAGATAGTCAGCAATTGTGGCATGTTTGACTATGTAAAAGGTTACCTGGACTTTCACAACTGTATACTGAGCCCTTTCATCCAGCCTACTTGAAGCATACTAAATTAATTCTAAGCTCAAAAAGCTGTGCCGCCTGTTAGATCAAGATTCAGATCTGCACAGTAACATTTTTGCTCTTATTTTTAAATGACACTAGATTTTGCCTTGTTATAAAAATGTGTGAAAACAAGAAAATCAATTTGACTACATTAAAAATAA
Source organism: Phacochoerus africanus (assembly GCF_016906955.1). NCBI lineage: Eukaryota > Metazoa > Chordata > Mammalia > Artiodactyla > Suidae > Phacochoerus > Phacochoerus africanus. Next base: position 75,635,989 of record NC_062550.1, on the reverse strand, counting down.
TACATGTATATCCAAGAAACTGCAATGGAGACAAAGTTGAGAATCACTAGACCGTACAAAAGCAGTACCTCTTAGCTTTAAGACTAAGCTTAGAGACTTAAAGCTAAGTCTGCCTTCTCATTTGTGAAACAGAAGAATAAATTTAAAGAAATACATGTAAAATGCCTGAAGGTAGTGTCTAAAGGTACAGCGTAATTAGGGGCTGCATAATATTTTTAGTTTTCTGGGAAGACACCTTCTCTATGACATGTGTCTCCTAATCAACTTTTATAAATATTTATCTTTTAACCATTTTCAGGAATACATTATGTTTAAAATATAGGACCACTTGTGTTCTATAGATGCCTGTATGTCAGAGTTAAGAGTCTGAAATCAAACCACCAGTGTTTCAGAACCGTGACTTTGGGCAAGTTACTTCATCACCCTAACGAAATCGTGTTCTCACTTTGAAGTGGAAATAAAAACAGTAACTATTTTATAGGATTAGTAGGAAAATTAAAGAAATGATCCACTGTCAAGGAGTTAGAACAAGCTAGATTTAAATGAACTAATACATCTGTCTCAAACTTTCTGTGACTAGATTATAACTATTATTTGCCTTTATATGTATATATTTGCCCATGTACCTTTATGGATTTTTTTAGAATATATAACACTAGCAGACTAGTATTTAAGATGAGAACATATTTGAAATCTAATTAATGCCTGAACACGTAGATAACAGGAAGCTTTTTAATAAAATTAACCAAAAGTATCCCCAAATACCAATTATCCTGATCTTCACCAAAAATGTCACTCAAACATAATTTAAGTGTAATTTCAAAGTTAATAGTACCTTCGCAACATAATCCCTAAGAGCAAATGAAATTTTAAAAGTTATATTGATAACCAATACAATCTCATTTGATTATAATAATGCAAAAATTAATTACTCTTAAATTGTTTCTACACAATAGCATACTAAATTAATACAAAAGTTAAAAGGCCAAATAACAACTTTGGCCTCTTGTCTAGTAAAAGTCAAGCATTCACAGATTTAAAAACATTAAGCTTAGTAGGTTCAGAAATGCACTATATGTATATGTATATGTCTAATCAAAACAATGTTTCTGAAGGTTCTGTTTCAGAAAAATAAAATGGTTTTTAAAATTAAAATAATAAACTTACTGTGGAAGATTTAAAATTGCTTCTGGAACACATGTAAATCTGTTTTGAGATAATTTTAGGCTTGTCATGGATGAAGGCAAAAATGGCATGGCAGCTGAAAGAAAATAAAAGTGAAATAATGGACATTTTAATCACTTTAACTAGATTTCCATAAGATTCTACACTAAGAACAGCTATCAATGACCTGTCGCATAATTTAATTTCCATTCTCATACTGAAAACTTAAAAAAATTCAACCTTTAAAATAAGTTAATACTACCACTAAACATGCAATACACCATAATTATAAGAATTTTTTAACCTAAAACATGTCTAAATATAAATTAATCAGTCTATGTTTGTACAAAGCAGAAATTACTAGAAATACTCATTTCAAATTGTGTGAGATTACATAATATATATGATAGTTTAATTCAAATTACTTTCAAGTAGGTCTAACAAAACACTTTGGAATACTTTACTAATCTACAATATAATATAAAAATAAAAACTCTCTGTAATACCATCTTATAAAGAGTATCTATGGAATAATTATGGATGTTAATATGTATTCTTTGATCATAGGATCTTAAGAGATTGGGAAAACCTTAAGCAAAATAAAGTGACATATCTCAGAGTTCCCAATATTCTGGTATATTATATGAATTTCCAAAAGGGAAATACAGTGCAAGGTACCTCAAAGGGATAAAATTCTGTGGAACACAATTTTGGAAACTGAGCAAATCACACAGTCTGTTTTCTCATGTGTAAAATAGTGCAGAATCCCAAGTGAACTCTGAGATTCTTTAGAGACTTAAATATTTGTGGTCCTATGACATTGGCTTGAGAAATTATTTTTTAGCATTTTCAAGATTAAAAATATGGGTTATGCTTTATCTAGAAAATCTTCGAGGCTCAAAATGTTCCAGGACATTCCTAAAAGCTGTCTTACTGAGAAGCAGAAAGGTACGTGCTATACCTCACCAACTTTCAAAAAGCATTTGTGGCAAAAAAAAAAAAAAAAAAAGTAGAAATGATTTTCTACTTATAAATTAAGTCTTGAGGTTCAGATTCTATATGAAAAAGACTTGGAAATATCAAAGAACTGAAACTTCAGTTCACTCAGGATTATTTTTAATAGTTAGTAGTCCCATTCAGATATCACCTCCACAGGGTATCCCTCCGAATATAAGACCATTTCTAAAACTATTAAAGTTGTACAGTGCAATGCAATCAGATTTTAGAACCTACGTATATTCAAGCTTTCGCAGCAACTAATGAATTACATGCTCCCTGAACAAGTCACAGAAGAATCTCAGTGCTTCAATTTCCTCAATTAGTCAAACACAGATCATGCCTGTCCTAGCCTATAGGACTTTTGCGAGATTCAACTGATACTGACCATAAGCTAGCCTCAGGGTCCCTCAGATGCTCTTCTCTCCAGATCCAACTTAGTCAAATGTCACAGACACGGAGACACTTCCCTGTCTCCACAGACTGGTTCAGAGCCCCTTGAGGCAATACTCATAGTATCCTGGAGCTTCTCCTCACAGCACTTAGCATGATATAAACTACATTTACTTGTTCCCTCATTATTTAATGCCTGTCTTCTGAACTCAACTGTTCCTTAAGGCCAGAGACCAGGTTGCCATGTTCACCAGTGAGTGAATCACTTGATCTCCAGATTCAGGGTCACGGTAAGAACGTGGTTCGTATTCAAGAGGGTGGAAGGAGGGGAAAAACAGAGGAAAATTTCTATGCAAATTAATATGGCTTTTGTTACTATCACATGCTGAAAGTTCTGGAAAAATAAAATATTTAAAATAATTCAAATTTCTATTAAATGAATTAAATACTATTTTACCAAGTCAGGTATAGAATTGCTACATGGGAGACAATGGCTTCCATTAAGGAAGATAAAGTAGGGAAAGCTCCCATCTATTTCCATAAAAGTATTTTGCCCCTCAATATTAGAACTTTCGGATAGGCTACTCAAATCCCTGTTGTCTCACATGTTAAGAGTATTTTCTTTTAATAAAAGTCATGATCATAATATGTATTACGGTAATATTTTGAACAGAGTGAGAGCTCAAAGAATACATGTTAACCTTACTAATGTGAAAAGTTTTAAATGATTCATTTTATTTCTAAAAAATTACAGTAGTAGTATTTACATTCCAAAAAAAACTGCCGAAGAAACTTCAGTAGGAAACTTGGTATTTCTGTTTCAACCACTTCAGGCAGCCATATGCATTTTCAGTATAATGGAGTAAAAAGAACCACAGTTTAATGACCATTGGTAGTGCAAGATATTGACATTTTAGCCCATGACAATAACGACATGCTAATTTTTTAATACTTAAGAAAGGTAGACTATTACTATTTTAATACTTAAAAGTAGACTTTTTTTTTTAGAGCAGCTTTAGGTTTACAGAAAAATTGAGCAGAAAGTGCAGAGTTTCTATATCCATCCTTTCGCTTCACCATCCCCACCCCACACACATACACCTTTTCCCTGCTATAAACAGCTAGCATGGATTTGTGTATTTATGATAACTGATGAGCCTATATTAATACATTATTATCAACTAAAGTCCTCAGTTTACAGTAGAGTTCACTTTTTGAGTATTATATCCTATGGCTCTTGCCAAGTATATCCATATTCCAGTACCACACAAAATAATTTCACCATCCTATGAATCCCTGCTTCTCCCCCTAGTCATCACCCTCTCCTTCCCTCCAAAACCCTGGAAATTACCGCTTGTTTTACTGTCCCCTTAGTTATGCCTTTCCGAAAAAGACATATAGTTGAAATTATACAGTGTGTAGTCTTTTCAGATTGTCTTCTTTCACTTCGCAATAAGCACTTAAGTTCCCTCCACGTTCCATGGCTTGACGGCTCATTTCTTTTTATCACCAAATTGCTAACTTTATATTGAAAACTCCAGCATAATACCACCTTTAAATCCCCATCTAAAATGTCCACATACGTCTCATGTTATAATATTCAAAAGGGCTTACCGAGAAAATTCATTCCGGCACTTAAACTCTCCACTTGAGGACAAGCCTCAAGAAAGTCCTCTGAGAGAGATGAAATGCGGTTCTTACTAAGGTTTAAAATCTTCAGTTCCTTCAGGCTCAAAGGCGAACATATTCCTGATATTTTATTTCTAATCATAAGAAACAAAGTGACATTAAGGTGCATTAATTCATATACTTTGAAGGAAAAAATCAAAACAAAATGTCTTCAAAGAATAGCAGCAAAGCAGGTTCATTAATTTTACAATTAGTTGTAAAAATTTAAGTTAATCGACAGAAGCTGTATTATGAACTGCCATGTACATTACTATGAAAACAATGTCGTTGCAGGTCAACCTAATGAAACTTCAATACGAGGTGACTCTTCTGTTTTCAATGAGCCCCTTTCTTACCCTTCTAAAATGAGCTGTTCCAGTTTCTCTACCACATCACTGAGGTTCTCAGGAAGAGAAGACAGCTGATTGTAGGACAGGTTAAACTGTTTCAAGGTCGGGCACTTCACAGCAGGATCCAAAACCACAGACGGCCCAATGTCATTTCGAGAGACATCAAGGTTGGCAATACAGTTCATTTTCAACAAGTAAGAAGGAAATGATGTAAATTTATTACTGTGCAAGTCCAAATGTGTCAAACACTTCAGAGTCTGAAAGACAATATTTTAAAATTTTTAAATGAACCATCAACCAGCTGAAAAACCTAAGTTTAATTAGTATTTCTGCTTTCCATATTAGGTAATTAGAACCATTAAGAATTTTCCAACAAAATTGAAAACATAATCCACAAGAGAACTTCAGTATCCTGACTGGTCCTACCCATTCTGCTACAAACTAGATAAAGCCAGGAAAAATGTAACAGGTAGATGTCAAGAGCAGGATCATAAAAATAAGGTTTAGAGTTTGTCATCTTTTTTTCAAAATTATTCCTGCAATGAGTAAAATGGAAGAATAATAGGCACCAACAAATATTTGAAATAATGACAATGAATAAGCAGTACATCATAATCCTGGAAATCTATTTTTTAACAGTAACTTTTAGAAATTGTTATACACATTAATACAAATAAGATTTAACCATAAAGTAGTAATGCATATAATACATTTTTATTTTATAACCTCCTTTTTAAAATGGAACTTTTTGTTTAAAATTTCTATTTTCCATTTTTAAGCAATTTATAATTTTACTATGATAGGAGCAAAATTTCCATTTACATATTACATCAACTTTTTAAATCTTTGGTATGAATTATTGTCAAAGGGCTAAAATACCAAAAAAAAAATCATGACTCTATTCTCTTGATATAGTAATATATGTATTTATCCTGCCATGGAATTTTAAAGAGTTTGATGTAATTTTAAAGCTTATTAATGGATCTTTGCCCACAAAGTTGTTTCAAAATTTCTACCATTGTTTCAGATTCTACCAGATTATTCAGAAGGAAAAAATCTGACATTATTTTTACCAAGATTTTTTTTTTTTCTTTTCTTTTCAAGGTCGCATTCGTGGCATATGGAAGTTCCCAGGCTAGGGGTTGAATCAGAGCTACAGTTGCCACCCTCCGCCACAGCCACAGCCACCCCAGATCCAAGCTGCATCTGCAACCTACACCACAGCTCCGTGTAACACAAGATCCTTAAGCCACAAAGTGGGGCCAGGGATCACACCAGTGTCCTCATGGATACTTGCTGGGTTCGTTACCACCGAGTTAAAATGGGAGGCTCCTATTCTCAAGATTTATATATATATATTTTTTAATTACTCAATGAATTTTATTACATTTATAGTTGTACAATGATAACTACAACCCAATTTTATAGCATCTCCATCCCAAACCCCCAGCCGATCCCCCTGCTGCCCACCCTGTCTCATTTGGAAAACATAAGTTTTTCAAAGTCTATGAGTTAGTATCTGCTCTGCAAAGAAGTTCATTGTGTCCTTTTCTTAGATTCCACATGTTAGTGATAGCATATGATGTTGGTGTCTCACTGTCTGACTAGCTTTACTTAGCATGATAATTTCTAGGTCCATCCATGTTGCTGCAAATGCTGCTATTTCTTTCCTTTTAATGGCTGAGTAATATTCCATTGTGTATATGTACCACATCTTCTTCATCCACTCCTCTGTCAATGGACATTTAGGTTGTTTCCATGTCTTGTCTATTGTATATAGTGCTGCAGTGAACATTGGAGTACATGTATCTTTTCAAGTCATGGTTTTCTCTGGATTGATGCCCAGGAGTGTGACTGCTGGATCAAACAGTAATTCTATTTTTAGTTTTCTGAGGAATCTCCATAGTGTTTTTCCTATTCCCAAGGTTTTAATCAGCAAATTTTCTTATAGAGACACAGTGGACAAGAAGTTAACAAAAAGCATCATCTAGTGGTGCTGATTTGAAGTTCCCTTAAGAGAAGGTTCTGACTCTTTGAATGCCCTAATATATCTCACTTTGCCAGCCTCTCTCCAAATAATCTTTGTTTTAGCTAGGCCAAATTCTAGTTTTCTTTTACTTACTATTTAGCAAATATCTACTGAAGGTCTATGATGTGTCAGTCATTAATTCCTTCACAAGTTAGTTCAGTAATCACTTACTGAGCCTCCACTAGATGTCAGACCTTATTAGGGACTGGGCATAGACATGAACAAGCCTGCAACAGTTCCCAAGGAGGTTACAATTTAGTGGGGACAATATGCCTTAGATCAAAATTAACAGTAATGAGCACTGGAGGGAAAAGAGTGGATGCTGTGGATATGTAAACCAAGTGGTAGGCCATCTAGCCTGAAGGGAAGAAGAGGACACAAAAAAGGAAGCAGATGGCAAGGAAGCGACATTTAAAATGAGGCCCTTCATCTATCCGGACAAAACTCTACTTAAAAGAGACACGTGCACCCACATGTTCATTGCAGCACTATTCACAATAGCCAAGACATGGAAACAACCCAAATGTCCATCGACAGATGAGTGGATTCGGAAGAGGTGGTATATATACACAATGGAATACTACTCAGCCATAAAAAAGAATGACATAATGCCATTTGCAGCAACATGGATGGAGCTAGAGAATCTCATACTGAGTGAAATGAGCCAGAAAGACAAAGACAAACACCATATGATATCACTTATAACTGGAATCTAATATCCAGCACAAATGAACATCTCCTCAGAAAAGAAAATCATGGACTTGGAGAAGAGACTTGTGGCTGCCTGATGGGAGGGGGAGGGGGAGGGAGTGGGAGGGATCGGGAGCTTGGGCTTATCAGACACAACTTAGAATAGATTTACAAGGAGATCCTGCTGAATAGCATTGAGAACTTTGTCTAGATACTCATGTTGCAACAGAAGAAAGGCTGGGGGAAAAATGTAATTGTAATGTATACATGTAAGGATAACCTGACCCCCTTGCTGTACAGTGGGAAAATAAAAAAAAATAAAAAAAAATTTAAAAAAATAAAATAAAATAAAATGATGCCCTTGTGACTTGGAATATTTAGTCGGGCAAAGAGGAAGTGAGAGAGAGGACATATTTTAGACTCTGGGGTAGGGTGGGAATCACCTTTCTTTTCTCTTTTTAGACATACAAACTTTAGGGGAAAGACACCACTTAAATATAATCTACTGTGACAAGGTTGGTAGCTAAGCAAAGCAGGACTGTCAAACCAGGTCTAGTCTGCCTAGGAGTTCCAGTCCTGGCTCAGTGGTAATTAAGCTGACTAGTATCCATGAGGATGCAGTCTGATCCCTGGACTCAGTGGGTTAAGGATACTGTGCTGCGATGAGCTGCAGTGCAGGTTGCAGACACAGCTCAGATCTGGCATTGCTGTGGCTGTGGTGTAGGCTGTAGCTCAATTCGACCCCTAGCCTGAGAACCTCCACATGCTGCAGGTGCGGCCCTAAAAAACAAAAATTAAAATTAAAAAATTGAAAAAATAATTCTAGTCTGCCTTATTTAAACAGTTTAATTTGTCTTAACTGGAGTTAAATAATGGAAGGCATAATTAATACACAGCCTTGCTAGACTTTAATACATGCCATGGATCTTCAGAACAGAACCTAGAGTTCTTTTTTAATCAGATTCCTCTTCCATTTCCATTGCCTGCCCTCAAAGATGCTTCTGGAACACCACACAGACTGAGACACTTGTATGACAACCAGAAGAATGAGGGAATTACTGTCTAGTGACAAAAAAGTAGAATTTTCCTTTTAAAAATTTAAGCATGCAAGTTAAATACAAATGTAAAAGCTCTTGCAATACTCCAGGAATAATAAGGATAAATTAAATTTACTTCACACAGCTGTTGTGGGAAGCTCATGAGTGCATTCTGGTGAAGCTCCAGCTTTTCAAGATGCTCCAAATGACCACTGATGCAGGATTTCTGGCTCAGGGCATCAATATCTTTTAGTTCATTCGCTGAGAGGTCTAATGATGTAATGTTTTCTCTCTCAGAAGCCAAGGAAGAAATGCTGTCTGAATGCCTCACGTGTGATTGGAGTTTTGATGTTCCTTTTGTCAAAAACAAACAATGGAAACATAAGCAACCAATTTAAGTTCATTGGGAAGCTGCGTATTGATCATCTACTAGAGTCAGGCTCTCTGCAAGGCACCAGAGATTCAACAGAAAACCAAACTGTGGAAATTACATTCCAGCAGCAGAGATGTACAGTAAATAATAAATATTTAATCCAGTGGTATAAGTAGTGTGTAGAAACAAAAGACCTTAGAGAAGAACTTGAAGAGGGGCACTGGTAAGGGTAAAATTTACATTTTGGAAAAACAGGAAGGATAAAAATGTCCTATGTAACATCAGAAAAGCTACATTTTTAAATCTATAATTGTATTTCATTTCTCTATAGTCTATGGAATCATTAGGGAAATATAACTTGAAGGTTATGTAAAATAAAATTGACACCAAGAAACTTGAATAATCAGAGGAAATTTAACAAAGTACTGTACTCTGCTCAAAATACTGATTTACTTATGATTACTTTCAAGTACTTACTGAGTGAGTCATCTGAAGATAGTATCTTTCTTTTTCTCTTCAGCAAATCTTCATAATCAACCATGGGTCCCTATTAAACAAATATTTATAATAAAATTATCATCATTTTTTGAAACAAAGAGAACATTTTCCTATCTGGTTTCTTTAGGAGTCACTGTAACATTACTAGCTAAAGTATTCATGGGTCCAAGCCATAACATTAGACACAGACTTAGTCTGGGCCCCATAGACAGGAAGCTCTAAAAAAAAAAAAAAAAAAGAGTAAAACCATTTTAAAGTGTACATGGCACATGCATGCCCCAACGTGCCCAAAAGTTTACAAATATACACAAATTCTGCATATAGAGTTTTCATATTTTAAGGAATTTCCTCACCAATAGCTTCTAGGTTTGGCACACAATTTCAGTTCTTGAAGAGTGTCAAACAAAATATACAACATTTAATTATAATTTTTATAACATTACTTACCAAAGAATTGGAATGTCTTTGCAAATTTGGTGAGCAACGCTGCAAGGCAGCATCTCGGTAAAACTCTCCTACACTGATTGAATTTGCTTTCTTTTTCACAAGAAATGAGCCTTCACTTCCTATTTTTAAACAATAAAATAAAGGTAAGTAAGAAATGCTGACCTAATCATAAGATGCTAACGTCATAGTTCAATCACAAAAGATTAAACACATTTCCATGAACGGAAATTGCCCAAAACCTGTTGTAACATTTTTAAAACAGAAATGCTAAACTATGTTGGCTTTTCATTTTCAAATTCAACTACATTTTTCTTCATCTATAAATTTATTTTTATTGTTATTTTTATTTTATTTTTTTTGTCTTTTTTTGCTATTTCTTGGGCAGCTCCCGCGGCACATGGAGGTTCCCAGGCTAGGGGTCTAATCAGAGCTGTAGCGCCAGCCTACACCAGAGCCACAGCAACGCAGGATCTGAGCTGCACCTGTGACCTACACCACAGCTCACGGCAATGCCGGATCCTTAACCCACTGAGCAAGGCCAGGGATCGAACCCGCAACCTCATGGGTCCTAGTCGGATTCGTGAACCACTGCACCACGATGGAAACTCCCTATAAATATTTATTGAATGGCTGTCACCGACTAGACACTGAGTAAATGCAGGATAAAGACAAGAAGGAAAAATAATCCAGCCTCCCATGAGCTCATAGCACAGCAGGAAAAAGCCAAGTTAAAAAAATTGTTACAAATGCTATAAAAAAAACATGCATGTTCAGAGAGCAGAAAAAGTTTATACATAAATCTGGTTAATGTTATTCTTTTCTGCTTCTCTTACTTTTTCCTCAGAAATGTTTTGAATCTCGTTTTAAATATAGAAATCACACTTTATTTAACATCCAGCAATTTTGAGTACATCTCTATTTGAATTACATATTTTATGGTTTCATTTATGGAATGACATTAAACTAACACAGTGACTTTAGTTGGTAACATTGTTTTGAGAGATGAGAATTACTTTTTAAGTTAAGGATTATCAAGAAAATAAGGATTAATATTAAATCATATCATTAAGGATAAATAATGTGCAGCCATTTTTTGAAAAAACCATGAGACTTTAAAATTCTATCACTCTTTTATTTTAGAAACATAATATACTTTGTCAAAACAAATCACAAAATTTACTATCCAAATATCAACTATTTTTATTTTAGCATTTCTGATGTTTTTCCATTATTTAAAAATACTTAAAAGAGAATTCTTCTTTCAGCCATGATGGAGTAACAAATGCTGAACTTGATCTCCCCACAGCAAACAACTAGAAAATTGGACAAAATTTTTTAAACAAGTGGTTTCACACATTGGGCAGCAGACCATTCAGGACTATGTAATTCCAGAAAAAAGAGAAACAAATTATGTGACCCTTATGATCACCCTGGCTTTCTGCCTGGAGGCAATTTAAGGGCCACGGGCATAGGGAAAAGGAATTTAAACAAAGTCCAAGGGCTTTCCTGAGATGAGGAAATAGAGATCGGTGTTCATGGAGACTAATTTAGCTGAAAGCTCTAAATCAGAGCCATGAATAAAGAGTTTCAATAATCTTCTTAGGGATTTCCTACAGTTCTGCACTGTAAGAAATGAAAAAGGGATTCTTCAGGAGGAAGGAGATGATACTAGATGCAAACTTGGGTCAATATAAGGGGGTTAAATCATCAAAAAATTTACCATACTTAATGTTTGTATACCCAATAACAGAGCTTCAAAATACACAAAGTATAAACTGATAGAATGGAAAGATTTAACAAATCCACAACTACAATCTCAACATTTCCTTCTTAAATACAACAAATACAGAGAAAAATCAGCAAAGATATAGAAGACCTGAAAAATACTATCAAATAATTTAACCCTATTGACTTCACCCAATAACAACCAAATACACATTTTTTTAAGAAAGTTGCACACAACACATTCACTAAGATAGACCATAAACCATGTCTTAATAAATATAAAAGGACAGAAATCACCAGAATAGGTTCTTTGACCACGACAAAGTTAAATTTGAAACCAGTAAGAGAAAGTTATGTGGAAAGTGTCCAAGTATAGAAAATAACAACACTCTTCTAAGTGACCCATGAGTTTAAACAAAAAAATCACAAAGGAAATTTAAAAAGCTCAGTACTAAATATAAACAGAATATATGAAAATTGTGGGATGCAGCTAAAGTAGTATTCAGAAGCATTTGTATGGCCTTAAATGTTTATAGTATAATATTAGAAAGGTCTAAAAATCAGTGTCCTAAACTTCCATGTTAAAAATCTATAAAAATAAGAATCCAAAGAAATCAAAATAAGTAAAATAAAAAGAAATAAACATAAGAGCAAAAATCACTGAAAAAGAAAATGGACAATCAGTACAGAAAAATCAAGTAAAAACATGATTTTTTTAAAAGATCAATAAAATTAATAAAGCTTGAGTTAGACTGAAGAAGGCCAAAAAAAGAAAGACAAAAATCTTATCAATGTCAGGAGTTCCCACTGTGGCTCAGTGAGTTAAGGATCCGACATAGTCTCCTTGAGGATCCAGGTTCGATCCCTGGTCTTGCTCAGGGGGTTAAAGATCCAGGATTGCAACAAGCTGCTTCATAGGTTGCGGATGGTGGCTTGGATCTGGCATTGCTGTGGCTGTGGTGTAGGCCAGCAGCTGCAGCTCCAATTCCACCCCTAGCCTGGGAATTTCCATACTGCCTCAGGTGCTGCCGTAAAAAGAAAAAAAAAAATTATCAATGTCAAGAATTAAAGATCAGATTATCACTAATGGTCTTATAAACATTAACAGGATAATAAGAGAATTACTATAAATAATATTAAACAAACAAATCTGGCAACTTATGTAAAATGAACAAATTCCTCGAAAGTTACAAATTACAAAAACTGACACAAGAAGTAACAGAAAATAACCATAATTTATTAGTTATTATATTTATAATTTAAAATTCTCCCCATCCCACCCCAAAATTCCTAACCTACAAGGCTTTACTGGTGAATTCTATTAAACATTTAAGAATAAGATGTCTCCTACACAGACGCTTTCAGAAAACAGTTGAGTCGAGAGCACCTTTCAAGTCATTTCAAGAGGCCAGCATTATTCTTAGTTACAAGCAAACATAAAACTACAAACCAATATCCCCCATAGATGAAACAGCCTTAACACAATTTTAGAAAATCAAATAAAATAATATTTTAAAAGGATAATACACCATAACCAAGTAAGATTTACCGCGCAAAAGCAAGTGTGGTTTCATATTATAAAATCAGTGTATTTAAATAACGTAATAAAGGGAGAAAACGTGCCTATTTCAACAGATGCAGAAAAGCATTTTCCAGCAGCTGCTACGATAAAAAGTCTCAGCAAGTCTTACCTTCACTATCTAGGTCATCACTTTGACCAAACACACTATCCACATAAGAGTCAGGAATAAAGGTCCATTCATCAAATTTATCAAGTATTTCTTCAGAAAGATTCCTTCTGCTGCCTGAAGCTGCTCCTTCTTCCACAGCACTTTTCATCTGATATCTAAGCACCATTCTAGCTAGGGTGGATCCTATATCTAAAAATAAAAAAAAATATTCAACAAACCATAGTGGAAAAGAATACACACATATATATAACATATATGAGTATTTCTGTGTTTGTGTATAACTGAATTACTTGGCTGTACAGCAGAAATTAATACAACATAGTAAATCAACTACACTTGAATAAAAAAGTTTTTTAAAAAAATGCACAGTTAAAAGTAATAATTTTTAAAAATAAAAATAAAAAGATACACCAGTAACTTAGCAATTTATCATAGCAAAGTTCCCCATATATTCTTATACTTCTAGGAGAATTTTTTTATTCTTACTTCAAAGTCACTTTAAAATCATGAATAAAGTAACAGGCAATGAATTTACCTTTTTGAAAAAACCATAAAAATTTACATAAAGCTTTGCCGTAGGTGACAAAACTGAACCTTTATGATACTAACTTGACCCAGGAAAGGGCCTGAGCTTTGAAGCCAGACAAGCCTGTGCTCAAGTCACTTGCACGTTAAGCTACATAAGCTTCCTGAGTGTCGGTCCTCACTTGGGAAGTGAAGACAAATAATATACACAGCATAAGATTAGCAACATATTGAAGGAAATGATGCAATTAAAGTTTTTAGCACAATGCTTAGAAGACAGAAGATAATAAATGATATTCTTATTTTTGTAAACTATTTGCTATGTGTTTCATTCCATTGAGAAATCTGATGACATTTCGAAGTGAACATTCTTCCTGCTATCTTACTGCATTTTATATTATGCTCTACTATGAAGAAATAAGTTGGCAGAGTTCTCATTGTCCTACAAATAGCCTGGAAATTTTCAAATACTACTGTCATAGCTCACATTATGTGTACATACCTTAGTCAAGTAGTACCTGGAAAATGTTTTAAAGCTTTGATTTTTTATTATTATTATTATTTATTTTGTCCTTTTGCCTTTTCTAGGGCCGCTCCCGCAGCATATGGAGGTTCCCAGGCTAGGGGTTGAATCAGAGCTGTAGCCGCCAGCCTACACCAGAGCCACAGCAATGCCGGATCCGAGCCTTGTCTTCAATCTACACCACAACTCACAGCAACGCGGGATCCTTAACCCACTGAGCAAGGTCAGGGATTGAACCCACAACCTCATAGTTCCTTGTCGGATTCGTTAAACCGCTGCACCATGAAGGGAACTCCTGTTTTAAAGCTTTGAATTCAAAATATCCTTCAATCAGACCAGCTCTCAATAAAATTATGGCTATGCCCTCCAATCAATCAAATAACATTATTATATTTATTAAATTAGGTAAGACTTTTCAGTACTTGTAAGAAATGTCACCCAGAACCAAATGGTAACTCTTACTTCATATCTCTCCAAAGGGCACACAATTCACTCTATTGGAAATCAAAGATGAAAGTAAGTAGGTTGTTGACATGAGACTGGCTAAGGTGATGAAACATGGAATCTAATCATGTTACATTAGTTTCCAAGGTCCCAAAAACAACCAGGAAACCCATTTCCGGAGTTTTTTCCTGACATGGTCTTTTCATACTGAAACGCTTATGACTACCATATCCTGATTGTTTTCACCAAAACTAGTGTACTAAAACCACTATTCTCTGCTTCTTTTTTTTTTTTTTTTCACTTAAGAATGCATTCTGTATCAGGATATTTGGATTTGCCACATGTTTTTCTCCCAATGACTGCAAAGCATTCCAATGAATAATTAATTTGAATGGTTCCTTTTGGAGAATACTTAGTTTTTTCCCCTAAGTTTTTACTACCATGAACAATAATATTTTAATGTGCAGCCCTGAACATAATTTTTTGTACACGTTAAGAATGTCAGTATCAGATGGCCAACAGGCATATGAAAAAATGTTCATCATTGCTAATTATTAGAGAAATGCAAATCAAAACTACAATGAGGTACCACCCTACACAAGTGAGAATAGTCATCATTAAAAGGTCTACAAATAACAAATGCTGGAGGAGGTGTGGAGAAAAGGGAACCCTCTTGCACTGTTGGTGGTAATACAAATTGGTGCAGCCACTATGGAGAACAGTAGAGAGGTTTCGCAACAAACTAAAATTAGAATTACCATATGATCCAGCAATCCCACCCCTGGACATGCATTCAGACAAAACTGTAATTCAAAAAGATACATGTACTCCTGGGTTCATAGCAGCAATATTTACAATTGCCAAGGCATGGAAACAACTTAGATGCCCATCGACAGATGAATGGATAAAGAAGATGTGGTACATATATACAATGAATACCACTCTGCCATAAAAAAGAATGAAATAATGCCATTTGCAGCAACACGGACAGACCTAGAGATTAGCATAATAAGTGAAATAAGTCAGACAGAGAAAGGCAAATTCCTTATGATATTATGTACATGTGTAATCTAAAACACAACAAAAATGAACATATCTATGAAACAGAAACACATTCACAGATATAGACAAGAGACCTGTGGCTGCCCAGAGAGATGCAGGGTTGTGGGGGGAATGTAATTTTGGGAATTTTGGATTATCAGATGCAAACTAGTATATGTAGGATGGATAAACAACAAGGTCCTACTGTATCACACAGGAAACTATATTCAATAGGCTGTGATAAGCCTTAATAGAAGAGAAATATATATATATATATATATATGTATACCTGAATCACTTTGCTGTACAGCAGAAATTAACACAACATTGTAAGTTAACTATACTTCAATTAAAAAAAAAAAAAAGGAATGCCTGTATCATGGATCCTTATCAGTATATTCCTGGGTCAACAAACTACGGATGCATATTTAAATTAAAATGGATACTGCAAAATTTTCCTAAAATATGATCATTTAAAATTCATATCAATAATGTGTGAAGTGTCTGTTTCCATATATGCTGATCAACATTTCAACCAAATTTTTATTTTTGCCAAAACTGTAAATTAAATAATGAGCCCTTACTATGTGAAAAGCACTAGTATAGACGCTGAGGTTACAATGGAAAAAAATTGGCACTGACTTTGTGATGCAGATAATCTACCAAAAGGTATATTATAAAAAGGAAAAATACAATTACATGATGTTGTACTGCTCTACAGGTAAGAAACAAGGTGCAGGAACATGTAGGACCATCTTCCACCCAGACTTCATGGGGGCAGGAATGTTTTCTCATAAAAAGTGAATATGATTCTTCCACACACTGCTATACATAAAATAAATAGGTAACAAGGACCTACTGTATAGCACAGGGTAATCTACTCAACACTATGTAATAATTCATATGGGAAAAGAATGCGAAAAGGAACAGATATGTGTATATGTGCAACTGATTTACTTTGCTGTACACCTAAAACAAACAGAACTTTGTAAGTCAAATACACGCCAATAAAATTTATTTTTAAAAAAGGGATATAATGTTGAGGCAGGAAGAGTGGAGAGACAAAACCAAGGTGAAGACAGAGACTAGAGACATTTAGTTAGAGAGAGTACACTGGAAAATCGGAAATGACAGGAGCTGAAGCATTTAAGAAACTGCAGAAAGTTCAGCCACTGATCTTCTGGGATCCCCGGAAGGTTAGAGAACTTGAATTTAGAGAGGTACCCCTGGGCACAGACAGAGCCTTTTCTCTCACAGCATGTAGCGTCTCAGTGAAGGTGAGGAGAAAAGGGGGCCGGTTAGACTGACCAGAAATGGAGCATTGCCAAGTGAGTGTATCAGGAAAATCACAGCGAAGCAAACATGTTATTAACAAGAGAGTCCTTACGATGGCAGTCACAGAGAATGATCACTTGGGGAAGGAATGGGACATGGGAGTTAATTAACAGAGGGAAAGCTGGGAACGCAAGCTTTAAAAACACATTTTGTGTCAGTTAATGAGAGACAGCTAAAGGACAGAAATGTTAACAGAGAATAAGGATAACTGTCATCAATATACTTAGTACATACGAGATATCACATATACATTATACATCCCTAAGTGAAATGTGAAGTATAATAACTTAAACATGCATGTATGTTTTGTTTCTGCACATACAGTTTAAAGCATATGTAAGCATATAAAAAGTCTTGGGAGGAGTTCCCTAGTGGCTCAATAAGTTAAGGATCCATTGTTGTCACTGCTATGGCACAGGTTTTATCTCTGGCTCAGGAACTTTTTTGGGCAGGGCACAGCCAAAAAAAAAGTCTAGGGGAAAAAAAATCTACATTGATTACCGATAAGTAAAAAGATAAGTTAGTGTTATTTTCTCCCTCATGATTCTATTTTGAAAAGGCACATAGATTATTTTTATAATAAAAAATAAAAAGACAAAAAAAAAAACAAGAAATAGCAACAACAACAACAAGACAAAAGACAAAAAAAAAATACAGAAAAAAAAAAGGAGTTCCCGTCGTGGCGCAGTGGTTAACGAATCCGACTAGGAACCATGAGGTTGCGGGTTCGCTCCCTGCCCTTGCTCAGTAGGTTAACGATTCGGCGTTGCCGTGAGCTGTGGTGTAGGTTGCAGATGCGGCTCGGATCACGCGTTGCTGTGGCTCTGGCGTAGGCCGGGGGCTACAGCTCCGATTTGACCCCTAGCCTGGGAACCTCCATATGCCGCGGGAGCAGCCCAAGAAATAGCAACAACAACAACAACAAGACAAAAGACAAAAAAAAATAAAAAATAAAAAATAAATAAAATATGTAAAAAAAGAAAAGTAACCTCACAGAAAGATGCCACTGTTCTGTTCTATCTTTATAAAATATTTAGCTGCTGGGTTATAAAGGACTTATTAATAAATATGTCCGTTTTAAACACTTTGTGACAAAAATAAGATATTCAAACCTTTACAGTATGGCTTGTTTGACTTTAGTTCCACCAAATTGGAGTGAAAACTAAAAGATTAGTTATTAAAAAAAAATTTTAAAACTACTAAAATTAAGACTTACACGGGGGTTCCCATTGTGGCTCAGCAGGTTACAAACCCAAACAGTATCCATAAGGATGCAAGTTTGATCCCTGGCCTTGCTCAGTGAGTTAAGGATCCTGTGCTGCCATGAGCTGTGGTATAGGTTGCAGATGTGGCTAGGATCCCATGTTGCTGTGGCTGTGGTATAGGCCAGCAGCAATAGCTCCGATTTGACCCCTAGCCTGGGAACTTCCATATACCACAGGTTTGGCCTTAAAAGGCCCCCCCACACACACCACCAAAAAAAAAGATTTAAAATGTTCCTATTAACACTTACTTGTTTCTTTTCTTAAATTAGATGTCTTATCTGGAAACAAAGGACCAAGCCAAGAAGGTTCAATTTTTCCCATACAAAATCCTCCAAGACAGATGCTATTATTGGCCAGATCCAAGGCAAGCCTCCTTAAGAGTAAGCTGATGACTTGGCTGTCGCCTTTTCCAATGCTGATTGTCAAAGCTTTCCGTACATCTTGCTCACGGGATCCACTATTCAGTAACAGTTCCACCAGTTTGGGACTACTTGCTTTCTCACATACCTGTTAAAGAAAAAAAAGAAGGTAAGCATATTAAAGACATAATTTTACCTGGAAGCCAGGTAATTGAACTTAGGTGTGCTTTTTCCCTGCATCCTTAAATGTAGAATAAAACATAATAAGGCAAACCTCATCCTTGAAATAGATTGGGAAAATAAAACAAGATTAGCACCACAAATATCAAAGTAACATAAATCAAATAAATCTGTCATATGAGAGTCAATTACCATGAAAAACACAACACGATATGGAGTGAAACAGGCTGGAAATCAGAAGAGCTGAGGCTCCACCAGTCATACATGTTGCTCACTGGAAGACACCTGGGAAACTAGTACCTTAACACAGTAAATGCTACTGCCTTGCCTTCATTCGTGACATAGAATAACTAAGTGTGAATACAAATATTACAAAATTCACTAATGCCACTTGCAAAAGATAGTCATCATTCATTCTGGTTTTCCAGGACCAGAATCTGAATTTCTACAAAGATATCTCTTCTCTCAGTTTTCCACCTTCCTTTGAATGGTATGTTTTCAGAGTGTGCTCCCAAGGTAGGTACCATGCGAGGTGCCACAAAAACTAGCATGACTACAGTAAGGAGAGAAGCCTGAGCAACCTGCAGCAGAGCACACAGGCCCTACCCAGAAACAGCTTCTGAAAGGCAAAGGCATGTGATGTTACCAACTACATTGAAGTCATAGATGACAGAAATAACCTATGTTAGGTAGGATGCTAAACTCTATACACAAATGATCTCTAATCCTAATTTTTAAAAAACCTTATGCAACAAAAATTACTACTCTCATTTTATAGATGAATACTTAGGGGAAAATGTATGCTTTGGCCAAAATCTAAGAGCTAGTCAATGAGTGACTTGGATTTGAAGTCAAATACCTGCTGGTTCTAAAGCTTGTGCTCCTTTCATTACCCAATATTAAGGACTAAAAACTAAAAGGAAAGAAGACCCGAAGATTCAGGGTACCAGGTCGAGTGAAGAAGACGACTGGGGGATGTTCCTGGATTCTTCGTAATTAGTGTGTCCAAGAGCTTTGAGGGGACAGTCCTATTTGTTTGAGAATACCAACTTAAAGGCCACCAGTCTAGAATCACTCACCTGCAACCCATTCTCCCCAGTGCCACGACCATACTTTGTATATGATCAAGTCATTACCCTATTTTAAAATCTTCTAAAACAATTCTCCTCCAGGACATTCCTGCAAATATAACATGCAACTTTTTCAAACCTCATTACCTTCATCTATGCTATTTCCATGGCCTCAAATATCTAACTCTGCTCTTCACCCAGCAAAAAGACGTTCGTTCTTGAAAAAAAATCACTGTAATATCTCTTGCACATTAAGTCCTTGCTATCAACTTTCTGGGCCACGCGTAGCCTTCCTCCTCCAGGCTCCCATCTCATTTAGCTTAACATAACACTCCGCACACTGGACCAGACACATTCATCTGTTTTATAACTGGAATGAAAGGCCTGGATGCTACTTTAATTCAATTTGTACCTCTGTAGCCTAGCACAATGCCTAGGGAATATCTTTAATTTATCAAATTACTAAAATCCTTTAAAGGCTCACAGGAAAATTTAAAGGAAAGATGGGAGGAAGGGAGGAACCAGAGGGATGGAAGATACAGGAGGAGCCAAAAAACTTTGTCAAAAAAGCCTTCTCTTGGAGCCCAGCAAACTTTTCTCTCTGAAAGATGGTACTTATGCCTAACTTGTATTGAGGTGATGTATGTCTTATCCTCCCCCATCTCTCAATAGACACTTTGAAACCATCTTGAGTAGGAAACCTCTTCTGTATTCTTTCCTAATTATCTAGCGGTGTACTTTCCACAGAGAAGATGCTCAATATATTTTGTAGCAGAATCTTCCTGGGGAACCCAAACTATTCAAGCTGATTTCAGGCATATGGTGCCATGAAGAGAGAAATACATAAGAAAGCATATCAGACAAAAGAAATAAAATTATGAAAGTAATTTCAACTTCCCAAGAGGAAAAAGAATCCTCAGCAACACAGATTTGTACATTGTAAATCAACTATACTTTATTAAAAAAAATTATTTCATGATTGAAAAAAAGGTAATAAAAGGCATGCGTTAGTTCTGAGAGGCCGACAGCCCCCCCCAAAAAGAAACACAGTTTTGTATTTTAATGATGAAGATAACTCAAATAAAGCCAAAGTGTAATACATTATCCTTTGCCATCTTTCCTGTCATTTTCTAATTTACAATTAATGCAGCCCATAATCAAAGCCAAATATTTCAAGCTAGCATTCACGAATGAATATACATCCCCCCCAACCACCACCACTGTCATGGATCTGCTGTGTAAACAAGAGATTAAAGCAGGCAGATTTTTCCACTACTTACCTGGAGCGTGTCCTCAGGCAAGCTACTTAACCTCTCTGAGCCTCAATTCTTCACCTGTATAATGAACAATACTAGGACTTATCCCTAAGGTTGCTGTGAAGATTTTGTTAAGCAAAGGAACTCAGAGCAGGGACCAGATAATAATATTCCGGGCGAGGGATCAGATCCCAGCTGCTGTCGTGACCTAAGCAGCTGCGACGATCTGGATCCTTAACCCACTGTACCAGGCCGGGGATGGAACCTGCATCCCGGTGCTCCGGAGTGCCACCGATCCCAGAGGCACCACAGCAAGAACTCCTGTTTGCTGTTATTTTTATTCAGACGTCATTATACTTGTTCTTCCCACCATGACTTGATGAAGCTTATCCTCAGGTCTCTATTCATGCATATTCACGCCCAGTATTAATCCTCCATATTCTCCTCTACCATCATATACCTCATTAAATCCACCTCTGAAAACCTAACAAGATTAACTCTGTCCTTGCTATTCATGTACCAATGCATATAATGAAGAACTACTCAGAAAAAGGACAGGGTTAAGAGTTCTTCATTAGGCAGCATTGCTGCAGGAACAGTCTTGATTGCATTATTTTAAAGTAAGGTATGTCCAAGCAATCTACCCACAAGATCCAATCAGTGTTTATTATTTGTTAGACACAATCTCTAGCAACTAGGATAAATGCTTTACATTTAATACACCCATGGATGCATAAGATCTGATTTTGTTCTAAGAAAAGACATAAGTAGGAGTTCCCTTCCTGGCTCAGCAGAAATGAATCTGACTAGCATCCATGAGGACGTAGGTTCGATCCCTGGCCTTGCTCAGCAGGTTAAGGATCCGGCGTTACCATGAGCTGTGGTGTCAGTCTCAGACATGGCTAGGATCCTGCATTGCTGAGCCTGTGGTGTAGGCCAGCAGCTGTAGCTCTGATTCGACCCCTAGCCTGGGAACCTCTATTTGTGGCGGGTATGGCCCTAAAAAGCGAGGAAAAAAAAAAAAAAAGCTTTTTCTATAGAAAGATTTGAATAAATTGAGAGAAGAGTAGAAAGCACTCCCGGTGGGGAATGCTGAGTAACTGCTCTAGAGTGCTTTTAGGTATATGTTGCTTCCTTAGGAAAAATCTGAAGGGGAAGTTTCTTTTCAATTCTTTGGCATATCCAAGTACCATTAATGCAGTGATCTGAAGATCACACAGAAGATATACAGTAAAAACATATTAAATTACTGAGGGAAATAATTGAATTATCTTCAATAGCAAAGAAGCAACTTTTAATATTGCTTGCTTAAGTGAAATTTAACTAAATTTAAATAATTTGATTATATATTTGGTTTTAATGCATAATTTAATTATCCATGAAAATGAGTTACAGTTTCAGTTTCTTTTTATGTAGACTGCTAGTTAATACTAACATAATCTTACAGTTGACAAATTGATTTGAATCTATAGGTGAATGGTAAATTAAATAAAGTATTTAAAAGTAAATTATTTGAGGAGTTCCCGTTGTGGTTCTGTGGTAACAATCCAGCTAGTATCCATGGGGATGTGGTTTCCGTCCCTGGCCTTGCTCAGTGGGTTCAGGATCCGGCATCGCTGGTGAGCTGTGGTGTAGGTCGCAGATGCGGCTCAGATCCTGCAATGCTGTGGCTGTGGCATAGGCCAGCAACTACAGTTCCAATTGGACCCCCGGCCTGGGAACTTCCATATGACGCAGATACAGCCCTAAAAAGCAAAAAAAAATAAAATAAAAAATAAAATAAAAAATAAAAATTTAAAAATTTAAAAAAAGTAAATTATTGGAAAACATAGCATACTTCTGGTTATTTACAGATGTATATTAAATCATGATATAATTGCTATGTTAGAATTATTATTAAGTATCTAGAAAATACACAGTGCTACTGAATACTATTATAAACTCTAAAAATTTATACAATAAAGACAAACTTGAAATACCATGTAATGCATTCTAACAAATACTCATTGAATTCATACTGCATATAAAGCAGTGAATTAGATATTCTGAATGATACAAAGGTGAACATTGTACATTTCTACTTTTATATAACTCACAAAATATACAAGAGGGGCACATAAATTGTCACAGCCTTAGAGAAGAAGTAAATATTTTGTATGGAGGTCAAGGGGTGTAGGGAGGGCTTTATTGAGAAAAATGAACAGGTTAGATTTTAAAGACAGAGTAGAGAATTAGATAGATGTTTTTGCATAGTGCCTGAGGTGAGAAGGATGAGAAGGAAGGCAGGACCGCAGTGCCACACAACTGCAGGGTGGCCCTCAACAGGGCTCTCAATGTGAACCGCACCCCCGAGGAGAGATCTTTCTAGATGGAGAAACTGACAGCAGAGAGAAAACAGGTGAAAGATGATCAAAGCAGGAGTTCCCTGGTGGGGCAGTAGGTTAAGGATCTGGCGTTGTCACTGCTGTGGCATGGGTTTGATCCCTGGCCTGGGAATTTTCACAAGCTTCGGCCACAGCCAAAAAAAAGACGATCAAAACAAAATAAAACCGTGTGTTGTATGATATGTGGCTTGAGAACAATGTGCATAGAGAGGCACAGCAGGAGACACATCTGAAAAGCTGTTTATCAACAAGGTGACTAAAACAAGTAAAATGAAGGATTAGACAATAATACCTAAAGGAGCCTATTACCTCTGGAAGTCTGTGAATCTAAACTACTACCAACCACAAGCAACTATGCAATACACTGGTAAATTCTGTAATGAAGAATAATAGGATGTAAGTGAGAGCTATACAACGGCAGAGTCCAAAAGAGAAAAAAGACAAAAGTGAGTCCTTGAATAATTACCTGATAAATTAAAGAAGTTGCCTCTTTTGCACAATTGACATCCGCTCCCAATAAAAGCAAGCATTCGACCATGATGCTGTTATTCTGATCACATGCTCTCTCCAGCATCACACTTTTCAACTCATCGTCCATAGCCACTATTGCAAAGCACTTACAACAAAGGTTTAGAAACTGAAAAGAACAGAAGTGAGGATTAGAGTCAGCTAAATACGGAACAGTGAGCATACAGGTGAAAAACATTATACCTGTTGATCCTTTTGTTCCATAATACCAGAGGACATCTGATGGAAAATTACTGAATCAAAGGAATGATTCACCAGCAGCTTGGAAAAAGACACTGACATTTCCAGTATTGTCGAAATTGTCTGAAATCCCTGAAAATGTGACCAGAAACAACAATAACATGAGCAATTATGGACAAAGGAGAATATAAATATTATAAGAGAGAAATTGTATATGGTACTTAAAACTCGGGTTGTTCACTAAGTAGAAGTACTTACTGGGTTTGTACTTGAAAGCTATAAACCTTAAAACAAATCCAATCAGTACACCTTGCTGTCTCATTACTAAGAAAGAATCAGGTACACAGAGAATAAAATGCCACTTAACAACCATCTAGCAAAGAAGGAAAAATACCTAATCCACCAAAACTTGGCTTTTAAGAATCCCTATTTGAAGACATACCTGCAGGTTAAAAACTAGACACTAATCAGGATTAAAACTGCAGTCAACGGTTCTATAAACCCAAACAGGCCAGTGACATGAATTTTTTAGACAAGATTGCAGATCAGTTTCTCTAGACAGTCTAGCACTTCCCCCAATATTTTTATGCTATCTTCTGAAAGTTAACCCCAAGGAGACAAATGAGAGCTCCTAGGTATTATTCATGTTGACTGTGTTTGAGAGAAGCCCTGAAGGCACTCTGAGGCTTATAACACTGTAGCAAATCATTTATAAAAAACGGATCAGCCACACCGTTACTTTTTAGAACCACCGCTCTCTACTCATTGGATGTTTAAAAGAAAGAATGAACTTTTCACTTGACTATTATTTAGCTTTGGTAAACTTATCAAAGATCAACTTAATTTTCAAAATGTTTATCTTTCCACATAATAATATTAACAAAATCATCTAAATGTTAAAATTATTATGGTGAACTCTTAAGATGCTGAGTTTCTACTAATGCCTCCTTCCATCTGATGATAGAAGTAGTCTTAATCTATGCAGGTCTGAGGGGCATTTGGCCCACCTGCCCCTAGAGCAGGTCCTTGCAGACTCAAATGAATGCAGCAGCAGAGCAGGTAATGCAAATGTACAGAAGGTACATAATTAAAATAAAAAACTTATAAACACTGAACTGGCCAAAAAGAGTGTACTGACAAGCCAAACTTACAACCTCTACTATAAAAATCCTAAAATGTATACCTAGACGAATTAATACTGAGTGAGAGCTTCACACCTACACAAAATAACTTCCTTCCCCGAGGATTTCTTATAATCAGTTCTGCCCCAGACACCTTATAAAAAGCAGATTTATAAAACATATTGTATTTTCTAGTCTTAGAATGTTGTGTGTTTAGCACTTGAGAATTTAGAATTTTACATGCATTATCTTATTTATTAATATTGTCTGTGCAAAGATTAGAGCCTAAACATTATTATTCTTGGTCAATGATGCCATTTATGAAAATATTTTATGAGTATGATTTATGAAAGTTGTAAACTCTATTACTAAAAAACCACAACCAAGGCAGAAACTCTTAAAGAAAATGAAACTAGTTGTTTTGCTAACACTAAAAAAAAAAAAAAAAAAAAAAACCTGAAAAAAATATATTTCTTAATCCTGCCTGAACTAATCCTAAATCAATATCATGGATTCCTTATAGACAGTTAATATAGATCCCATTTTAAATTTTGCTTGATGGAAAATGTTTAAAATATTGTTTTGTTGCAAGAAAAAATGCAACCAGAGGCATTTACTAGCTAACAATAAAAGAATGACAAACCAGAAGAGTCATAACTTTTATTTATCTAAAATCTAAGCAAATAAAGCTCAGCTAGATGAAATTTTTTTAGCACATTCTCTGCTCTTTCAAGGAAAAGATAAATGATAAACAAACATACTAATTTTAGAGATTTAGTAGGATCTTTTGAGATTCAATCTACTTCTCTTCATCTACTCTAATTAAAATGCTGCAAAATGATAAATGGTTTTCAATTAACTAGAATATACCCTTTAATGCAAAGTGGGAGTTACACCAATTGCTCTGAAAGAGAAATTTGTACAAGATCTCAAATTCCTTTCAAGATAAGCACATACTTTAATCTGTACTTCACCAATGTCCTTAAACCGCTGTAAACTGGAAATCAGAATTTTTGCCAGCAGATGCCCAGTTCCTAGGCATAAGTTCTTCTTTGTAACCAAGCATCCTATAAGACTTAAACCCAGACACTGAATTTCTAGAAAAATAAAAGAAAAAAACACGACATTGTTTTAAATCTCAAAACTGAAGAAAAAATTTAAACATGTCCAAAGAACAGCTAAAAGCCTAGAAAAAATCTGTTGTAAATCTCAAGTTCAACTGTACCAACCTTGGTCGTCTGGATACATCTGCAGCGTGTGAAGCACAGAATCAATAGCACCTTCCGGGGATAATACTTCTAACGCATCAGGAAAATGTGCTAGAGAAGAAATTACTTTTAATCCGCATTTCTGAATCCCTGGATTTCCAATGAACTAAAGTCAAAAAGACAATTAAGAATATTTGCTGTTAAAAAAAAATGAGTTCTAATACTTTCCTTAGTTAAAGCCAGTTATAGACTGATAAAATATACATGAAGTAGTCTAAATGAAATTAATATCCTTGATCCTGCCTTATACCATGCATCACTTTGTTTATAATTAAGAATAAGAGGTAACATTGAGTACCTGTTCTGTGGCAGGCACTGTACTAAATCCTTTTACAGGCATTTTCTTCTCAGGGCATTCTTATTAAACACTTACTAATAGGAGTCCCATTAAAAGATGGGTTCCTGGGGGAAAAATGTAATTGTAATGTATACATGTAAGGATAACCTGACCCCCTTGCTGTACAGTGGGAAAAAAATAATAATAAATAATTAAAAAAAAAAAAAGATGGGTTCCTGAGGGTTAGAGCAATTGAGCAACCATTCCTAAAGTCACACAGATTGTAAACAGGTAAGATGACTTCAAGTCAAAGACATTTGCTCCCCCAGCCTAAATTCTTCACCAGAAAAAAATGCAATGCTGCCTTTCGTCACAGTAACTGGAAATTTACTCTTGACTCTCCGTGCTTTACATGCCTTATCTCGTTTAATCTCCCTTAACAACCTCTTGCAATAGGTTCACCCAGCTTTAAAGATACATTTATACTCAAGTGTCAGGCCAAGAACCTGAATATAAATGCATCTGCCTTAAAAGTCTAGAATCAATCTTAATTTTCCAACCTTTTAATCTCAATTTCTCCCGATGACTTGACATTATTTACAGGTATTCTAATAGACGTCACTTCTTTTTCCAGGCCACCCTGCTCAATGACTGAGAAGCAAACGGTCGACAACACACTTCCCAACCATGTGACAATCACAGTCACAACTCCCCTTTTTTGATGTCTGCAACATATACCAAACGCTTACACTCTGCTTTTCCATGATGCTCTTCAAACTTCAACTATGATGTGAATGCCCACCTAAGAATGTTCCTTTCAAAAATTACAATACTAGCTTTCTGAGGACTTTGGCTTTCGCAGATATGAGTTTCCTGGAATCTTCAATCCAAACCTCTGACTGACAGCACCAGGCATTCACCACAGAGATAGAATAGCTTCCGGTCAGACCTCAAGTTCTGATGTAGCCTCTTCAACCAAAACTTTCTACCTTCCACTGTCCTCACTTCCACACTGTTAATGAACAGATACTCATCTGTTTCCCAGTCCAGTCCCTCAAAACCTCCCCGGTGTCCTTCTTCGGCTTCTTTCCCAGTACGGGCCACGGGCAGAAGCCTCATTTTCACATCCTGTGTCCTCTTCCTCATGCCCAGCTGCTCAACCGGAAGGTCATCTCCTTTATTATTTCAACAGGACACGCATATCCTTGCCTCCCGTGGCACTTTTTCCTGTCAGTTATTTCCATCTCACCAACTCCCTGGGTGGTAAAAGTGTATCAGCTTTGGAGACAATTAAATCTGGCTTTAAATTCTGTCTCACCACTTAATAGAATTCCAGGAATCTGAGGGCCACGAAAAATGAATGAAACAACATTCACTGAGAAGTGGTATTGACTCGGACGGCATGACTCCAGAAATACAAACTCCAAGTAAAGTGAAACTGGTGGGATGGCTCTCAGTGTATGTCTCGGCTTCTTCGCCTCTAAAACGACCCTAATAACATAGGGTTGTCACCAGAGCAAAACAAGATAACTCATCATCCACACAATAAACACTGAGCGATGGCCCAGTTCAGGCCTTGGGCTGAATGCTCTCCTCAGAACTGAAAACCTTCTAAGTGAGAGAGATTATCCCGAAATTGCTCTTCCGGTCACTCCAGATGCCACTTTTCCTTCATTTCTAACCTCATCCATAGAAAAGACTACACCCACCACCTCCACATTCTTCCCACCTCCTAACTTCATATAATCAGACTTCTGTCCTAACCTCTTTGAATTAAAACCATTCAGAGAAAAAAAGTCCTTTAACAACTGAATTGCTGCTCTTTCCTCCCTTGATTTCCACGACACAGTATCCCCCTAATTATTCTCCAACTTTAAAACCATTCATTTACCCATCTCCTTTACAATCACTTCTTTCAACTGCAGGCTTAGTCCAAAAAACTTTTCTTTAAAACTCTTCTACTCCTGGGTGGAATGTCATACACTAGCAGGGCTTCAAGACCGTCACATAGCAACAGCCACAAGGATGATGCCCATCTAAGCAGTAAGTGCTATGTGCCGGACATTCTTTTAAGCATTTCACATATATCACCTCATTTAATCCTCACACCAATGCTGTGATGAGGGTATGATTACTATCCCTATGCTACTGATGAAAAAAATCAAGACAGAAAACTTTGAGCAAATAAGTCAAAGAACAAGCTTAAACTCTCAAGCTCTAAGTCCACGCTTCTCTTTCCTTGACACCAGTATCTGAAACTCAGATGTTCAAAGCTAAAAGTTTATCATCTTCTCAAAAAAAAAAAAAAAGAAAGAAAGAAAAAGAAAAGAGAAAAATCAGACGGTCATTCTGAACTTTCTATTTGATTATTAATACAATCATTCCTGCCTCCTAGGCAGAGGCAGCATCGGGGGTGCACACACGTGCCCTAAGCCAAGTCTCTGTGCTCAGAAGGGCCCCGCACCTGGTTAAACGCTCAGCAGCCACTTCCCTGAAATTCTCAATGATTTTTAAATGAGGGGTTCTGCATCTTCATCTTGTACTGGACCCCACAAGTTAATAGCTAGTCATGCTCCCAACTCAATGCACCATAGGCTTAATTTTTTATGCTAAAAAACTAAGACAAATTGATGTCTATAAAGCATCTGTTCTTAATACCATCACCTCTAACAAGCTTCTACTCAACTACTGGCTCTGCTGCCTTGAGCTCACCTAATCTTAATTTCAGGCGCAGTACATTTGACAAGTGACTAGAAACAGGAAATCTGTGATTTGTCTGTGCAAAAAGAAATGCAGAATATCACATTATTCCATGTGACAGAGTTCAAACAAACCGTTTGGTGATTTTAAACAGTGGTATTTGATTTTTGACAGTTTAATAAATTTGAAAATATACATATACACATATACATATATTATATATGTATATCTGCAAGCCTACAGTGGACTTTCTTTTTCTAATGTTCTATCTTGAAAATGGTGATTTATTGAATTGCTATTGAAATGAGGATTATAATTAATTAACTAGCAAGTGCTGTCCACATAAAACATTTTCTTTTTAGGGTCGCATTTACGGTATATGGAAGTTATCATGTTAGGGTCGAATTGGAGCTGCAGCTGCCAGCCTCAGCCAGAGCCATGTATGCGACCTACATCACAGCTCACGGCAACACTGGATCCTGAACCCACTGAGTGAGGCCAGGGACTGAACCAGCATCCTCATGGATACTAGTGAGGGTCTTAACCCACTGAGCCACAATGGGCACTCCACATGAAACTTTTGAAAGTGCAAGTGGAAGGAAACATTAATTAGAAACATCCTACAACCTATGCTCCAAAATTTTCCACGTGTTTTTAAAGAACACAGAAATAATTAAAATGGTCTCTCTAGTGAGTGAGCTAGCCAGCTCAAGGAGAAAATGCCCACACTGGTCTCTTTCCTAACTGCTAGCTAAGTCAACTGCAATTCAGAAAAACTTTATGGAAAAAAATAAATCAAATGTACAGCTAGGAAGAAGACATCATAGTCCAGAACTAACACTGAGATATATCCTAATAAAGTGGATTTCAAGAAAAAGAATCCTTTGGGCACCCAGAAAAAATTATCAAATCATATAAAAAATGAGAAAATAATCAAGTTGGTGTCAAACTTCTCCACTAAAACATTCAGGCCTAGAAAACAGTGAAATGCCTACAAAGTTTTCAAAGAAAGAAAATAAAACCCCAGGACTCTGCAACCAAACTGTTTGTTCAAGAGTCTAAATATAGAAACAACAAAATGTTCAGAAAAGGAGCTTTTTTTTTTAAAGAAACAGGTAACTAAAAGATGCATGAAAAACTACAACAAAGGGACTAGCAGCGAACACTGAATCCACATGACTGAAGGAACAAGACGAAAACAAACTTATTAAGTATGGCTATACAGCTGAATGTCGATGTTTTAAACCCTGTCAATGTACAATTATTTTATTTAACAAAACGATGAGAAAATGGGTAGAAATAGTGGAAGGTAATGTGAATACTCTCATTTTTCTCATCTTTTAAAGCCAGAGGTCAAAGATACCTTTAAATCTAATAGTAATAAAATTAACTAACATTTATTGACTGCATACTACGTGCCAGGCATTGTACCAAGTACATGGCATGAATTATAAGATTTTTCATAATAACCCTAAGTGAAAAGCCATTTATTATCTCCATTTTATAGATAATGAGACCAAAACTTTCTGGAGCCACACCTACAGCATGTGCAAGTTGCTGAGCCAGGGACACAACCCGAGCAGCAGTTGCAGCCTGTGCCACAGCTGGAGAGCCAACACCAGATCCTGAACCCGCTGTGACACAAGGGAACTTCTGAAACCAAAACTTTAAATAACTTTGCAGAATACCTTAGTCTGTAGGTGGTAAAGCCAGATTCAAACCCAGATATCCTATTCCAGGGCTCACAAACTTATTAGAATACGTTGTACGGTTAAAGCTATAAAAGTAAATACTGTAAAATCTGCTTTAATTGAGGGACAGAGAAGAGGGATAAAACAAAAAAGTGAAAATATACTAATTTCATCAAAAAGTGTGCATAGGAGTTCCAGTTGTGGTGCAGCAGAAACGAATCTGATTAGGAACCATGAGGTTGTGGGTTTGATCCCTGGCCTCGCTCAATGGGTTAAGGATCCACTACTGCCATGACCTGTAGTATAGGTCACAGATGCAGCTCAGATCTGATGTTGCTGTGGTTGTGGTGTAGGCTGGCAGCTGTAGCTCTGACTGGACCCCTAGCCTGGGAACCTTCATATGCTGTGGGTGTGGCCCTAAAAAGCAAAAAAAAAAAAAAAATTGTGCATAATGTGCTAACATATATGAAGGGGAAAAAATGAGTACCAGTGTGATACACTCGTGTCCATGAAATATTGGAGATAATTCCATGGCAACACATTCCTAACATGTTGTTTTTCATTCCTACATAGAACTGCATAACTTATAAATATTTTAAGTTGTTTAATTAGGACCTACTTATAACTATTTTATTATCAGGACTAAATTAAGTTGTAGTAAACAACCTCAAAATTTCACAGGTTAAAAAGAGAAAAGAATAGGTTCAATTCTTTTTGATGTGTCATAGTTTTTATTTTTAAATTTTATTTTATTTTTATTAAAGTATAGTTGATTTACAGTGTTGTGTCAATTTCTGCTGTGACCTATTCACATACACACACACACACACACACACACGCATGCACGCACACGCGCATTGCTTTTTTCATACTATCTTCCATCATGTTCTATCCCAAGAGATTGGATATGGCTCCCTGTGCTACACAACAGGACCTCATTGCTTAGGCATTCTAAATGTAATAGTTTGCATCTACCTACTCCAAACTCCCTGTCCATCCCACTTCCTCCCCGTCCTTTATGCTTCATCTGTGTTACAGGTCAGGAGGGGGGGCCTCTGCTCAGCACAGTCACTCCAGAAGCTCTGCTCATGAAACAACCACCATCTCAAACATTACAAGTCACAGTGGCTGAAAGTGTTTTGAAAGATGCTTCACCAGCAATTAAATGTTTGGTCGAGAAATGACAAACATAATCTCTACTTATAACTCCTTGGCCAAAGCCAGTCACATGATCCAATCTAACTATGAAGGGGCCAATAAATACTATCCCAGAAATCACCGGAAGATAGAGGATTGAAAATACTTGGCAAATAACACTAATGATTACTATGTAAGCCTTTAGTTTTGTGCCATGTTTTTCTTACTACAAATAATGCCACAATAAACATTCCTGTGTAAAAAGCTTTGTGTATGTGTACAGGTATATCTATATTATAAACTGCTAGAGTGGAACTGCTGGTCAGAAAACATACACATTTTAATTTAGATAGCTATTGCTAAATTTCCAAAGAGGTTCTTCTTTTTCTTTTCTTTTCTTTTTTTTTTTTTTTTGCTTTTTTTAGGGCTGCACCTGCAGTAGGGGGAAGTTCCCAGGCTAGGGGTTGAATTGGAGTTACAGCTGCCGGCCTACACCACAAGCACAGCAACACCAGATTCGAGCCGCGTCTGCAACCTACGCTACAGCTCAAAGCAATGCTGGATCCTTCACCCACTGAGCAAGGCCAGGGATCGAACCTGCATGGTTCCTAGTCGGATTCGTTTTCCCTGCACCATAACGAGAACTCCAGTTTTTCTTTTTTTAATTTACATTTCCTTAATAATGATCTACTTGAGAATCTTTTCATACGTTTACTTGCCAAATTCATTTTGAGCTTTACATCTCACCCACATGAGATTTAATCTTTAAATCTTGAAAAGAGTAAATACATAGCTTCTTTTGCTTTCTCCAAATGGCCAGAGAACTAATGGTTCCCACACAAGTTACTGAACAATTGATTTCCCCCCTCAAGTAGCTGAGAAAATGCCATATACAAACTGAACGTATGCATGTGTGTGTCTATGTCCTGAAGCACCACTAAGTAAAATCAATCTATCTCCTCCAGTGTCCTGTCACACCATATTATTTTATTTTATTTTGTCTTTTGGTGTCACATCATCTTGATTACTAAAGTTTTATAATACATTTGATAATCTATTAGAGTTAGGCCATATTAATGACCCTCTTTTTCAAAATTCTCCTGGCTACTCATGTATATTAATTATTCAGTAACTTTCTTAAAATCTTATACTAGCTTAACCAGTTCCAGAAAAAAAAAAAATTGTTGTTTTTATTAAGGGCTCATAAATACAGATCAATTGTCGTTTTTTAAAAATCAGTCATTTTATCAAAAAAGAGGGTATACATTTTCCTACATTCAACTCTTCCTTTGTATTCTCAGTGGTATTTCACAGGGGTTTTTTTAAGGGTAGTTCTGCACATTTTTATTTACTCCTATGTAATTTTGTTGTTGTTATTTTTGCTGCTTTTGCAAATGAGCCCTTTCACACTATACGTTATTTAGTGCAATTGGTCTGGGCAAATAGGTCTCTCTGGAACAGGTGACTGAACGTTTTCATGTATAATAAAAACTAAAAGGATCAAGCATAAATGGAATGTCAATATTTCAGACAGACTTAATTTCAGCCTGAATGTTTATATATATATATATGTATCCAAATATTGATCCACTTTAATAAATACTTTTCATAGTCTTTGCATTGTAAATCTTAATTGAATCTTGATTACTAAAGTTTTATAATACATTTGATAATCTATTAGAGCTAGGCCATATTAATGACCCTCAAATTCAATATTAATTGAATCTCAAATCCTCCTTATTATTTGGAAGTCTGCTCTCCAAGAATAGACTTATTTTTAATGGTAATTCATTTTATTGCATCAGCAGGATTTGCACCTAAAAATCTCTGCTGCTTTGTAACATTTATTAGAGTGAGACATGCAATCACAGAATTTTAGAAATAAACAAAAAACTTACATTCAACTTTGAGAGCAACTTTTTCTCAACCATGATGAAGGGTTATGGGAATTACCACAGGGGAGATGTTTTTAACTGACACAGTGTCACTTCTGTTTCCCCATGACCTTACCTCCTTGCCCCCAAGTGACGGTTACGGTTTAGTGAGATTCGGTGTGTCATTACTCAGGTGTGACAAAGGGGGGAAAAAAAAAGGAAAGGGTAGGGAGGGTCTCAACCACTTCTCCTGGGATTATATGGTCATAGCAAGTAAGACCTGGATGTGGTTTTCTTGGCATCACGGTACTGAAGCAGTAAGCACAGCACGTCTCCCTCGACTTCCAATCTATCACACAATAATTTCAGGAACGATGGGATAAACAGAATCAGAGTTACCTACAGGGCTTTTCTGGTACCTTTTGCTTCTCACCAACACATGCCATGAATAAAACTAATTACTCTCCCCTCTGAGTTCCTAAAGTACTGTTTATAAAGCTAGTGCAGCTCCTATGTGCTAACACAGAACAACCTAGTGCATGCTTATGTTTTATGCATGGCTGGTTTTCCCCCAGCCAGATTATGAGATCCATTACAGAGGGTACAAAGCATATTCATTTTTGTCTTCCCAGTGCCTAACACAGCTCCTTCCACATACTTATTTTCACCAAATATTTCTGGAATCAAATTCAACCCACTACTATACTTAAGAATCATATTAAGGTCTGAGTACAAATGACTTAAATAGATCATAGACAATTACATTCATTATAAAGTTCACTTCAACTTGAATTTTTGAAGGTGATCTATCTGCAGGCTATTCTCATTAATTCATGTCAAAGTATACTAAACCACAAGGAATCTTCTCCATTAATTACTCTGACTACTCACTTCCTTTCTTGAAAACATTAACCCGAATCATTCTTTACATCTTTACTCTTATTTCTTTTTTGCCACATCCAAGGCATGTGGAAGTTCCCAGGTGAGCGACTGAATCTGCCCCACAGCTGTGACAAGAGCGGCTGCAGTGACAATGCCAGATTCTTAACCTGCTGCACAAGGGAACTCCTACATCTACTCATATCTTTTATAAAGAACCAATTCATCTTATGCTTTTTTTTTTTTTTTTGTATTTTCTAGGGCCGCACCCACGGCATATGGAGGTTCCCAGGCTAGGGGTCTGATCAGATCTGTAGCTGCCAGCCTACACCACAGCCACAGCAACTCGGAATCCGAGCTGTGTCTGCAACCTACACCACAGCTCATGGCAATGCCGGATCCTTAACCCACTGAGCGATGCCAGGGATGGAACCTGGAACCTCGTGGTTCCTAGTCAGATTCGTTAACCACTGAGCCATGACAGGAACTCCAATTCATCTTATGTTAAACTTCCAAATCACCTTAATTCCATCAATTTATTTTGCACTGCACAATACAAACATAATTCTCTTCTTCTCCTTTTCAGATTTAGTATGATTAGTAATTTAATTCTAATATACTATTGCAAACATATGTAGATACATCATTGCCTAAAACTGGGAAGAAACAAGGCACACTGAGCCATGTCAGAGGTTACTTCTGAGGAGTGCAATGAAAACAAGCACAAGAAATTTAAGAAGACTTTAATGCTGTGCCCTGTGTCTTCATGGACCTTGCAGCCTGGGACCAGAAAAGAAAGACAAGCAGCCTGGCAGCCAGAAAGATGTTCTGCATCTGCAGCCTTCATTCCTGACATCGTTTGTGAGGCTAAGCTGCACATCTGGAGTTCTCCTTCTGACTTGACAGACTTGAGTGATTTGTGTTACGAGCAATCAAAAAAGCCTATCAAAGTCTAGTTGACAGACTTCTCTTAGTTGGAATGGCACATCTCCTCACCCCCTGTATTCTTACTATCATCTTATGGCTCTAAACATATTACTTCCTACAAACTGAAAAAAGCCCCTCTACTTCCCCAAATTTCATATTCTAGTTAACAGTATAAAGGCAGAAAACCTTTATTGCACATACCCTGTTCAAAGCCGCCAGGACCAATTTGTGAATATCATTCCTGAAACACTGTTTTTTCACCATATTTAGTTTATGTTGATATTCAGTATCTTCCCTGGATTCTTCTGTGATGTCTAAATGCAAAAACAAATAAATTAATAAATGCTTTTCTCATAAAGATTTAGGCTGAATAGACTGCCACTTATTAGGAATGATTATAACTAACCCAACAATACATATACATGTTGCACCTTTTTCTAACCCATGGTTCCTTATTAAAGAAATAGCTCTTTTCTTTAAGAAGTTTCTAAAAACTTGGAGTTCCCTGGTGGCTCAGCAGATTAAGGATCCCGCATTGCCACTGCTATGGCTCTGGTACAATCCCTGGCCAACAAACTTCCTCAGGCTGTGGGCGTGGCCAAAAAAAATCCTAAAAATAGTTCAACAGTTACTGTTGTGGAGGAATTTTCTGGAACATTCTCTTTTTTGTATGAATAGGCTATACTCATACAAGAAGCTAGAACATTTTCAAGCAACAATGGACAACTTAGAAAAGCTCAAAATTATTTGGACTACAAACAAAGGTCAGATATGAAATGGAGACATAAAAGAGCAGCTGGAATAACAGTGAAAACAAAAAGTTTCATCATTGTAATAGTAAAGAGCATGTATTTTTATTAAAAGTCCTCTAAGTCTAAGGCTGAATAAAAGTATTAAGTTACTTAAAGAAAACATATTCCTTATTAAGCTACAATGTAGCTGAACTATTCCAAAACTGTTGGAAAAACAGGAAATAAAAAAATATTGGTTATATAATAGAACATAGAACATATAAAATTATTACAAATAATTTTTCTAAAATCTATGATTATAGAAATAACTATTTACACAAACTATAAATTGGCTGCATATAACTTTTCATTTACATGATAAAAATTTGAATTCTAATTATAGGCAAAGGATCATGACATAGGCTAAGAATTCCACTATGAATAAAATAGGCATGATTTTCACCTTCCTGGAACTTTCAGGACTCATTTTAAAATTTATTCAAATAGGTCCTGACATTTACTATAACTATGACCTTGGACAAGTCATTCAAAACTCTCAGTGCCTCATTTGCAGTGACCAAGATCACATTAACTTCTAAAGCTGCCCATTATATCACAAGCATAATAGGGATTTCTGAAGGAGAAGAAAAATAAAATATTGAAAATATATTTGAAGAAATTATGGCTGAAAACTTTCCAAATCTAAAGGAAACAGATATCAAGATACAGGAAGCACAGAAGGCCCCAAACATGTTGAACCCAAACAGGCCCACACCAAGACATGTTATAATAAAAATGGCAACAGTCAAAGATAAGGAGAGGATTCTAAAGGCAGCAAGAGAAAAGAAAAAAGCTAATTATAGGAGAACCCCCATAAGGTTAACACCCGATTTCTCCACAGAAAGGCTACAGACCAGAAGGGAGTGGTAAGATATACTAAAAGTTCTAAAAGAAAAAAAATTGGAACTTAAAATACTCTACCCACCAAGACTGTAAGTTAAAAGAGGAGAAGTAAAGAATTTTTCAGACAAGCAAAAACTAAAAGAAAACAGCAATACTAAACCTATCCTAAAAGAAATATTGAAAGGTCTCCTCTAAAAAGGAAAGAAGTAAGAAGATAATAAGATGGAGGAAATCACAATTGGGCAGTAAATCACTACATAAGCCAGGATACAGATCAACATGGGAAAAAGAAAAAAAAAAACCTATTTGTGAAAGCAATGACGAACACAAGGAACAGCAAAAAGATAAGTATCAAGATATAAAAAAGGACATCAAAATCACAAAATACAGGGAAGGAAAGTAACAAAGTTGCAAATGACGCAACTCACAAGGGCTCAATCTCTAAAATACACAAACAACTCATACAACTCAATGACAAAAAAATCCAAACAACCCATCTAAAAAATGGGCAGGAGACCTAAATAGACATTTCTCCAAAGAAGATACACAGGTGGCCAGGAGGCACATGAAAGGATTCTGAACACTATTATATTAGAGAAATGCAAATCAAAATTACAATGAGGTAACAACTGATACTGGTCAGAATGCCCATCATTAATAAGTCTACAAACAACCAATGCTGGAGAAGGTGTGGAGAAAAGAGAATCCTCCTACACTGCTGGTGAGAGTGTAATTTGGTACAACCACCATGGAAAACAGTATGGAGGTTCCTCAGAAAACTAAATATAGAACTACCATATGATCCAGCAATCCATTTCTGGGCACATATCTGGAGAAAACTATAATTCAAAAAGAAACATGAAGGAGTTCTCCTCTGGTGCAGCAGGTTAAGGATCCAGAGTTGCCACTGCAATTGTTCTGGTCACTTCTGTGGTGCAGGTTCAAAACCTGGCCTGGGAATGTCCACATGCTGTAGGAGTGGCCAAAAAAAAAAAAAAAAAAAGATACATGCACCACTATGTTAAAGCAGCACTTTTCATAATAGCCAAGACATGGAAACAAATGTTCATCAACAGATGAATGGATACAGAAGATGTGGTACTTACATACCATGGAATACTACTCAGCCATGAAAAAGAATAAAATAATGCCATTTGCAGCAACATGGATACAACTAGAGATTATCCTTGCTAAGTGAAGTAAGTCAGAAAGAGAAAGACAAATACCATATGATATCACTCATATGTGGAATCTAAAATATGGCACAAATGAATCTATCTAGCCAACAGAAACAAACTCACAGACCGAGAACAGACTTGTGGTTACCAGAGGGGTAGGGGGAAAGGAGTCTGGGGTTAGCAGATGCAAACTATTACATTTATAGTGAATAAAAAAAAACTAGGTCCTACTGTGTAACAAAGGGAACCATATCCAATCTTGTGGAATAGACCATGATGGAAAATAATATTGAAAAAGAACGTGTATATGTGTGTGTGTGTGTAACTAAGCCATTTTGCTGTACAGCAGAAACTGGCAGAACATTGTAAATCAACTACACTTTAATTTAAAAAAATCTCAAATCCACCCTCAAAAGAATAAGGTTGACACCTTAAGGATAATCAAAAAGGGTTTTGTTTTATTATGTTTTTTACAATCTACAAAGTTCAAAAAGCTTATAATATTTTCAAGCAAAAGTATCTGTTAAATTATATCTCAAACACTGCATGACAACTATGAACAAGATGTCATGATTCAATTTAAAATATATGTATTGAAGCTATTTTTGTCCAACTTATTAGGGGATTAAAAAAAAGAGAGAGAGATGACGAAAGAAAGCCCTCTCCTTGAAAAAACGTATACTCTTATACAGAGTATACTCCCATACTCAGAAACATAAAGTACCAATAAGACAACAGATAATGGTAAATTCAAAGAGATTTCATTTTAAAGGACCAAAAAATGGGTTTTTAAAAAAATTGCCAATTTTACAGAGCAAAAAAATAGTAAGTCCCTCACATTCCACAGTCAGAAAGTCATGTCAAATGCACCCCCTCACCATCTCCCACATCCATCCTCTCTTTTGTCTCCTTTGCTGGGCTCCCACCACGTCTTACCTGCCTATGGTGGCCACCAGCCTAATCTCCCCGCAGGAGGCTCTCCCCACCCACCACCGCCAATCCTCCACACCATGGTGCTATTGCTATTAGTTGCAAATTAAATTATGATGCTACAATTTTTTCATAATGATTTTTTTTTCCATTATCAGTGGTTTACAGTGTTTTATCAATTTTCTACTGTACAGGAAAGTGACTCAGTCATACCAATATATATACATTCTTTTTCTCACATTTCCTCCACCAGGCTCCATCACAAGTGACTAGATATAGTTCCCAGTGCTATACAACAGGTAGGCTACAATTTTTAAATACCTTTAATAACTCTGAATTGACTGCTATTTAAAAAAGCAAAAACTGCTCAGCTTTGTGTTCAAGGCCCTTCCCTCCCAGGCCTCTGCCTGTCCTTCCACATTCACCCCCAGGCACTGCTCTCCTCCGGAGCCATGCTCCACTCACCCAGACCAGGCGCCCTTCCTCTTTCCGCTCGAAATGTCCTTCCCGGCCTTTTTACCAGGTCAGCTTTACTTGCCCTTCAACTTCAAGTATCGCAATCACTGACCTTTGAATAAATTACTTGTGTATCCATTAATATTCCCACTGGCCTTTTATACCTGTATCCGCAATAGCGCCTCTCAATTGTCTGGTAATTAATTATTTATCTATCTGTCTACCTCTCAGCTCCTATAAATAGTACAGTCATGTCTTTTTTTCATTTATCTTTCATACCTTTGTTCAATGTTTGGAACATAAGAGGCACTTAATAAATATATGCTGAATGAATGAAAGAGCAGGTGTTTTAAATGGGCTTTGGAGGACAGGTAAGGACAGAACGAATGTAAGCTGGAAGTGGGGGGGGGGAGATGTTACTGAGGTTAAAAATTAAAAGCCACATGGTTATATTTGAGCAAGATTCATTCAACCGCAGAGTAAAAAAAGGATCAGAAAGAGGAAAGAGAGGAAGTCTGAGAATTAGTTAGCTATTACTACAGTTCAGACAGGAAAGAAAAAAACAAATTAAAAAAGTTAGACTCGGTAAAGGCAACAGAAACAGAAAAGAATTAACAGAAATGACACTGTTCTTGGAGGTAAAGCTCCAAACTATGCTGCAGTTATTTCTTTTGTAAACAAATTGATTTGTTTCAATTAAATTTTAATGTGACTTTATCTGACTCATCCGTATCATTTTCCCATTTTTATTTCTGGGTTAGTGGAAAGATTTGCGTTTGGTTGACAGAAATCAGACCTTTAGTTTTTTACCCAGAAAGTTGATATTTCAAGGAAAGTCAAAAAATCCATTTAAAATGACATTTCTTCCTACCATCAATTATGTAACTTACCTGGAACTATAAAATGTAAAATAGCTCGAAGTGCCTCCAGCTGCACTGATAATGATGTCTCATGACTTTTCATAACTGTTATTATTTTGGGGGCCACTGCTGCCATTGTATCCAGGGAAGTGTTACTGGAGATAGAGTATGGAAATGCTTATTAAAAGTACAACCTCATTCCAACACAAACACCATGTACAAGAAAATAGAACTATTCTATTTTATCAGAAAAGGCCATATGAATTCAGTAATATGAGCATACATAATGTAAATTATTAAGTAAACTTTGATTTTTAAGAAGTTATATTCACAGTAAACTGAGAATTCTCTTTTTTAAAGTTTCCCAGAACTAGAGTTCCCATTGTGGCTCAGTGGTTAACGAGTCTGACTAGGAACCATCAGGTTGCGGGTTTGATCCCTGGCCAAGCTCAGTGGGTTCAGGATCCGGCATTGTTGTGAGCTGTGGTGTAGGTTGCAGACGCAGCTCATATCCTATGGTGCTGTGGCTGTGGTGTAGGCTGGTGGCTACAGCTCCGGTTACACCCCCAGCCTGGGAACCTCCATATGCTGCGGGAGCGGCCCTAGAAAAGAACAAAAATAAATAAATAAATAAATAAAAATAAAGTTTCCCAGAACTAACAACTTCCTTCTGATCTATATATCAGTCACTGGCAACAATCCTAGAAAGTAGGGGTCATTATTTGTATTTTCTAGATAAAGAATTTAGGCTGACAGAAGTTAAATGTCAAGGTCCTGTCACTAGAACATAACAGAGCCAGGGATGGGATGCAAACTCTGACCTCCAAGTCCAGCACCATTTACTGTAAACCTGCTTCTTCCTGATTACACCACTGGACATCTTATACCGTATTCTTAATTAATTCTGTTTGCACTAAAGTCTTGGTTTCTCTAAGGTAGTTTGGCTATTCTTTCTTCTACATATCAATACCTGCCACTTGACTAGAGTTCAGTAGTTCCTACAAACATTAATAGAGGCAGGCCTTTCCTTTACACAGTGCAGTACTGGCTAAAATGTATCTCTCCTTTGGTCACCCTAGCTGGGTTCACCAAGACACTATGATCTTACACTTCCCTGCCACTGAGTTATCACCCTGTACTGTAATGATCTGTTTACAAATTAGTCTCCCCAACTAGACAATGAGACTTTTAGGGGCAGACACATTGCCATGACTACCTTTGAATCTCCAGGACTGGAGATTTACACATTATTACATGAAAGGAAACGGGAAGAAACATGAATTGCCGAGAATCTATCAATTCTTAAACTGTAGGTTATTCTACTGCATTTCTGCCTCATTTATAAAGGGTCACACACTGCCAGGACCATAAAAATCAAAGTTTAAGATAAGCTTTTCATTTCAATGCCAAGAGAAACATTTAAGTAAGAGAGGGAGTTCCCGTCATGGCGCAGTGGTTAACGAATCCGACCAGGAACCATGAGGTTGAGGGTTCGATCCCTGGCCTTGCTCGGTGGGTTGAGGATCCGGCGTTG
Source organism: Phacochoerus africanus (assembly GCF_016906955.1). NCBI lineage: Eukaryota > Metazoa > Chordata > Mammalia > Artiodactyla > Suidae > Phacochoerus > Phacochoerus africanus. The sequence continues at coordinate 75,593,372 of NC_062550.1, read as the reverse complement.
CCGTGAGCTGTGGTGTAGGTCGCAGACATGGCTCGGATCCCGCGTTGCTGTGGCTCTGGCATAGGCCGGCGGCTACAGCTCTGATTCGACCCCTAGCCTGGGAACCTCCACATGCCGCGGGAGCGACCCAAGAAAAAGCAGAAAGACTAAATAAATAAATAAATAAATAAATAAGAGAGATATGATTCAAAGATATGATATGTATACACATAAATAGGTTGGACTGATGTTAAAAATAACATAAGCCCCTTCCTTATAAGTCTATAGATGTGTTACACACAGGTTATCATGCTACATCCATTTCATTTGCTCAAATTTAACAACCGTTTATAATAATAGGTATGCTTTGTTGAGTACTTACAATCCACCAGTCGTTATCCCAAGCCCTTTGTAAAAATTAATCTATCTAACCCTTACATCAGAAACTTACAACGTATGATGTTGCTATTATCATCCCTTTTCACAAACGAGGAATGTGAACTTACAGATCAAGTTATTGACTCAGATTAGTGGAAAAGCCACAACACAAGATCAATTTTTACTGCAACATCTGTGCCATTTATTTATTTATTTTTTACACACGACAGTTTCCTAATGTAGCCTCTTTTTGGCTTGAAATTTACTCAGACTATGCCAAAGCTACCTCTCATTTTTTGGCCTAATAAAGTGCAAAAAGACACTGAGCACATTCTACAGCCAAAATCATCTGTATGCATTTCAGTTTTAGTCTTTTAAACAAATTTTTAAATAGGTTCTCCCCCACCTCCCCTCCCCATCCCAACCACTACTTGCCATCCCACCCCAAACTTATATCACCTACCCCCAGATAAATGATCTCATCTCTTTGTGCCCCCAACCAGACATGTAATCTTTTTTCCTTTTTTTTTTTTTTTTTTTTTTTTGCTTTTTAGGGCTGCATATGGAGCATATGGAAGTTTCCAGACTAGGTGTTGAATCGGAACTGGAGCTGCCCACATATGCCACAGCCACAGCAACTCCAGATCCGACCTCTTCTGTGACCTAAACCACAGTTCACGGCAAGGCCAGATCCTTAATCCACTGAGCAAGGTCAAGGATCGAACCCACACCCTCATGGATACTAGTCAGATTCATTATCACTGAGCCACGACGGGGACTCCCAGACATGTAATCTTAACGGCTCTGGGCTTGGACTAAATGTGACTAAAAGCTTCCCCAGCTGAGTAAGAAGAGCAGGAAGAGAAGACAAAGCTAATTCAAATGAAGGAATGTTAATAAATACTAGTTGTGAAAAAGCAACAATTAGAACCCATATCCTGTGTTTATCTTTTATACCTTTCACGTTACACAATAATTTGAAAAACTGTTTAAGGTTACGTGCTGTGTAACTGCCATCTTTCAAAACACAGTCAACATCAAGCACAAGCACAAAAGCAAACCTTCAACACATTCCTCTCATCTCTACTACCCATTTCAATATGAAGGTAAGAAGATAAGATAATTTCATGTCATTCATGTATCAATGACATGAAATTACATTGCAAAAATGTTTCAATTTCCAAACACCTTATGTTTTTCTTTTTACTCTTAGAATTATGCTCAAAATACTGAAACTCTACCTGGTCCAATATTATATATTCAACACAAATTCATGAATATACCTTACCTTCCCTCAAAGAGATGGTTTAGCATTTTACAGCCACTTTCAGCCACTTCAGGAGAATGTATATGCTTCTGCATTAACTCCAGTACATTCAGATATATTCCTTTGGACAACAGGATTTTTCTGAAATTAACTATAAGATTTTTAAAATGTTACTTGTATAAATGAAAGCACAAAGCACATTCTCATAATCTTACAATAAGACACCTACTATTAAGATAACCTAAATTCATAGGAAAGTATACACAACTACATATTAAATTTATATTTCATTGACAGCTTAAAGATTGTTAAACTCTTTATTCACCAGGAGTTCCCACCATGGTATAGTGGGTTAAAAATCTGACTGTAGGGACTTCTCATCGTGGCTCAGTGGTAATGAACCCAACTGGGATCCATAAGGCTGTGAGTTCAATCCTTGGCCTCGATCAGTGGGTTAAGGATCCGGCATGGCTGTGAGCTGTGATGTAGGTCGCAGACTCAGCTTGGATCCCATGTTGCTGTGGCTGTGGTGTAGGCCAGCAGCTGCAGCTCTGATTGGACCCCTAGCCTGGGAACTTCCATATGCCACAGGTGCAGCCCTAAAAAAGCAAAAAAAAAAAAAAAAGAGAGAGAGAGAGAGAATCAGACTGTGGAGGCTTGGGTCACTGAGGAGGTGCAGGTTCCATCCCCGCCCCAGCACAGTAGGTTAAGGATCTGGCTTTGCCACAGCTACAGCATAGACTACAGTTGTGGCTTGTATTCAATCTCTGGCCCAGGAACTTCTGCATGCCGTGAGGGAAGCCATTAAAAATGAGTTAAATAAATAAATAAAATAGGCCATTTCTACTTTCTTCACATTTATTAACCATTTGTTGAGGTTTTAAAGTTTCATTCACAGAGCAAACTGGTGGAATGAAATCACCATCTAAGTGAAAGGAGTATTTCTGCAGAAATAGGTTTTAACATAATGCCCTCCAAAATAAGAATGAAAGTTAAGTTTCATTCTAATATTTAAAACAACTTCATAAAATAACTATTTATATAGAGCTAAGACTCACAATGAGCTGGGAAGAAGTTAAAAATGCATGGAGATATTGACCATGACCATCCTCCCGGTTCTTGTGGGAATGGAGGAGGAGGGGTGGGGCCGGGGGCCAGAACCAGGCTGGGATGCCTTCAGCCTTAGGCCACCTTCTCCACTGACCACAGTGGACTGAACAAACATTATCATTTCTATGTGTGCCAGCATGAGGAAAGAGAGGAAAAGTGCCAGTAGAGACCATAAGTAATTACATACTTTCACGGAATAATGCCAAAGCTTAAGAAACACATAGACTGCTTTACAACTGATTTCACATTATAACTGGAAAACTAACAGAATAATTTTCCTCTTCACAATAAACTTTCTTCACTAAATGCAAATCCAATGTCTTAAAGTTACCATATAAATATCAATTATCTTGAAGTGGTTATTTAAATATAAATTCTAACATTATATACTGTATTTCAACACTTTGAAGCTGGCAGGAAATGACAAAGTTTTAACTTAAGTACTGTTCTGAAGAAATAAGTTACCAATCTCGAATTGGAAAAAAAAAAGATCAAAAACTCATAAATAAGTGGAAATGGTACATGCAATCTAAATCCCTGACAAAATCTAAAAACTCACATCTTTTAAAGACATCTTGATAATTAGAAAGATACATGTACTCCAGTGTTCATTGCAGCACTATATACAATAGCCAAGATGTGGAAACAACCTAAAGGTCCATTGACAGAGGAGTGGATCAAGAAGATGTGGTACATATACACAATGGAATATTACTCAGCCATTAAAAGGAAAGAAATAGCAGCATTTGCAGCAACATGGATGGACCTAGAAATTATCATGCTAAGTAAAGCTAGTCAGACAGTGAGATACCAACATCATATGCTATCACTAACATGTGGAATCTAAGAAAAGGACACAATGAACTTCTTTGCAGAGCAGATACTGACTCACAGACTTCAAAAAACTTGTTTTCCAAAGAATACAGGTTGGAGGGTGGGGAATGGGCTGGTGATTGGGATGGAAATGCTATAAAACTGGGTCGTGATGATCATTGTACAGCTATAAATGTAATAAAATTCATTGAGTAATTAAAACAAACAAAAAACCCAAAGTTTTAATAATGCCTCCAAAAATGGCTAAATTCTAACCAAGGAAATAATTTATATGACAGAAGCTACTCTGGACCAGTAGTTCTCACACTTCAGAGTACAAGAGAATCCTCTGAATGACTTTTTAAAATAGATTGCTGGGTCCCAACTACAAGCTTTCTGATTTATTAGGTCTTCATGGCACCCTAGAACTTACACTTTTAACAAGTTCCCAAATGCTGTTGCTGGTCCAGAGACAACAATTTTAACAACCACTGTCCTGGACATTAACCCAATTGGAGGCTTGAAAGTTAAGAACAGAAATTCCATCATATAGTTGACGTTGGAGAAGAACTCACATTATGGAGTCACTTTAGAGTGATCCCAGGCCTCACTTAGTGGGTTAAGGATCCAGCACTGCCACAAGCTGCAGCGTAGGTTGCAGATGCGGCTCAGATCCCACGTTGCTGTGGCTGTGGTGTAGGGCAGCAGCTGCAGCTCAGATTCAACCCCTAGCCTCGGAACTTCCACATGCCACAGGTACAGCCCTAAAAAAGAAATTTTTCAAAAAAAAAAAGATAATTTCAGCAATCAAAAAAAGCAGCATGGCTGAGGACCCCAACCTATCCCGGATAAAGGTTTGGGTCACTCCAGAGCGAAGAGCAACTGAAGTTCTTCTGGCTGAGAGCAAGGGGAATATGGAATGAAGAGATGAAAACTATAGCTACTAACTATACTATTATTAACATACACATGCAACTATCACCCGGTGACCAATTATAGAAATAAGTACTGTAGCTGCATTGGCTAGGTCACTCCATGACTATTTGTCTATTGCATATGCCTATTTGTATAACATGATCCTTCTCTTAAAAAAAAAGTAATTTAAATCTCACAAAATCATGGTTGTTCTGTTGACATATCAAAGATTTCCAGGGAGCTAAGAACTACAGCAGCAACAAAATGCTGTCGGTACAGGGTAAGGTTTGTCTCCTCTCTAAGGTACCTCGCATAAGAGCAGCAAAGCCCAGTGCTCACTTTCAGGAGCAAGACCCCATCCAGCCTCTACACAGGGCAGGATGGGAGACTCAAGAAGAGCAGCTTCCCTTTCCGCCACTCCCGCTCTGACTCATTATCCCCCGAGGGCAACCCTGTCTGTCCCTCTGGGCTCTTGCCAGCCCAAGCCTTTTATAATGGCTGCTTCAGTGCCATCAGAGAGATGAACTGAAAAAGGAGGAAAACAAAGAAGTGATTTTCCTCTTGATTTGACTAAAATAATAGCAGAACGAAACAAGCCTGAGAAGGTTTCGTCATTCTTTTCACTCTACCCAGGTTCTCTCCTAAACGCTAGTGCTAATATGGTCTTTTCTCCAAGCTTTCAGTATTCTTCTCTATTTTTCTCCCTCCAAAAATATCCTTCAAGAGCTGCCAAGTCCCAATGCTTTTATGATGAGTTTTCTCCCAAGATTTTCTGGCAGTTATTTCCTGTTTATGGGGGCAGGAATCAGAGCAGCCTGAGCCTCAGTTTTAAACCTCAAGAGTTCTTCCAAAGGTATAATGGCCATTTTTCTCTCCTTAATAATGCAAAGCTATAAGATTTACATGTAAAGAACTACTTTTTTTAAAAAAATTTAAAATGGACAACTTTAGCAGATTTTATAGTGGTGACTATTTCTCCACCCATTGCCTTCCTAAGAAAGTAAAAAGAATGGTCTATAAAGGAAAATGAGAGAAAAAGTGATAATTTGACGATTATTAGAGGTACCGAAAAAATACCACTGGACACAAGCTAAAAGTTCATCAATAAGAAAATGGACCACAAAATAGGATACAGCATACCTTGCAAAACTACAAAACCATTAACAATAATGTATCAGATCTACAGATTTACATATTGTCGTTACAATATGTTGCTTTTATAATTTAAAAAATAACCACAAAACGTGTTTCTATTTAGTCAAAAATATGGTGTACCTCTTACCGTTTTGTTCTAACAGAGTTGACAATGCATTTGCAGACGCCTGGAAGACTTCTTTCGATGAAGAGTGCATCAGCATGGACAGCATCACTTCCCTGTGGGCTGGGAACCTTTCAAAAATTCAACCACAATATTAATAGTAATATCTAGAATAATTCGCTCAGACAGTCATTTACAGTTATCTGATCGCTCTCACAACAAATAAAGGTACATAAACAATGCCACCTCTACTCACAAGGGAGAATTATAGTTCAACAACTTAATATTTAAAAGTTAGATTCAAATCCATTAACTACTAATAAATTACTATTTCTGTGTCTTCAAAGTACATAAGCAGTAGAGGGAGAAAAAAAAAATGTCTGAGCAGACAAATTAGAGGTACTAAGAGTAAAAAGATTACGTGGGTAAAAGAAGATAACGTAAAAAAGAAAGGAAAAATTAAAAATCATAAAGGAGCAGCATGGAGTTCCCGTTGTGGCACAGTGGAAACAAATCCGACTAGGAACCATGAGGTTGCAGGTTCGATCCCTGGCCTCGCTCAGTGGGTTAAGGATCCGGCATTGCCGTGAGCTGTGGTGTAGGTTGCAGGCGTGGCTCAGATCTGGCATTGCTATAGCTGTGATGTAGGCCGGCAGCTATAGCTCTGATTAGACCCCTAGCCTGGGAAAATCCATATGCCGTGAGTGCGACTCTGAAAGGACAAAAGACACACACACCAAAAAAAAAAAAAAGAGCAGCATGACTTTTTTTCAATGTAGAGCATTAAATATGTTTTAATGATATATTTATTGTAATGATCTGAAGGATTTTGAGGAATTAGTATACTACGAACGAATATTTATAAATTGTAATGTGAACCAACTTTACCCTAATTTCTTTAAAAGCTTGCTCACTATGGATTGGAATGCTAGTTTAACCTATGTTTTTCACAAATCACTGTTTCCTTCCAAAAATGTGTCATTAATTGCCTTCTGCTTGACAGTAGATCCCTATGCAAACAAGCTATCAGGATTTGAGATGCAAAATATTACTATTTAAGTTTCCAAGGGAAGTCATTCAAACTTTAAAATCCAGAGGCTATACAGAGCAAACAGGTACAAATATAAGCAGCTGCTCATGGACATGAACCAACTCTGACATACACAAGACTCCTGGTTACAGTGTGTATCTTGGGGAGAGAGAGCTGGTCTTGCCAGTTGTTTAAATGGGATGCCCAGAGAAAGCATCTCAAGAGCTATCAGCTCAAAAAAATAACCCTCTCAAGAGAAGACAGGTCAACACTGCTGCATCAAGTGGGGAAATCACTACAGGAGGCTTCTAACCACATCTAATTCCTGATATCGGCTAGAAACCACAATACAAAAGGTTACAGATGACTCTGTGATTTATCACTTGAGATACACTGACATGGCATTTTTAAACAATCAAGCCAGAAAATGGAAAGGTTTCTTTCTTGATGATTCATAATTTACTGAATGACCCTTGATTCTAAATCCCTCAGTAATAAATCTCATACACGCCACCTTTTACTAACTATTGAAGGCAACGGAATCAAAATATTATATATCCACAATTATTTTGTGGTAACGGTTTAAACATAAATGCCTGTTATATCAAAATATTTCAAACAATAAACGTTGCAATTATGGTATTTCAGGTGGACGGCTTAAACATATAACTGAAATTTTCTATCACATAAAATGAAAACTACTAACTGGCCATCTTCATCTCCAATCTTCTCATGTAAACTGTTCTGGTACATAAGGAGATTGTTTAGGGCCCAGCATGCAGCCTCCTGAATTAGGGGAAGAAGAAAACGAAAACTGTCAAAAAATAAGTTATTGAACAAACAATTTGAACGACTATGCAATTTACAAAAGAATCCAACCTGCACGTGCTTGTTCTTCCTATGCCACGTTAATGCTTTGTAACAGGCTTCCAGCCAAAACAATTTATCTTCTTCCTCATCATCATTTTCTTGATTCTCATTCTTTTCCTCTAAGTCTTGATTTAAGAAAATGGTCTCAGCTTGAAAAAAAAAAAAATGTAATTACATGGCTTACTTACAGTTTGAATGACCAACTCTAAGTCCATGTTTTGAAACATTATTAACAGAGTGAGGTATTCTTTAGTAGTGGCCTTGGTTAATTTAGAGACCTTTTTAATATCTTCATCATACCGTTACCCCATCTAGATAAATTATCAAATGAAAAAGAGGATACCAAACAAAACTAATAGACTATAGGAAGATAAATTAAGAAACAATGGCCCAATAATAAAGCTAAATCAAGGATGTTATTTCCTGATAGCTGAACGAGGGAAAATGTACTTATCACAACTGATAGTTCCCTTGAAAGTATCCTCTATTGATAAATGAGGTAGCATTAGGATAGAAAAGGCATTTAAGGCTTCCTTCTCTACAAATGACACTCTTGTTATAATACTATCTTGTTTATATGTAAACATTCATCAGTTTCACCTTTAAGAATTCCCTTTTTAGTAAAATTACTTACTGAGGAGAGCTAAAGAGCTGAGTGCTGCGATTTGCAGGACTGCATTCTCGGAATACTGCTGTACAGCTCTCACCACAAATGCATGCACCTCGTTTAATACCAGGATATTAAAAAAATTACCTAAAAGTTAAGTGAGATATTAGTGGAATTCTCATCCATGGAACTTAAATTAGCTTTAATTATATTATATTAATTTAAAGCCACAAATTTCGGTAATGATGACTATTTTGAATGACATTGAAACACATATTTACTTTAATTAAAATAGTTTAATAAGATTTCATCAAGTTTTGAAAATTTATGTCATGCACTCATTCAATTACCTTATTTAGACAATGTAATTGACCGGGCAAAAAAAAAAAAAAATTACATGTCTGGGTTTTATTAACTTTGTGTTCTTGGACTCCATCTCATGTCATCATCATATAAAAACAATAAGGGGTCTGTTATACATGGCACCACAATATTCCGTGTACAAAAGCTTAATTTTCCTGCCTCCTAAAAGATGGGGGGAAACCTCTCTTGTCATTAAATGATTTTACTGACATGCTTCTTTCACTTAGAGAATACTGCTCTGAAAAGCCACTGGCAACTCATCAGTATTTGATCTTCTATTATAATCTTAGAGGAAAATTCTAAGAGAATTTTTTAAAAACAATTATGGGTACGATGTTTTATCATATATTAAAAAATTAATATCATTTATATTCCATTTATCCTGATAATATGGAAAATTAGAATTACATAGGCAGCTTTTCTAGTAGTAAGCCACTTTGTACTCCTGTGACAAATTCAACTTGGTCATTTATTAGATTTTTTTATACATTTCTAAAAAAAAAAAAAGCCTTCTTTATTTTCAGATCTGCCAGGTAATTTTTAACTGCCTATTACTCATTTTCTCCGCCTGCCCCCTCTTTATTTGTTCTCTTATTCTAATTTTTATTTCTTTAATCACTAATGCATAGCCGTCTTGTGCTCTATATCTGATAATTCCAATATATGAAGCTCTTGAGCATTTAAACCTTGTGCTCCTGTGCTCACTACCTGTCTGTCATGGTGTCTTGTTTTCCTGTTTGCTTGTGAGTTTCTCTTTGGTTGAGTTTAATCTCCGAGACTCCTGAGGACCTAAACACCTCCTCCAGAGATGTTTACTAGGAGCCAGCGCACAGGACTGATCTGGGAGCATTTAGAATCTTGCTAAGGTCGAAGCTTAAAGTGGTAGACTGGTTAAGTTACCCTACTTTGGAGAGAATACAAGGTTAGTCTGTTGATGATAGTGACCCATACTCTCCCACATAGCTCCTCTGGCTTGTATCCATTTGCTTTCAGCTCACAGTTCTTATTTCAACTCCTTGTTGAGGCTCCCTCTACCTACTCAGTACATATCTTGGAGATTTTCTTGGTGTTTTTCTAAGCAGAACAATGCACTAAAAAGTAAACTGTTGGTGAATAATAAAATAGGACCCACATTTTCTATATGTCATGCTTATTCTTTTGTATGTATCAACTATGTATATAAAAATAATATTTTAAATATAGCATTAAAAATAAGATTTCTTGGGGAGTTCCTGTTACTGCTTGGCAAGTTAAGAACCCATCTATTAGGATGAGGGTTCCATCCCTGGCTTCACTCAGTAGATTAAAGGAGCTGGTGTTGTTGTGAGTTGCAGTGTAGGTTGCAGATGTGGCTCGGAGCTGGTGTGGCTGTGGCATAGGCCAGCAAGTGCAGCTCTGATTCAACCAACCCCTAGCCCAGGAATTTCCATATGCTCCACGTGTGGCCATTAAAAAATAAATAAATAAAAAATAAGACTTCTCTTATATTGCACACATTCATTCTTCCCACCCCTTTAAAAAATTCCACCTGAACCTGGCAGAACAGTTTGCTGCTTTACAATATTTCCATCAAATTTATGTCAATATGCTACTTATCCATCAACACACAATACATCTATGCTATATATACTTACATCATATAGACTGTGATAATAAAATAACCAAGAATTATAACTTACCTAATGTAAGCCTATGGAGCAAGCAACAACTCACTTCTTGAATTTTCTCATTGACAGGGAATGCTTTCATGGCTTCTACCACAATATTATAACACCTGACATTGCCACTCATGAGGACTTCAACATTACTGCCTAAATTTAAAGAAATCATAATTACCAGTAATGTAATAATTTCCCCCTTTGAAATATGCACAAAAAGATACCTTACATAGATTTTTATAATATGGCAATATAATGGCTACATTTCCAAATTTAAATATCATGTTCTGTCAAATATCTATAAAAAATTACTATGATGTTCACTGCTAATATAATACGATTTAGGACTCATCTCTAACATTAAGGACAGTTGCTTTATTCCTATTTTTTGGCTTGAAGACTTCAAGGGAGAACTGAGAGTGTTTTTATATAAGTCAAAATATATAGTCTTAGCTATAGGCATTCAAATAAATGAACTTGGGACCTGTTTCCTAATGAGGCCCTATTCTATTGGATAATGGCTTTTAAATGTTCCCTTTTCTCAAAACCGACAGAAAGAAAATCAAGATTATATCACATAATAGAAAAGCTAAAATCAGCTATGATTTATTTCCTATTCATTCCAAAGGGTAGCAGAAAGTAGCCAGGGTGAAAGGTGGCAAAACCAAGCTTCCTGAAGGCTCTGAGACAAACAGGGGAAAGAATGGATGAAGGGGAGAAGACAGACATAATATTAAAATATATGACTAAGAAATAAACATAGGGGAACCATAAAGGAAGGAAAGAATCCACTGGAAAAGGCAATCAATAGAGTATGTGAACCCACATAGAGAAAAATAGAATAATTTACATGTCTGAATGAAATGCTGACTATTCCTAAAACAGACAAAAAGAAGGTGTTTGCAAAACATATTTCTTTCTTTCTTGGCACAAACTAACCAACTGTTTTCCCCAAAATATATTCTTAATGTTTAAGTTTTATTTTAAAAAAACGCTAAATACGGAAAACACATCGTAATGAAAGGAAATGGCCTCTTTAAACAATTACCTGCTTTTACTCAGAACTGCAGATATTTGCTCTAGACTCAAAGGCAAAGTTTAAAACAGTTGGTTTTGTTTTTCTTTTTTTTTTGATTGTTAGTTACTGCTTTCTTTGACCTTTTCATTATGAATCAGCACATTTACACTGGAGTTATGTCAGAGGTGGGTGGAAACGAATGAATTTCAAAACAGCAAGACTAAAATAAATAAATAACTATAACCAAGGAAAAGTAAAATGAAGAATATATTCAGTTTGTGGGCAACGGGTGACTCAGAGAAGTTTAAATGTCCATTTTCTATTATTGCTCAGCACCATCTACTTTTACGTGTTCAATTTTTCAGGAATAAGAAAATGATGGATTTTAAAAGTATCTCAAAGAAAGGCATTTTCACAAGGGGATTTTTTTTTTACTGAAGTCTCACGTCTGTAGATGTCCCTGTCTGAAACCATATATGGATATTACATATAATATACTACATATGTATAAAATACTTGTGTATGTAATAATACCACCAATGTTTTTACAAAATTTGTTACATGGCATTACCAGGTACTATTATACATTTTTCACATTTTTTAACCCATTTAATCCTCACAACTTCCATATGTGAAGACAAAAATACGTATTTTTTTTTTGCTTTATTTTTTGCTTTTTTAGGGTCGTACCCACAACATATGGAGGTTCCCAGGCTAGAGGTCAAATCGGAGCTACAGCTGCTGGCCTATACCACAGTCACAGCAACTCAGGACCGAGCCATGTGTGCAACCTACAGCACAGCTCACAGCAACGCTGGATCCTTAACCCACTGAGGGAGGCCAGGGATGGAACCCACAACCTCATGGTTCCTAGTCGGATGCATTTCCACTGCTCTATGACAGGAACTCCAAGATGAAAATATTATCAAATAAATGCACGTGTAAATGCTGCATAAGCCCACACAGGTAATACACAAAACACAAAATGTTCACGTGCACTTAGAAAACAGAAGAAAAATCTGAAGCATTATCTTATTCCACTAACAATCAGTGGTAGCACGTGTAGCAAATTAACTTCTCCTTACTTGTACTTTGTTTGATCAAAAAAAAAAGGGGCTAGATTTCAAAGCACCACCAAAATACTGAACAAGAATCACAATAAAGTTCAAACTCTTCTCTGTGGCTTTTTAGGCCCTTTAGAATCTAGTTACCTTTCCAGCTGCATCCACAGACTCTTCTGAAGCCCTTCCCCCACCTCCACTGAAGGACGCATAAGCAGATGCTCAGAGCTCTGCGTGTGCACACACTTATAAACCACACAGTTTATAGAGCTGCTTTTATCTTCTTGAATGCACTATGCTCTCTCACTATGATCTCTCACTCCAGATCTTTACACTTACAATGCCTACTGCCTGGGACCCTTGCCTGCACTTTCTACTTCACCTCATACCTCCCTGTACACAAAGCTCTCCTCCTAATTTCAAGTCTCTGCTTAGAGATCTTGCCTCACTCTCCACTGTTCTCACAACCCTAGGTACTTCTGACAACACTTGCCTTGCAATACTTTGTAATCACCTCTGTAGCTTGTGTGGTACTATGGTTACGGGGGCTGAAAAGGCAAAGAAACATGTTTATGTTTTCTGCTACTGTTTCTCCAGCACGAGGCCCAGAACCCCCAGCAGTACAGCATCAGTAAATAAAAATTAATTAGATGAATAAATAAATGAATGGGTTTAGTGTCTGCAAGTTTCTAAGCAATAAGAATATTTTTGAAACACACTCAGAAAGATACACGGCAATTTTTCAGATTCAAAAAAGAAATCCTGTATACAGGCTACTTACAAGGAATTGCTAGGGAATGTAAACAGTGCAATACATGAAGCACAATTTCCTCTTCATCTTTAAACTTCTTTAATGCACTCAGCAAGATCACGTAATCTTTGTTCTCAACAAATTCAGTCAGTTGCTCCTCTGAAACTAAAAAATGAAAGACAAAATACTGAAAAAGCTTAAACATGCTATAAAAGTTTAATTAATATCCATGATAGTTATATAAGACACAGTAGGAGAAGTTCCCATAGTGGCTCAGTGGTTAATGAACCTGACTAGTAACCATGAGGTTGCAGGTTTGATCCCTGGCCTCACTCAGTGGGTTAAGGATCTGGGGTCGCTATGAGCTGTGGTGTAGGTTGCAGACAAGGCTTGGATTCCACATTGCTGTGGCTGTAGCATAGGCCAGCAGCTATAGCTCTGATTGGTCCCCTAGCCTGGGAACCTCCATATGCCGTGGGTGCAGCCCTAAAAAGGCAAAAGACAAAAAAAAAAAATTTCACAGTAGAGACAATGGATGTACACTAAGAATGACATTTTAGCAAAAAGCCCATGCTAAGAATTTTATAATGGGTAAATAATCTATTGAGATTAAAATAATTTTGTTTTAACCCATATTAGTTACTCCATGTTTTAAAATGTAGTGACCATGTAGTGATCAAACAGTTCTCAGAAAAACAAAATTATTTAGTTTCATTTGAAAGATTCTAGAGAAAACTAATCAATGACTAATGAAGAATAAAGAAGTGAACGGGAGTTCCTATTGTGGCTCAGTGATTAACGAATCCGACTAGGAACCGTGAGGTTGCCAGTTCGATCCCTGGCCTTGCTCAGTGGGTGAAGGATCCAGCGTTGCCATGAGCTGTGGTATAGGTAGCAGATGTGGATCAGGATCCCACATTGCTGTGGCTCTGGTGCAGGCTGGCAGCTGTAGCTCCAATTAGACTCCTAGCCTGGGAATCTACATACGCCGCCAGCGTGGCCATTAAAAAGACAAAAAAAAAAATCTTAAAAAACAAAGTGAACATATTACAATACTTAAAAAGGAGTGGTTAAAGGGTCAGCTCAGCTAAATGCATCAGTTCAAGAGGAATGAACTTCAGCAAATGACAAGTAATTTAACTTTGAAATACTCTATCTTAACGGTCTTGATTTCATCAGCGATCAAAAACTCTAATTATTAACCTTCCTAATTAAAGTCTTTTGATCAAGCCAGTAAGTTTCATTTGGAATCATTTTATTGGGTGGCAACCTCAAAAACATGTATAAAAATCTGATTTATCTAGCCTGAGAATGACACTGACATAAATGTTAGAAGATGGAGCACTCTTCGTGATCAACATTAGTTTTTTGTCTTTCAACTTTAAACCAATAGTCTATATGATACAATGTGAAATTGATTGGGCTCTTCTAATAAATGAGGAATATCACCAAACACTCTTATTTTATGAAAGAGCTTCCACAGCATAGTTTCAAATTTTTAAAAATCAACTTTACAGGTACCTCTGAATCCTGGAGAACTTGATAGTCTTGAAAACTTCAGAAATATTTCTACCCTCCACTTACAATCAAAATGATGTCGGCACTGATCTTTCTATTGAATATGCTCTTTTTAATATTCCCTGGTGCTTCTCCAAATGTCCTAGATGAATCCCACAATGCTGGTGAGAGAGTAAGCCCTTCTTTCATGAATAAGAATGTGCCCCTGAACTGCAGCAAAGAAAAAGATTACAGGCCCTCAAGGCAACAGTTGCTCAAACTCTACTCTGCCCAATTCTTATCAAAAGGTTACTTGCAAGATATCACATTTATAGAAGACAGCCTGAGAGACATGCAGTTCCTCGGTTCCCCTCCTCCGCCAACTCTGATGGTCAGGGAGCTGGGGCCCAGGCCCATGCTATTCTGCCTCTTGATTCAGTCTCTTTCACTGAAACACACTTTGTATTCCTTGCAAAAGGAGTATATTTTTTCATCTCATCCAAGCTCAAGGATTTTCTCAGGTCTTCCATGAGACCGACTGCTTCTTCTGATAAATGGGTTTGCTTTTACCTCAAGTAACTTTGTAACCAATGATGTTTACCTCTTTTCTTTGCCTGATTGGAAGCAAAGAACCATATTTCTGGTCCATTCCTTTGCAAAGATAAAGGACCTGAAGTAAGCAGTAAATTGAACCTAGCTTCTTACCATTTTCCCTTCACCTATTCCCTCATTCATTTCTTTTCCCTCTAATGTATCATAAATATCTAGGAGTTCTCGATGTGGCTCAGTGGTTAACGAATCCAACTAGGAACGATGAGGTTGCGGGTTCGATCCTTGGCCTTGCTTAGTGGGTTGAGGATCTGGCGTTGCCGTGAGCAGTGGTGTAGGTCGAAACACGGCTTGGATCCTGCATTGCTGTGGCTCTGGCGTAGACCAGCGGCTACAGCTCCAATTTGACCCCTAGCCTGGGAACCTCCATATACCACGGGTGTGGCCCTAGAAAAAACAAACAAAAAAAAGTATAAATATCTATAAGCTATGTGAAGTCCTTCTGGAATAAAACAGGGAATTAAATATAGTATAAGGTGACCTAACCCATTCCTGGAGCTGCCAGAAACTAGAGCAGTAAATTGATAGGGACGTAGGGCCCACATAAGTCATTCTTAACCTAAACCCTTGGCACTCTTGGCTGTCATAATGACACAAAATGTGCTCTCAAAAACCATGGCATATTGAACTGGAACGGAGATAACTGGCTGTGTGCCCTCAGGCGGGTTGCTCATTTCACCTCTCTGATCCATTTCCTCATCAGGAAGGACTAAAGGTTCCAACCACCTATAAAATTATATGCTAATCTCTGTCATCAATCTCAGTGCCATGGGATAAAAGACCTATTAGTCTTTTTCCTAAGGAATACTTTGTAAACCACCTGGGTCTTTATACAGAGCTTTTAGCAATTTAAAATCTCTGGTGATGATTCAACATCATAAACCCAAATTTAATCTACGCCTCGTTTCACAGTTTTTCTTTCTGAACACCTACATATCTGGTTTGCAAAGTGAACCTATGCCTTCTTACGCAATGGAAGAAAGTCTATTACAAGGGCATAAGTTATAATCCACAAATGAAATTCATTCTGCAAAAATGAGCCATGTTTCTGAATTAACACCCTTATTTCTCCTTGAATGACAACTCCCACTTTTAATAAATCGTACGCTTTTAGATATTTTATTATCATAATTACATTCAAATTTTCCCTATATAAGCCCTTTTTTCTTATATAAACATCAAAATAAAGAATTAGATATTTTTAAATACCTCTCTCAAACAGCACATGTAAAGCTTTGCATCCAAGTTTCTGGACTTCATCATTGGCTGAAAATGTGCGCATGGCATCAAAAATTAACAAGAAAATATCGCTTTCTTCATCCAGTATCAGCAAAGTGATTTTACCTATTTTGAAGAGAACAATATGCTCCAAGTAAACAGCTGCTTTAATATGTAATGTGTTCATTTTTACGGGAAGACTATGAATGGTTTGTTGGACTTTTCCTTTTGACGAACTACTTAATTACCCCACATGTTATGAGACCTGTCACACACTATGGTCCTTCTAAATAAGATAAATTCCCTGTATATTTATTATAACTCTCTGATTCCCAATCAATATCCACGGCTAAGACCTCTTGCCCCAACTCCCAAAACACTTCTAACTGCCTCCTAGACAAGGCCATCTGAATACTGCATAGCCATCCACCCAGCGCACTCCAGTTTCCTATCTCCATCAAAGACACCACATCCAATAGTTGCCAGAGAACCACCCAGGCATCTTCCTTCTTTCATCCTCCCTCTCTCTTCTCATTCTCTGTCCAACAAAAGAACTAACTCGTAACCAAGGCCTTCGTGTCTGTCTTCTAAATAACTTAAAAATTCCTTTCGAACAAGGCCCCTCCATTTCTATTATGGTCAGGACCTCACCATCTCTCACCTGGAATAGAGACAAAATTGCCAAATTGCTCTGCTTGCCCAAATCCCAACCTATCTAGTTTATCCCCTGCATTACATTTCTAAAACACAAATGATCTTGTAAATCCCTTGCTGAAACCTTCTGAGGCCTTCTTGCACTCCTCAGTCAGACAAACCAGACTCTTCACAGATCACATGCCTCATCAGCCTCCTATCCCTGCATTGCTGACTCCAAATATGCTAAACTCCTTGCTCACCACAAATTAGCTCCTTTACTATCCCGGTGCCCTTGAACTAGCTGTATGGAATGTCCATGCCCTTTTCTTTCCTCTTCTTCTTCTTTTTTTTTTTTTTGTGTGTGTGTGTGTGTGGCTTCACCTGCAGCATATGGAAGTTCCCAGGCCAGGAGTCAAATTAGAGATACAGCTGAGACCTATGCCACAGGCATGCCAGTGCAGGATCTGAGCCACATCTGCAACCTATGCCAGCTTGTGGCAAAGCCAGATCCTTAACCCACCCAGCAAGGCCAGGGATTAAATCTGCATCCTCACAGAGACAACATCGGGTCCCTAACCTGCTGAGCCACCATGGGAACACACACCCTTGTCCTGTTCTACACCAAATATATTTCTACCTTAACTCAAGAAATAACACAAACGACACTTATTCTGCCAACAAAATCTGCAGTACAGAGATAGGAGTGGTAGTCAGAGCAAACACTTGCACAACACATACCGTGTCAGACCCAGGTTTAAGTAATTCACTCTAACACATGGAAACCCACCACCACTCCACAAGGTAGGTGCAATCCTTGACTTAAAAGATGAGAAAACTAAGGCACAGAGGTGACCCAGTGACTTTGCCCAAAGTCTAACAAATAAGAGGCAGAGCTGGATTAAAATTTAGGCAGGTCACGTCTGTGCTCGTAACTCCTACAAATGTGCTTAGCTGCTCTTTGTGTTTCTACAGTGGTTTTCTTGAGATCTCTGTTAGAGTACCTCTCTCAAATTGAAATTATTTCTTTAAGTGCTTTTTATCTCTTTGCCTGTGCCGCCCAATTCTACGGCCACTAAGCAACATGGCTACTTTAAACTCAAATTTAAATTAATTAAAATTAAATGAAACTAAAATTCAGTTTCTCACATTCCAAATATTCACTAGTCACGGATGGCTCCTAGCCATGACTTTGAACATACGCAACATTCCCCTCATTGTAAAAGCTACATTGGACAGTGGGGCTGGGCGGTGACTTCGTTGTAGGAACTTCGCCTCCCAGTCTGAGAGTTCTAGCAGCTAGCACAGCAGTTAGTGTGCATTAACCATTAAATCAATTAACAAATAAGACAAACAACAAAAGTGATTCATAAGTCAGCCTCTACTAGGCATCCGAAATGAACTTTTAAACACAATTCAAACTTTCCTAAAAGCTCAAAATTCTTAATGTTTTATGGAAGAAATTAATTACAGTCTTTTCAAAACACATGTCAAACTTTCTAATTGTCTGCACGCTGCTGACTTCAACATAGTCATGTTGGGAGATTTTTCAGATTCATAAACCTCCTGTCCACTGCCAAGTGGAGAATAAATCCTCCCCCTGCCCAAAACAAAACAACAACAACAACAACAACAACAAAAAAGTTTCCCAAGGATGTTTAAAATAAATCATGTTTAAGACCAGTTAATACCTCCCATTATATATGTTAACAAAAGGCTCCAGTGAAGGGACGACTACCTTCTGGCCTTTCCTATCCCTCTTCATTCATCCTCTGATCGCCATCCTCTTTCTTCTTCTCTCTTTCTTCTATTGGGTCTTCATCACTTAGCAGGACTAATGAGGGCATTTAAAATCTTCCCCCCTACACATCCAGCCCCTCTGCAACCTGCAGGTGCTGTTCTCTGACCTAAAGCATCCTTCGCACTTTGGAGGAAATCCTCCCTATCTTTCACCATTAGCTGCCCTGTAAGCAGCCTTTCTTCTCAGCGCCTTAAATCACAGCAAGTACCAATCACAGCAATGTCACGACTACTGCACCACAGCAACAGTCTTTGTTTCCAGGTCCATTATTCTCTAGGCAGAAGTTTACTCAGGGAAAGAACCTGACACGTGAAATCAGAACCTGGTTCTACTCCTTATTGGCTGAGGCAATCTCTCGGTTTCTAGGTTTCTAGGTGTTCCTCAAACACCCAGAAAGTGTTCTGAGGATTATGCTTTTAAAAGGCTGTTTTGAGGGTTATGCTTTTAAAAGCTTGTTTTGAGGAAGATGCTTTTAAAAGCATGTGGAGTATTTGTAAAGTACTGAACATGTAAAGTCTGGCATCTAGCAAGCACTCAAGAAGTAATGCTATATATTTTTAAATATTACTACTGTCATACTCTAGAATATATATTATAGAAAACACCCTAGAGATGAACAGAGAACAATATAGTAGTGACAAGCATACATCCGGCCAAGAAACTAACAGGAATGTGAGATGTGGAACTAGATTTGGGGAGCAAAGCTGGGGCTAGAAATTAGATTTGGGAGTGATATATATAAGGTGATGTTTAAGGCCAATGTTTGGTGGGACTTTTGAGAGACAAAGTGTAGATAAAAGAAATAAAGACATATACAAAGAATTCTGAAAATCATTGATCCTGAGGTGATATTATGCTATACTTAAAAAAATTAAAAACATATTTAGTAAATGGCTTAAAGTATTTTTGAATGTGAGTCAATATTAAAAATATGTGTGTACATATTACCTGAAGTTAGGAGAAGGTCTAAGGCCTTCAATCCAACTGTTGACAGGCTGACACTGGCATTATGAACTGTGAGCATTTTAAGAATCAGTCTGTAATTTAAAAAAAAAATCAAGATAAAGCGAAATATCATACTTAGATGCTTGCTCTTTTACATACTGTTTTTCACTCACCCTATTTTTATTCATCTCATTGTAATCCATTCCCTGTATTGAAGCTACTGTATTTTTTTCTTCCTATAAATCTGAGTCAGGCTTATAACAAATAACAGGGAATTAGTATAAGTCTCAATAGAAAAGTTGTAACTTTTTCCTCTAATATTCAAATTCAATTATTAATCATGTCACTCAATACTACATCCAAGATAAATACCAAGGTATATGTACCAAGAGATCAAGCCCATTTTATATAATATAAACTTGTGAATTATATGTTATGCAGATTAATGCATTAAATTATAGAGAGATGTAATTAAAGTGTTGGTTTGTATATATAAATGAAGAGCCATCTGAATTTTTAAATTTTTACTACTTTTGAAAAAGAAATTGATGTTTTTATTTTATTTTATTTATTTATTTTTGTCTTTTTGCCTTTTCTAGGGCCACTCCCATGGCATACAGAGGTTCCCAGGCTAGGAGTCTAATCAGAGCTGTAGCCGCCAGCCTACACCACAGCCACAGCAATGTGGGATCCAAGCCTTGTCTGCAACCTACACCACAGCTCACAGCAACGCTGGATCCTTAACCCACTGAGCAAGGCCAGGGATCGAACCCGCAACCTCATGGTTCCTAGTCGGTTTCGTTAACCACTGAGCCATGATGAGAACTCCAAAATTGATATTTTATAATAGAAAATGAATCTAGTATCAATAGTATTTAATTGCTTCAACTTCACTAAATTTGAGTCCCTGAATCATCAATCCTAAAATATACGATCTTTAATCCATTCCTACCCAGGAATAACAGTCTGGCTGTTAGAAGAAGAGAGAGCCTGATGGCAACCATGGTTCACCTAGATTCAAGAAACTTGGCATGTGGTCGGTCTCCAGCTGGTGAGCTGAGGAATTGAGAGACCTTGCCCTTCCATGCTGTCAATTCTCCTCCTACCTATGCTGCCCCTCCTCTCCTTGTTCCATACCCACTATACCTGACTTTATCACTGCACAAGATATTTCTCCTTTAGTACGATGAGCCTTTGGTGGGGGAGTCCTAAAATATAGGGAGATGTGTTTTATAGCAACTTTTTGCTAGGAGTGGTCTAGTATGCTCCACTGGAGAAAGTGTGTCCTTCTTGCTCACACTACTGCTGGCCTAAAGGAGGGGTGTAATAAATATCTGATGAACAGAGGATGAATGAATGGCAGATGAGCGACCAAATAAATGAGTGAAGGAGACTCCCTATAGAGGCATTCATGTTATGTAATGTTTGTTTAATTAAACAAATATTTGGTTTGTACTCAAATATGACTAGATGAGTTTTCCAGTGCTCTCTAAAGTTATAGATTCCTAATCTTTGGTGAAATTCTCATCCAAACCAAGGGACACATCACATTGCAATTACTAGTGGAAAGTATAATTTGCCTAATTCCTCCTTAAATGCTGTATTCTTTCCAAGTGAATCACAGAATTTCATAGATTAGTTTGGAGATGAGAACATAGATTCATCGGAAATAGCCTCTTTTCAAAGCACACCCCTGAGAAGCTGGAAATTGAAGAAGAGCAATGTGTATTTATCAAAGATTGAAAAGTGTATTAAGCACAGATATGCTCCCCTATGAACAAACAGCTCTTATTTGTTTAAATCTGAAGCCACAGTGGACACTAATAAACAATGCAAAAATGTAAAATTTAGTTTTGCATTATGCTTGTCACAAGCAATATGTCTTTGGAAGCAATATGCATTCACTTCTCTGCGGTAAAGAAAAGTCACCTTAGTATAAAGAACACCTAAAGTTGAGGACAGAAGATATTTTCTTAAATGTCAGGAGACAAAGTTATCCCAAAAAGATTTTCGTGGAAACCCATTTTTCTTCAGAAATTTTTTTCTTAAACAATTACAGCTAAAGAAGCAGTCTCATTTAAAAAGTCATTATGGTGCAAACTGCAATAACATAGCTTTTAAAGAGCTATGAAGATTTGGCTGCAGATGTGCTGAAAGATAATTTCTTCTTTTTTTCTTCATTTCGAAAGCTGTAGTTTAAGCTCATTAAATATATATGTATGAATATACATAAATGTACTTTTAAAGACAGTAAAGTATAAACTTCTAAATTACTATTTATAGAACTAAAACTTCAGTTCCCATATTTTTGTTTTGAAGAACTAGTGGTTTGTATCAATTCTACTACTAAAAGATGAAAAAAAAATTTCTTCTTTGTTTGAATTCATAAGCAGTCATCAACAATCTACAACTTAACCAATTGTATAACTGTATCATCATACTATTAATATAGTAACACCTAACATTTTACCTCAAATGTTAGTTTTGCAATTCAATTGTTTACTATACTTCTGGGCTGAAAGCTCTCTATAAATAAGAATCATTGATTCAAGGAATACAATATGTATTTTAAGGGATTTTTACCAGACTGGCTTAGAATGCAAATATAATGTATCAAGGGGAGGGTTATCATATGTATAGATAAATATTTAATGCAGTTTGTTTTTACACATCTGTCATACTTACTGGTGAATCCCAAGGGCTTCCCAATCATGTCCAATATCCTGGGGTCCCATTAAGCTTTGCATTGTATTTGGACAGATTTCTATTAATTTGCATAAAAGTGACCAACCCACCTAAAAACAAGAAGGGCAAATATTCACATTTAAAAAAAAATCATAGTGGAACACATTCAGCCAAATCTCTTCATTCTTAATAGAATAGATGACTACATTATTTAAAAAAAATTTTTTTGTCTTTTTAGGGCCACACCCTAAATATGAGCTGATGAGATCTAGACATCACAAATGTCCCTCAGCTCTCTCACATTTCCAAATGAAGTAGGGTCTTAACTGATGCATGTTAAATATATCTTCATTCAGTTCATGTATACATGATGCCACTTGAATGAGTTGCTCTTTACTTCTGAAAAAAAACACCATTTTTTTAAATATGATATTTTAATTCTAAACTAGAGATTAAATTGAACTCACTCTGCCTGCTTTATATTCCTCTCTAAATTTAAGGACTTTTTGATTCTTTCTACATATTACAGAACTACCCGTAATATGGTCAGAAAAAGAAAAACCAAAGGAAATAGAAAATGCATATATATACATGAAAATCTAGAGACTAATGAAAAAGTGCCTAAATATGATGTGTGATAAATACCCATATAATATGAATCCTGAAAGGAGGATTCACTGTCAGTTCGAACTACTCAGGGAAGAATACAAAACAGAAAAGTAGGATTTGAGCCAGATTTAGAAAGTAAATTTGGTCACTCAAAATGGGGAACCGGAACCTTCTAATAATACTGATGAGCTGGGAGAAAAGAAAGCAAGATGCTAAATGGTGTGGAGGCTGCTGGGGAGAGTCTTATTACTAAATGAGCCTGGATGTGAGAGTGGAGTTGAATGACACGGATAATTAAATGACCAGGTGAGAAATTTTTATGCAGCCAATAAGGAATAATGGCATAAGTCTCCTATATGTATAACGGAATAAACAAGGGGTATTTAACAAGATGAAAGTGATTACACAAGATCTCTTTACAACAGTATTTCTAGGAGTTCCCACCATGGTGGTGTGGAAATGAATCCAACTAGGAACCATGAGGTTGCAGTTTCCATCCCTGGCCTTGCTTAGTGGGCTAAGGATCCAGTGGGCATTGCCCTGAGCTGTGGTGTAGGTCACAGATGCAGCTCGGATCTGGCGTTGCTGTGGCTGTGGCGTAGGCCAGCAGCTGTAGCTCCGATTAGACCCCTAGCCTAGGAACCTCCACATGTCATGGGTGCGGCTCTAAAAAGGCAAAAGACAAAAGACCAAAAAAAAAAAAAAAAAGGTATTTCTAGATCTTTTCTGGATTAAGCAATGGAATAAACAATGGGTATTTAACAAGATGAAAGTGATTAGAGAAGATCTCTTTACAATAGTATTTCTAGATCTTTTCTGGATTAAACATGAATTGCTTTATGCTGTCACTACTTCCTCTTGCTTGATTTCAAATTCCTTGAAAAGGAAGTAGTTTCCGACTGCTATTTTTACCTGTATTTAAGTAGGACAACCTCCTCCACATAAGCTGAATAGATATTGACAATCCAGATGTCATGGAAACCAGCTGTTTTTGTGCTTTCATAAAATACATCAAGACTATTTTCCCCTGGTATTTTTAAAAATAACATTCGGAACACCTTCTGGTGGGAAATAAATCACACCTCACATAGGATGCTATACTCATCACTGTACCTGCATGGCTGACTCAAGAAGAAAACCTGTTTCGGTTGGTGAAATAGCAGCATCAGTAATTGCTCTGCAAAAAGATTGAGGCAACTGAGCTTCTACAACTAAATAGAAACGCTGGCAGCAAAGCAGAGGTAACAATTGATCCATTAATGTATCAATTAAAAGCTTTTTTTCCAAAGAGAAAAGGTTCCCATCTTGCACAGTTTTAACAGAATTATTAAATTAGTAGCTTCACTTTATTATAGTTATTCTGTAAATTCAAGTATCTAATTAATGCACAACGGGAAAGAGTCCAGGGGTTAGAGAAAATTTTACTTTCATATATTTCATTCACTTACTTCAAAGGTTGAAACTGTGTGGATAAAGAGAAGTAATGTAAAATTGAGGAACACAGAGAAATAATCAGATGACTGGCAAGAAAAGAAATGTATAAGACAGCCAGCCTAACTACCAATTCTCTAAAGACTGTCCTTTATTAAGGAGAATTAATAAAATATGAAAGAGCATTGAAAATAAAAATTCAGAGGCTGGAATGTCATGCTAAATGAATTCTGAAAACAAACCTTACAATTTGCTTTTGAAGGTTCTTTACTACGTTGATTCCTTAAATTTATCGAGTGCTTTTAATTCAGCACTTCCAACTGATTCAACATTACAAAGCATTAAAGGACATCTATACAAACTACACCAATATCATGAAGAAATCTGAAGGAAAAAATCCACTTTCTTTCAAGTGAAGTATTAAAATACCAGTAGAGATCTCACTTGCCATCCCTTTGATAAGATCAATGATAATTTAAATTGATTCTGTCACTGTGCAGAGTATTTGTACCAATCCATTGTACTTTTTGTTTTGTTGTGTGTGTGTGTGTGTTTTCTTTTACGGCCAAGATATGAAAGGTTCCTGGCTAGGTGTCAAATTGCACCACAGCCACCGCAACGCCAGATCCAAGCCACGTCTGTGACCTGCACTGCAGCGTACATCAACGCTGGATCCTTACCCCACTAAGTGAGACTAGGAATTGAACCTGCATGCTCACAGAGACAATGTCAGGTCATTAACCCACTGAGCTACATCAGGAACTCCCCACAATGCTTTTTTACTAGTGTGAAAAGTTTGTGAATTCAGCAGCTAATATGTGACAGAAAGAGATTTTGAAGGCATGTGGAGCCTTGAAGCCATGACTCTGTCAACTAGCTCTGTAATCCTAAATCAGCTACTTACTCTGAGGAACAAATATTCAGTGAGATTTCTGAGAGGGTAGTGAGCCCTGAGAGAATCAAATGATATAATATACATAATCCCCTTTGGAGATTAATATACTCATGGTGCTGTAACCGATAATTCTAGTCCATAAAATTACCAAATCAAAAGACAATTCCTTATTTTTCTTACACAATTGGTCTCTGCTACCTACTGGGCAAGGATATTGAATGACATTCATAACTACTCCAAGCAAACACGTCCAGGCCTAGACAGTTTTAAATGAAGAAGAATTAGGTGGTGGGTATATTCCAGGTTCCCCTGGATTCACACGTCTAGCTCCGCCTCCTCTGGTCTGTGCAGACCAAAGCACCCCCAGGCCCAGTTGTTCTCAGTTGGACCCAGCAGAGGAGACTCTACCAAGAACAGAAGCCAAGGAAGGGACTGCCAGACAAGGTACTTTTGACACCAAAGCAGAGACAGGTAAGAAGGGATGATGTGGGTGGAGAGCAGCAAGCACAGTAAAGCCATCACTGAAAAGTGACTCCTATTTCACAGGCAAAATCCAGACATTAGCTGCCAAAAAGGACAGTGTCTTTATTATGCCTCTATCTTTTTGTGATTTTATTTGCTAACAGCCTGAAAAATGAATCATCAGATGAGAGCTATTTCAGCTGAAGAAAAACTAAAGCAACCGTTTATCTGAGTTATAAAAATCTTTACATAAAAGAAGCTAGGTATATGGTTACCCAGACAAGACATAGCTGGACAGATACACATAAAGTAGATAGATATAGATTTAGAGATCCAGATAATTCTTAACATCTGTCTAACCTCTCAAGTAGATATTAAGAAACACTGCACCTCCACAAAGTTCAAAGTTCAATCATCTTTCCCTTCAGGACTTAGTGCAAATGAAAAAAACTGATTTTAGTTCCCCAAATCTGAAAATCTACAAAGGAAGTTAACCTTAGGCAGTACTTCTGTTTTGACTGTTAAGACATCCTTAATTATCATCTTAAGGCTCCTTTTTAAATAAATATATCTAAGACATTGAACAATTTTCTGGGTTTCCTACAGTGCAGATTCTAAAAGTTTCACTGTTATATTCATTTTATATGAAAACAGTTAAGAAGTATAAATTTAAATTCATAGAGGAATCCTAAAATATCACTTTCTTTAGCTAATACTACAATTAAAGAAGGTTAGAAAGCTATCTTCAAGTTAAAAAAAAAAAACCTTAAACCTATAAGTTTGCCAGTAACTTCATTTTATTAATTTAATTATTATTAATTCTATTACTGTTCATTATTCCTCTTTCCCAAACTATTCACAATGGTGTCACCTCTAGGACACAAACATTGGGAAGATTCTTAGAATAATTTGATCTAAACACTGATGAACTCATCTAGCCATTAACAGAACGAAACCTTAACCTATTATTAGTCCCCTCCCACCACCATCCATATTGTGCCAATCAACTGTATAAAGTTGCTTCTTAAAGACAGACACCTAGGAGCACACTGTAGGCCCTTTTACGCCCTTAACATTTGATAATGATTTGACAATGCTTCCATCTTAAAATCACAGTCAGTGGATTGTCAAGCCAAATCTCAGAAATAACCCAGAACTCTGGGTATAGAATACTGACAGAAAAACATCTATTTCCAAAGAGAAGGGGGAACGGGCAAAATGAAAACAACTCCTTTACCTGCTGCACACTAGCGACTCTCATATACGAGTCCAAGACGATCAACAGAGGCACGTGGACATTTTTGTCTTGAAATAACCTGGAGGCTGGAAAAGAAGGGGGTTAGGGGAAAAAAAGCAAAGTCACGATTCATGGCACCCCTTTTAAGTCTGAACAGGGGGGAGAAAGCAAAAGAAGTGAGGACAAGACCTTCCTAAAATTGTCGGGTCCTTTCTGTCTCAAGGAACAGAGAGTTTGCGGCTTCTCGAGAGTCCAGGTTTGTGGTGCCGCAAAGTTCAGGGGAAGAAAGTTTGCAAAAAAAGGGGGGGTGAGGGGGAACCGGGGTAAAGGAACCGCTTCCCTGCAAACCCATTACCGTGGTCGGCGTAAGTGAACACCAGCATATCCTCCAGGATTTGGACCAGCGTCTCTATCTGTTTTCCTTCTTGGACATTTTTCAGCCTGACTATCAGTTTCTTCAGAGCTTCCTCGTCCTCCTCCTCGCACCCCTGGCAGCTGCCACTGGCCATGACCGACCCAGCTCCGAACGGGCCGCCCCTCCCGCACGAAGGCCGGCCGCTCCGGGAAGGGGGCGAGCGCCGCTCAGCATCTGCGGCCAGCGTTCCCCGCCGGCCCCATAGGTCCCCACGCCCGTTTAAGGGCAGGCGGCGGCTCCCCGCCCCGCGCCGCCCTCCCGCGCCCTCACGCCGAGCCCTCCTCCGCTTCCTCCTCCCTGACCCAGGGCCAAAACTCAGCTCCGGGGCCTGCAAGACCTACGGCCGGGGCGGGGCGCAGCGGAGAAAGCAGCGGCCGGCCGGGACCTGGCGGGAGCCGGCTGGGCCCGGGCGAACGTGGCGGTGGCCCCCGCGCCGGCTGAGACGGGATCCCCGGCGGGCGCGGGCTCCCGGGACCGGATCCCGCTCGCGGCGGCGTCGCCGCGGCCCGGAGTCGCACAGGAAGAAAGGGCCTCAGCGGACTCTGCCGAGGACCCAGGCCCCGGGCGCTGCAGCGGCAGGTAGCGCGTCCCCCCGGCCCGACCCGCCAGCCTGGGCGCTCGCAGCCCCGCGGAAGGTCTGGGAAGTAAGCAGAAGAAAAATAAAAGCTGCCGCGGATCTCCAAATCTAAGAAGAGAATCGGGGCGTTGGGAAGAGAGGACGCCGCCCCGTTGGCCCCTTTTAGGAAAACGTTCTCCTTAGAGGTCCCCCTATAGGAATGAGTAATTTCCCCCCAAGGGGAATGGAGAGAGAGTTAACCACCAAAATGTACCCAGTAAAATGCTTTTGTATGGTTGTGGTTGTTGGTAGGGGAAGAAATTTTTATATATATATATATATATATATTCCTGTGGGTTATTTGAAGCTCTGTAGGTCAAAAGGCCACTAAAATAAACTTTTGAAAATTTGAGTTTACGCTAGGAAAGATCTTAAATATTGGGGCACGCCAAAAAGTAATCAGTTCTCGGCGAAACTAAAAGTAAAGAAAAACACAGGGGTAAATGAAATGAAAAGGTAGAATGCAGAAAAGTTGAGCGATAGCAAACCTCCCATTGTTTATATTCAAAACTACTGAAGTTTTTGAGGTTTGGTTTGTTTTCTAAGTACCATCGCAATGTGTTTTTCAGGAAGAGAAACCTAAGCAAGAAACACTAAAAACAGGGCTGGACAGAGATGAGCTATTGCAGGCAGATCTTTCTTGGAGTAAAGGTGGGGTCCTTCACAAAGGAGAAGATGGGACTGGAAGTTAGCACTTCACAATTTTAGATCCTTTGTTTTCACTTCTATTACCCAATTCTGATTACAATCTGAAAGAGATAAGACAGCCTCTTAGCCTCCTCTTTGAGGAAATGGAGATTTATGGTCTATAAGAGAAGAGCACTGTTGGAGTCAGACAGATGAGACGCTGAGAGTCAGGGCTGACACACAGGTAGCTCTAACCTCCAAGTGAAGGTTCTTTGCCCTCTTACCACTTTAATAAACATGAACTAGGCTTCCGTAATTTGATTGGAAAGTCAAATTCAACCTGAATATTGTGACTACATTTTGTTGTCATAAATACTTTCAATCTTTTACAGACACAGGCTTAGATGTTCACATTTGAAATGACAAAAATATTAGGATTTGCTTAGAGTAATCCAATGGTGGAGAAAGGGGTGGGATGTGTGGAGGCAGAGATGAACCGATACCAACTTTTGACCTGATAATAGTGGACAATGGCTGATGGGTTCATGTGGATTACTGTATTATTTTCTCTGCATAAAAATTTCCTTAACGAAAAAGTAAGGGAAAAAATGCATCTGTCAGCCTTTTCATCTCTATCATACCTGAAGTGTATCTTTTCTTAGCTGAACTTTTTTCAACTTCTGACTAACCAGTCAATATCACAGACATTACTAGAAAATGTTCCCTTTCAAGACTTCCTTCTCATTCCTTTGAATCAGATTCGCCTTCCCAGTCTACTGGATTATTAACTTGGTGAAAAATAAAAATATAGCTCCTTCCTAAAGAAAAATAAATCTAAGTAAAAAGGTATCCCCTCTTTTGCTCAATTTGTTCATCCATTTATTGGCTATTTATTGTGCTATATATATCAGCGAGACTGGGGGTAGGCAACCTGGGGATATGAATTCTCTGCTGGGAGCATTCTCCCAAACTACTGCCATGGTAAGGCAAAGTATCTTCTTGGCTTTCAAAAATGTTTAATCAATGGACTAAAATCCCAACACTTATTAACTCTTCAGATAGTTAACAGACTGAAAAGGAAAGTTCCAAGCACAAATTCATGATAGAGGTAGTGTTCAGTGGAGAATAAAGTGGTGTTGGAACATGTGCCTAACTTTCTGGGAAGAAGAGAAAAAAAAAGACGTTGCTAACTACAGCAAGTTACCAAAACAAATTCTAGATGGACTAATATATTAGATGAAAATAATTAAAAAGAAAATACAGATCAACAGATACTTAATCTTGGCATGAGAAAACATAAAAACTAAGAAAGCAAGAGTTCCCGTTGTGGCTCAGCGGAAATGAACTTGACTGGTATCCATGAGGATGCGGGTTCAATCCCTGGCCCCGCTCCATGGGTTAAAAGATCTGGCATTGCCTTGAGCTGTGGTATAGGTGGCAGATGCAGCTTGGATCTGGCATTGCTATAACTCAGCCTGCAGCTCTAGCTCGGATTTGACCCCTAGGACGGGAACTTCCATGTGTCACCAGGATATCCCTAAAGAAACTATGGAAGATAATTATATGTGACTCCATAAAAATTCAAATTCTCTGTAGTTAAAGAACATAAATGAAACTAAAAGGCAAATGGCAAACTGAAAATAAAAGTTTATGATACAAGTGACAAAGACAATTATCCTTAATAATTTAGAAGTTTTTATAAATCACTGGGGGAAAATGACACAGGTACCCCAGAAGAAAAATGAATTAAAGTTTTGAACATGAAATTCACTGTTAGTGGATAATAAATATAAAATGATATTTATCATTATATACTAATTGTGTTCCTAAATATCAATAACACAGTTATAAAATGTATAATAAAACGATGACAAAGAAGGGGAAGCTTGGGAATACTTTTTTTAACTTTTAAAAAACTTTTATGAAGAAATTATTAAATTATATTAAAAGGCTTTATTAAAAAGACATAAATGAATAGGCCAAATCAATTAATTAGAAAATCAAATATCAAAAAGATGCCAATTCCCCACAAAGTAATAAAAATAATGCAAATCTAATGAAAATATATGCAGTAATTTTTTTATAGATTTTAATATGCGTGAAGGGCCTAGAACAGTTGAGACACCTTTGAAGAAGGACAAAATAGGAGAATTGCCCAATTAGACATTGATTCAGGGCCTCTAATAGCATTTATCAATTTTCCAGAGAAGGAAAAAGTGCCTGAGAATGTCTTCCTGTGAATTAGAAAAATGTGCCCCTTCTTCCAGGCAGACACAGCCTCATGCCACGGTGTATGAAGCAGGATTTGGATTTTAGACTCCACCCATCTTTCAGCCTGGTGTCCCACTGCCAAGCATAACCTGTACGACATATGAAGCAGTGCTTTAAATCTTACATAATGCTATAAAAACTAATCTGTGTCTTATTGGTACTATGCAACATAATTAATGAAAGATTACCAAGAACCCAGAAACATACTCTTACATATGTGGAAATTGAATATGGGAGACATTGCATTGTGTACCACTGGGAAGAGAATGGATCATTTGATAAATGAATCTGAGACCACTGGTTTAAAAAAAAAATTGAAATCATACCACTACCTCAAACCATATTAAAAAATAAACTCTACATTCAAAGTTCCCTTGTGGTAGAGCAAGTTAGGAGTCTGGCATTGCTGCAGCTGTGGCAAAGGTTGCAACTGCACCATGGGTTCAGTCCCTGGACAGGGAACTTCCACATGCTGCAAGTGCAGCCAAAAAAAAAAAAAAAGTTTGCTAATTGGAGTTATCATGTGGTACAGTGGGTTAAGGATCCAGTACTGAAACCAGTGGCTTGGGTAGCTGTGGTGGCGAGGGTTTGATCCCTGCGCTGGGAACTTCCACATGCTGCAGGAATGTGAAAAAATAAATAAATAAATTCCATGTTGGGTTGGACAATTTTATGTGAAAAAGAAAACAAAATGTTTTAAGGAAAAAGTGATCATTTATGACCTTAAGATAGGAAAAGACAAGACATAATCACTACAGTCCATAAGGGAAAAGATTGTTAAGTTCGAATACGATAAAATTTAAAACTGAAAACAAAGACTCCATCAACAAATTTAAAAGGTGACCACAGGCTGGAATATTTTTGCAGTGCATATAACCAAGAAAATTTTAATAAGAATATGTAAAAAGAACTATCATAAGAGAAATATAGTCTGGTTTTTATATACAAAAAAGATTTGAGGCATTTATAAAAAAGAAAATATCACTGACCTTATCAAATGATGCCCAATCCCCTAAGGATATGAGAAGTGCAAATTAAAGCCATAATGAGATATAATTTCACACCCTTCAGATTAACCAAAAAATGTGAAGCTTGATAATGCCAATGATTAGCTGGGATGTAGAGGAGCTAGAATACTTATACCATACCAATAAGGGTTTAAATCAAATCACTGTGGAAAGCAATATGGCAATATCTAATAGAGCTGAAAATGCATGTATCCTATGATCCAGCACTTTCTTTCCAAGGATACTCCTTGAAGAAACAATCACATATGCGTAGGAAATTTATATAAAAGTTCAGTTCAGCATTCTTTGCTTGTAATGAAAATGAAAATCACTTGAATAGGCATCAACACTTACATTGCATATATTTATATAAAGGACATATAAATCTGTGAAAATTACTGAACTAGAGCTTCATGTATCAATATGACTAGCAAAAAAATAATACTGTGATTTTTAAAATTTCATAGTCTACTGTGATATCAATACTGCAATACTAAACACGCAAAGTTACATAGTATAAAGTATAACAATTATGCATGGGATTAGTAAATTCTAGCTAGTGGTTACCTCTGGAAAGAAATAAGTAAAAATGCATCTAGGAAGAATACATTGGAGATTAGAATTATATATGTAACTTTATTTTCTTAAACTTATTGGGTACGTGACTGTTCATTATATTATTATCTAAGCTCCGTATTTCTAACATATCATAATTAAAAAAAAATGTATGTTCAACTTTACTGATGCTCAAAGTAATAAATAAAACAATGAATTAACTCCATTCATCAAATTGACAAAGAAATCCTTGCAATTTGTATGGGAGTTTATAAGTAAGGAAATAAATTATTCATAATATATAAAAGTAGAACACAAAATTATAGATTTTGATACAAAATTTCTAAAAATAACCAAAAATGAAATGACTGAGAGTAGATAAAGTAAACACATGTGTAAAAGGGGTTCTCGTGAGGTGATGATAGAGTTATAAGTGATTATTATGCTCTGTGTATTTTTCTAAATTTTAAAATTCTTCACAGCAAATAATGTATTATGAGAAATAAGGCATAGAAATTTCTAAAATACAATCTTTTACTTTAAAAGTAGAAAACACTTGGAGAACATGACTAGTAAATATAAAATATTTTCTATGGCACAAGCAAAACAGGAAAATTCACACTGAATTCTAGCAGACTCTTTGGATATATGCTGTAATTTAAAAGACTACACAGCCCACAAACAAGAGCCCAAGAAATACAAGCTTGTTCTCCAAAATACTTCACTGATGGCTGTAAATTCCATGAGACTATCTTGAGTTTTGTTCTATACCCACACTCCAAAACTGTTCCTGGCACCAAGTAGCCATTCCATAAACATCTGTTACTTGGATGAATAACTGAATGAATATAAATGGGAGACCTGAGGAGTAAAACAGTCTTTCCAAGTCATCACTAAAAAGCAGAACTGAAATGTGTGACAGTGAATTCTCAGACTCTCAGGCCAATTTTTTTCCATCATTTTGCTATTCTTAGGTGAGTTTCAATAAACCAGAGAAAGGCTGTTTAATCACTGACACTGTGCTTACCCTTTATCATCTGTGCCTTATATATACAGAAAGTAACTTTTTTTCCAGTTTCTGAACTAGAGATAAAGGTTACAACTGCCCTTGTGATGTGCTATATTTCCCCTATCAGTCGAAATAATCTCCCATGAAAATCAAATCTGAGTTACACTGAGATTAGAACAGCAAAGCATCCACAGTTTTCATTTTGGTTTGCTCAGGAAATCAGTCTCCAAATTTATATGCTAGTATTTTATTCTGGTTTAAAATTTTTAGAAGTTCATAGGTATGTTATGAGTTATTATAGAGAATCAGAAACAGTATCATAGAAAATCAATTTAGTGTCTATTTTATTAAAAATAGATCATTGCCTTTATGCTGCTGGGTGTATTATAGGTGATCAAAATATTTCTTGAATTGAAAAATTAATTCTTATAGTATTTAATCTCTACTGATAAAATAACATTAAGGATAAGAAAAGTTAGAGTTCCTGCTGTGACAAAGTGAGTTAAAGATCTGGCGTTGCCACAGGTCACAGCTGTGGCTCAGATTCAATCCCTGGCCCGGGGAACTTCCGTATGCAGTGAATGAGGCCAAAAAAAAAAAAGGAGTTCCCTTCGTGGCGCAGTGGTTAACGAATCCGACTAGGAACCATGAGGTTGCGGGTTCGGTCCCTGCCCTTGCTCAGTGGGTTAACGATCCGGCGTTGCCGTGAGCTGTGGTGTAGGTTGCAGACGCGGCTCGGATCCCGCGTTGCTGTGGCTCTGGCGTAGGCCGGTGGCTACAGCTCCGATTGGACCCCTGGCCTGGGAACTTCCATATGCCGCAGGAGCGGCCCAAGAAATAGCAACAACAAAAAAAACAAAAAGACAAAAAAAAAAGAAAGAAAGAAAGAGAAGAAGAAAAATTAAACAATGAGTCTTTTTTATTGCATTCCTTCATAGGAAAAAAGGTGACTTAAAATTTCTTTTCCGGAGTAATTTTTTTATGAGTTAATAATTAAATGGTATCCTTAGAACATAGTGTCATATCCCTACCAAGAGTGGTTATAAAATAAAGGCACATACATGCTTAAGTTCCTGATGAAAATATATGTATCAGTCATTACTTTCACCACTAGTACTAGAGTTTCTAGGAAATTCAGACGACTATCATAAGTGAATGGTTTTATTACAATCTATTACAAGATGTGTACATCTTTCTAGACTATTTAAAAATTTGATCATTTAGAATTTTTTTTTTTTAAATAAACCAGAAAGCAAATTTGGGCTATAAAACCAAACATATTCCAAAATATTCAGTTGTTAAATCAATAGCTATTGTGTACCTACTGTGGTTGAGCTCTGTTTTGTATGTTAAGGACCCAAAAGACACAGTCTCCACCCTGAGCTACTGCAAGACAGATTGAGACAATTATAAAGTAAAGCAACACAAGGAAGTTGAAAAAAGGAGCCCAGGAGACATAGTGAGGGGGTGGGTAGAGGAAAGGGGGGAGAATGGAGGCAAGTGCATAAAAGGGGAAGTGTTTACTAGTAAGCTTAGGGCAGGAAGGACTGAGAAGTGTCCTTTGGGTTGGGTAACACAGGGGCCTTACTGAGGATTCTGCACAGGGTGAGTCCTGAAGCCCAAGTTCTACGCTCCCTGAGCCAAGTAGGGAATGTGAACGGAATGAGGGCTTTACAAGAGCAGTGAGTCTCTGGGTATCTTTTGGATACTAATGAAGTGTTATTTCTCACACTTCAAGTATCTGAAAGAGCATTCTGAATCTACGTCTTGCCTCTTATTATCTCTTCATTATCTTGTTAGCTTTTCCCCCAAATTAGCATTTCTTTCCATGGACAAACAAGAGTCCTGCTCAAAAAACATAAGTTGCTACCAACAGTTGGAAATTTTGTTTTATCACAAACCAGGCAATAAAAATGTTTATACAGTCTTGGTTGTTATTGGCAGCCAAAACATGGGAACCGTAGGAAATACTTCTCAACAAGAACTTGGGAGGGAAAAAAATGAAGCATAAAACCAGCAAAAGTAGATGAGACCAAGAATAATATATTAATATCACTTCAAAGAGATACAGCTGTACCTAGGCTGGCAACACTATATTTAACTAGTGAAATACATTAACATATCTAAACACCAAATATATTTACCTGAAGGGAATTGGTTGGACAATCATGAAACACAGATGATCAAAACCGGCAAACTTGGGTAATGCCCTCCCAAGAGAGGTTTTTATTAAGATAAGTTTAAGGAAAGAAGTAGAACAAAAATGTATTGCACTGTTGGAGAGTGTGTCTTGATCATTGGATTTGGGAGCCTCTGATAAATCTACCCTCTAATGAATGAATGAATTTAACAACTGTTTATTGAACATCTGTTATGTGCCAGGCACTGGGGATATGAAAGTAAACGTTGAGTTTACCATCTAGAGATGTTATAGTGCTGAGTGATAAGTACTGTGATGAGGTGTGTACAGGTTAGTGTAAGACTAGATTAAAAAGGGAACATTTTGGAATAGGCTTTCTTCTCATCTGGAAAGCACAGGCCTGGAGGTGACAGAGAGCAAGACAAACACTCCAGAAATTCACCATATTCAGTATGAATAGAACCAGGAGGGCAAAAGAGAGTTGATGCAGGTTGGATTCCTCTGGAAGCAGATTCTGAGACAAATATCAGTGTGGAGGTCTATTAGAGAGTACTCTTTATTAGGGAGTGTGCAGGGAGGGAACAAAATAATATCGAGCAGAGAGAGAGGTTGGGCTGTGACACAAGTGTCAGCAGAGAGCTCAGTCAAAAACACGAGGCACTCTGAAACCGAGATGGCCCTCAGAGTGGTCCTGAGTTGAGATAATGGGACGAGGTCTTTGTTCTTCTATGTGGGCCAGTGATTGGATGGAAGTAATTCTGGGAATGGGGAGTGGCATGACCTTGCATGAGAGAATTCCCTCTAGCTAAGGCAATTATGAAAAGGGCTCTCTGCCAACAGTAGTCCCAGGAGCTCGCAGATCTGGTAGCTGAATTACAGCATACCGCAAGACAAGTGGAAGAAAAAGCAGGGAAGGTCAGAAAAGATCACGTCGTGAAGGTCATTGTAAGTCCTGTTAAGAGACTTTGGCCTCTACCTGGGGAAAACAGGGTGGCCACTCCAAAGTTTTACTTAAGATAGTGACATTCAAAGATTTGTGCTTGCAAGCGATTGTCTCGGCAAGGGTATTCTTTTAGGGTGGGAAAAGGGACCTAAAAGAAAAAAATTGGAGGAAAAGAAGATTGTGTTTGGAGGCTCTTGAAGGAATCCAGGAGAGAGATAATTGTGGCCTGAATGAGGCCATGAAGTAAGAATGAAAAACAGCAATGAATTTAAAAGAAATTTCAGTCACAGGATGGGCTAAACTTGGTTTTTTGTTTTTTGGGTTTTTTTCTTTTTATGGCCACACCTGTGCAGCATATGGAAGTTCCTAGACTAGGGGTGGAATCGGAGCTGCAGCTTCAGGCCACAGCCACAGCCAAGGCAACACCAGATTGAAGCTGCACTTGCAACCTACCCTGCAGTGTGCAGCAATGCCAGATCCTTAACCCACTGAGCAAGGTCCCCGCATCCTCAAGGACAGTATGTTGGATTCTTAACCTGCTAAGCCACAACAGGAACTCCTTGGTTACTGATTTTAATGCAAAGGTGCAAAGGAGGAAATATGAAACTTATCAATTAAGGGATAGCGGTGCCATTTACCAAGGCAGAAGCACCAGAAATGCAGTAACGCCCAGTGGGGTGGAGAAAGGAGACAGAGAACAAGTTTGAGTTTATAAACATGGATTACCTGTCTGTGGTACAGACAAGCGGTAAGTCAGAAAGTGAAGAGGAAATATGTGCCTCCACATTTGTGGTGTTGCCTCCAATTTCAATATAGAAAATAATCCAGAAGGAAAAAGGAAATCTGGAAAAAAGCTGTAGAATTAAAGAACACATTCATTCTACAAAAAAAGGTGGACTTCAAAAAAGGTGATAAAGAAAGAATAGTCCAGGTAGAAGAAAAATCCATGGAGAATGATGAGTGAGAAACCAAGGAGACAATGAGCTCAGGGGGCAGGATGCCATCATGGCTCAGAATTTTCAGCAGAAAAAGCGGGGGTTCCCCTGCCCAGTGCTGTACCTGGTCAGCAGTGTGGGCCAAAGCCAGACCACAGGGGACAGAACCCATGAGTTGTCAAAGAAAGCATGTATCCTGGAGGTGGGGTTGGGTGGCATCAAGAGCAGGGCATTTTTAAAATCTGACTAGTATCCATGAGGATGCAGGCTCGATCCCTGGATTCGTTCAGGGGGTTAAGAAGCCAGTGTTGCTGTGAGCTGTGGTGTGGGTCGCAGACACAGCTTGGATGTGGCATTGCTTTGGCTGTGGTGTAGGCCAGAGGCTACAGCTCCATTTCGATCCCTAGCCTGGGAACCTCCATGTGCTGCAGGTGTGGCCCTAAAAAGACAAAAATAAAAATTATAAAAGAGAGTAGGGCATTTAAAAAAACTTATTTCATTAAAGTGTACTTGATACACAGTGTTGTGTTTCTGGTGTACAGCAAAGTGATTCAGTTATATGTATACACATTCTTTTTTGTATTCTTTTCCATTCTGGTTTATTACAGGACATTGAATATAGTTCAAGGGTGAGGCATTGTGCATTGTCTTATGACACAGAAATTTAGAAGAAGAGGCCAAGAGGAGATAGTCTATTGAATGAACTCCAAGCGGAGGCCCTGCAGGCATGGGACAGGGGAGTATAAAGAACAGGATTGGAATTTATCTCCAGAAGATTTGGGAGTAAACTAAAGAAAGGAGGAAGGGCCATCTGTGGAAGCAGGTGAGTTTGTAGGTGGCATCGCAGGAAGTAAGCAGAGTTCCCACTGTAATGGCGGGAGGTGTGTGAGGTCCTCCATGAAAGTGAAGGATAGGGACGTGTTGGAGTTGGCCATTAGAAGAAAGTTTTGAATTTG
This sequence comes from Phacochoerus africanus, assembly GCF_016906955.1. Taxonomy (NCBI): domain Eukaryota; kingdom Metazoa; phylum Chordata; class Mammalia; order Artiodactyla; family Suidae; genus Phacochoerus; species Phacochoerus africanus. The sequence goes on along the minus strand of NC_062550.1, from coordinate 75,554,798 downwards.
TGTTGGATGGGAGCATACCTTAACTAGGTAGCTGGTTGCTTCTAAACATTTAAATCATCTAGTTACTTTTCTGATGTCATGCACAGCAAAATAACTAGTGTTTGTAAGTTGACTTTCTCAAATTTTCTTAGTTATTGCTACAGTGGTTGTTAGTTACAGGGAAGAAATGTACAATGCAGGATGATATGTATATTCTGGTCCTCAGGGAAATTTTATTTCTCATTGTAAATCAGTACATTAACGTATTTGCTTGCTAGTACTTGGAATGTTAAGTTTGGTTTATGTGAATGCCCTTGAACAAGTTCAATGTGAATGTGTTGACTTTAGAGGGCAGGGATTTGGGCCATCAAGTCTGGGGCACAGGAAACCATGCCAGGTTGGCCATGCACTCTGGGAGAAAGCCTCTTGGAGGAGAGTCAGCCAGATCGTTCCTGTTTTCCTCTGTCTTGAATTTCATACAGTCTTTCAAACGTTGCAGTATCAATTATGAGACTTACCTCAAACCACAGCCAAATCAGGAAAAATAGAGCTGGAAGTATCACAATGAAAGAGAAAAATCAGTTTAAGTCAATTCTAAAAGAAAAGGATCAGAAAGGGAAATTTTTGATAGAAAATAGAACAAAACTTCTGAAGTATTGACAGTCAAGGTGACCATTTTCTTCTCTAAAGAAGAAAATTTCTTCATTTGCTCATTCAGTCTCTACTTATTAATTACCCACTACCTATTGGGATGATGAGATTAGCTCCCTTCCCTCCAGTATCTACTGTCAAATACTGCCAAGATGAAATTTGCAGAGGGAATAATAGCACAGAACAAAACAGAAAGGATACTTAGCTACAAAAGTCTCTTGCTGACAAATTTCTTCTGTGATTCAGTCCAATTGCTGAACAATTCAAAGAGATTAACCAAAATAAGGTACTATATTTACCGCAAAATAATATATTAAGGTATTAAAAAATATTTTAAAATGAAAATAGTATTGCTCAAAAAGAAAGTCAGATTAGACATCAAGGAATTATCATCTTTATTTTTCTGATTTGAAGAATATACAGAGGAGAATAATAGAGGACATTTCTATACAACAAGTTAGTACAAATGTTGCAACTGAAAGCTAAGTATCCATGATAAAAAATATTAATAAGTTAATATAAATATCCAGAATAGGGTTTTATCATCAAAATGTATTATATCCTTAGGAATATTGTAGAAAGCTCTTTAAACTTGAGGCTAAAAAAAAAGAATAATAAAAAAGTAAATCACAGGGGAGCCATACAACACAGAAATACAGATTTCACCATATTCTGCAATAGATGCTTGGCAAGAATAAGAGAAATAGAGAAGAAGAAAGTGATAACAGAAGTTCTGCTGGTAGGGTTTTTTTATTGTTACATACACATGCATATATTCTGTATATAAATGATCCCAAAGAGAGTAACAATTATTTTTAAAGCTAGGATCTTAATCTCTTGCTACAGCAGAGAGAAGAAAGAGAAAGAGAGCATGGCTTGCAGATATAGAACTAGCCATGAGAGCATGACTATTCTCCTCAGGTTTGGGATAGTTCTTCCTACCTCTGCCTCAAGGACTTTACAAAAACATCCTGGGCATAGTTTAAAGCCATTTTACTCAGCATTGAGGAATGCTTATGTCGGGCAGGAAGTTTCTTGCCACAGATGGCTACATAGGAAATAAAAGGGGGAATCGGCCATTAGAAATAAAGGGGCACAGGGGCTTCCCTGATGGTGCGGTGGGTTAAGGATCCGATATTGTCATTGCTGCAGCTTGGGTCACTGCTGTGGTGCAGGTTCTATCCCTGGCCTGGAAATTTCTGCATGCAAAGGGCACAGCCAAAAAAAAAAAAAAAAGTTTTAAAGCTAAATAAATAAATAAGGGGACACAAATTTTACTGAGCACCTATGAATCCTACTTTATGCAATACATTTTGCGTATGTAACATGTTTAAGGTCAACAACCCTAAGAGGCAGCTATTACTCCTATTTTTCAAGAAAAGTGTTGGAGAAGTTATAAACTGCCTACGTAAGAAGTGGAGCTGGGATTCAAACCCCTAACTGTATAACTAGGAGATTATTCTCACTAGGAAGGACTGGGCTGTGAAAAATCATCATTCTATAGCGACAGAAAGGAAGAAGCCCCCCTCCACCACCCCCTGCACCAGCCCCCGTTCCCGCTCCATGATGCCGCAGGTCTGGGGCCCAGGTCCTCTTTGGAATGGTTTTCCGGTTTGCTCTGGCTGAAAGCATGTAAAACCTCAGATAAGAGTTTCTTCAACTTTTACTTGCGACTTAGAGTCTACAAAAGGAGAAAACTTTTTCTGAAAATTGAGAACTCAATTTGGGTTCTTACACAGTTAGTTTACACCTCATAAAACGTAACCCACATTTTGCTGGCCACAGCAGACTAGGGCTCCCCAGAGAGTCACAGCATGTAAATGGCAGTTCTCTGGAGCTCTCGCCCCTGTCTGGGCCACCTGGAGTTCCCGGATGTGTATCCCATGTGCCCCCCAAAGTATTCTATTGACTGCCAAGTAGGAACTAACTTTATTTTTCTCTGCTCTTCATTGGTTGGATGATAAACTCCATGATACTCCATGAGTTCTTCTCATTCCTGTGTCGCCACAGTTTAGCCAATTTTTTTTTTTAATTCAGGAAGATAGTCAATATTGAGTGATGGGGGATTGCCCCGTTTCTGCCACAGAAAAAGCAAGATGACTACTGCTGACCACCCGCTGAGGGCACATGGGCCTCTGTTGCCTGAGCCCAGAAGCCGGTCTCCAGTCCCTGGAAAGCAGCAGCCATGTCCTTCTATTGTGGCCAAGTTCTGCTGATATGGAAGCTGCTGCTGCCTCTGTATGCAATGAATTCTCCACAGACGATATGAGTGATATAGTGATTTTATTTACTTGTTTTCTGTAATCCTCTCATTCTAAGCCTCAGATTGGAGGACAACCTACAAAACAGAAATCATGCTATTCTCAGAAATAACCTCAGCCAGTGGGGAATTTTGTCTCATTGTCTTTGAAGGAAACCTATCTCCCTGGTACCTTTATCCTCTTAGGATATTTATTCTAAGCTTATTATGTATTTGCCTATTATATATAATCTTATCATATAAATACATACATATGTGTGTATATATACATATATGTATATAGCCCATAACATACGTAGTATATATTGCAGGTTTATTATATAATTATAATAAATAAGTACATATAGGAATTCCCACTGTGGCACAGCAGTTTAAGGATCCAGAATGGTCTCCAAGGAGGTGCAGTTTCAATCCCTGGCCCAGAGCAGCGGGTTAAGGACCTGGCATTGCCACAGCTGTGGCATAGTTCACAGCTGTGGCTTGGACTCAGTCCCTGGCCTGGGAACTTCCATATGCCTTGGGTGAAGCTGAAAAAGAAAAAAAATTAAATATATATTATTATATTATAAGTCATATGCTATGCATGTTATATTGAAATATGATAACATTATATAATTATTATATAAATATATTTATAGAGAGAATTTTTTCTGTATGCATGTGTGCATATTTACATATATATAAACATGATATATACGAAAGAGAATGAAGATAAAAACTTAGATAAAACACAGGGTTTTGGGGTTTTAATTTCTAGGTGTTCTTTTCTAGAAATTGGTGCCCACCTTATCTGAAGGAAGTGGTTCAGAGATTCTTTGTCATCTGCATTAGCTCTGACCCTTTATCTAACATTGTTTATTCTGGACCATTTAGCCCAAATTGTCATTTGGTGCATCAGGATGTAGCAGAATTCTGTGATTATCGTCATTGTTTGAAATTACTTTGGATTTTTACCCTCAGTATTTTTCCTTCCACTTCCCATGTCTAACTGGTTATTCATGCCTTTTGTGTTACTTGCACAAGATTTATGGGGCTCAGAGATGAGTCCTTCTCTGCTCTTGTTTTGTTATTCTAAGGCCTATCCTATTTTAAGAAATTAAACTTCAGTGAAAGTGAGAGAGAGGAAAAGGGAGTGGGGAGGTAAGATTTCCCCATGATTTAAAAAAACGAAATGTCCAAATTGAGGGGTGGGAGAACTGAGGAAGCAGGGCAGTGATCAGGCTTTAAAGCAAATTCTTACTCAGAAGACTGGGCTCTGTCCAGGAGCTTCCCAGAAGCAGCTCAGATCCCTGAACTCCTGAGTAGCCCAAAGCAGGGATGGGCAAAACTTCTGCAGGCTTAGACTAGGAGCAGTTGCCCAGAGCTCATTCAGCTATTTCCTGGATCACATAAAAAACTCTCTGATTCTTTGCAACCATGTGGAAGATTCCAAACCCTAAGTGATAGAGATTGAATGTCCTGCCATCCAGCGGAACAGCAGATGGAGTTAGAATTCAGCTGATTAAAAGAAAACAAAGACAGTAATAATAGTTGCAAAATTGTGTGGCATCTGAGATGTGATCCTGCTGTTAAGACTTTTTAAATCTGAAATGTCAAAATTCTTTAATGAGTCTGCAATGAACTCATTCAACACACATTTACGAAAGGACTTCTCAGCAACAGGCATTTGAGATTAATGGTGAACAGGACAGAGATGCCAAAGCTTGCAGCCTAGTGGCAGGGTACACTAGTAAGTGAAATTAAAGACAGTACGCTAAGAAGAATGATTCGGTAAGATAAATGTGTTAGCGGAGATATAGGAGACCTCTTACCTCAGACTTAAGGAGTCAAATGAGAATATTCCCCCAGGAACAGCTCTGGAGAGAAGAGAGTACACCGAGTACTGGAGTAAGTAAGATAAAAAAAGGAGTTTGAGGTGGGGAGTGGGGAGAAGGACTGCATCCACAGAGGCCACCAAGATCCAAGTCACAGATGGCCTTGAATACAGTGTAGTTAAAGGACTTGGGCTTTCGAGTGATTGCTCCAGTTTTTCCTACCTACACATGTTCATCAGCTTTCTAAAAATGGTTTCCTTCTCCCACTGCCATTGCATATACACTGGCTACAGCTACTGGTTCAGGAGGAAGAGCCTCTCTGATGTGTGCATTTTCTGGTTTGTGTTTCCATTTGTGTAAGAGCTGTGCCCTGCAATAAGAGAAGTTTAGAGTCACAAGGGCTTTTAACCAGAAAAAGGCCATTTCCAATCTGGCTATTACCTGAAAATGGCTCCTCATTGCACAGGACTCTTTTATCTCTGTTTCACTTCCTTTGTTGCAATATCAAACATCCCCACGATTGCAGCAGCTCGAGTCTACTTCTGTGTAAAATAAGGAAGAGGACATTTGCTCCTACTTTCATTTTAGGTTTATATCATCACCTTTTAATATTTCAGTTCTGAAAATGAGCCTCCCTTCAAAAACTAACCGCATTAACTGATGTACTGAGTTAGGCAGAAGTCTTACCACAGGCCCAAGCAACAAGGAGCTCAGCACTGCTGGGTGGTTTGCTCAAGGCTACTCTTGAGCTAAGCTCTCCTAAAGTAAAAATTTGACATGATCATATTAAAAAAAATCTTCTTTCAACTGTGTCATCAGCATTTGGAAAACTAAAAACAGTTTAAACATTTACTTTGTAGCTACTGCTTCAAATGCAAGAAGTGTTGCTGTACCAAAAGCTAAAAATTTCCTTTGTCCAAAGGCTGGAAAGATTCAAATGAATGCTTTGCCTGCTCAAGGCAGGTGGATGAACATTATTTAGCTGAGTTTATATGCACAGCACATGATAGAGTTGTAGCTTAAATTTTAATGAAAGTTACCAATATTTAAGAGGAGACAATGGATCCAAAAAAGATAACTTAAACCATTTTTTTGTACTCCTGAGTGATGGTATGAAGCAAACTGAAAGAAAGTCAGCCTACACAATAACCTCACAGCCAGCTAGAGAGTAAAACTAGTTTGTAAGGTCATATGCTTTTGAGCTCATTTAGCTTGATAATTTATCTACTACTTTGTTATATTTGAACTTTATTAGCTTTGGCGAATTCTTTTGGGGATCCATGATGTGGGCTGCTAAAGAGTTTATGTATACGATGTCAAGTGTATCAGAAAGAGAAAGGCAAACACATATGATATTACTTATATATGGAATCTAAAATGTGACACAATGAACTTATCTATGGAACAGAAACAGACTCACAGACATAGAAAATAGATTTGTGGCTACAGGGCGTGGTGGGGGAAGGATGGAGTGGAAGTCTGGGGCTGGCAGATGCAAACTTAGTATATAGAATAGATAAACAACAAGGTCTTACTATGAAAACTATATTTGATATCCTATGATAAACCATAATGGAAAAGAATATTAAAAAGAATGTGTGTGTATATATATATGCACGTGTGTATGTGTATATATATACGTATATGTGTATATAATACATATATATGTATATATATCTGAATCACTTTACTGTACAGCAAAAATTAATACATATATAATATGTATATGTGCATATATATCTGAATTACTTTACAGCAAAAATTAGTACAGTATTGTAAATCAACCATACTTCAATTTTTTTTTTGTCTTTTTGGGGCCACACCTGCAGCATATGGAGGTTCCTAGACTAGGCGTTGAATCAGAGCTGTAGCTGCTGGCCTACACCTCACCCATAGCAATGCAGGATCTGAGCCGCATCCGTACCCTATATCACCACTCACGGCAATGCCAGATCCTTAACCCAATGAAAGGGACCAGGGATCCAACCTGTGTCCTCACAGATACTAGTCAGTTTTGTTAACCACTGAGCCACCAGCGTTGCCATGAGCTGTGCTGTAGATCACAGACATGGCTCAGATCTGACATTGCTGTGGCTGATTGGACCCCTAGCCTGGGAACCTCCATATGCTGCGAGGGCAGCCCTAAAAAGCAAAAAAAAAAAAAAAAAAAAGTGCCAATACACATATACACATAGAAAACATCCTTAGAATTATTGAAATACATGATGAAATAAAGGGATATTCCATGTTTCTGAATGAAAAATATAATACAGATCTATAAAGATATTAATTCATCTCAAATTAATTTATAAATTTAACATAATCCCAATTGAAGTGTCAGTGGTTTTATTATCACTAGTGAAATTAAACATGATGTTTTAAAAGTTCATCTAGAAAGGCAAATTTGTAAGAATAACAAAAAAAAATTTTTTTTTTAGTCTTTGTCCTTTTACGGCCACACCTGCGGCATATAGAGGTTCCCGGGCTAGGGGTCTAATCGGAGCTATAGCCGCTGGCCTACACCACAGCCACAGCAATGCCAGATCCGGGCCACGTCTATAACCTACACCACAGCTCACAGCAACGCCAGATCCTGAACCCACTGATAGAGACCAGGGATCAAACCTGAAACCTCATGGTTCCTAGTCAGATTCATTTCTGCTGTGCCATGACGGGAACTCCAGAGAAAATTCTGAAGAAAGGAAATTATGACAGATTTGTCCTATTAGACATCAAAGTATATTGCAAAGCAAAAACAATAAAGGAGTAGATAATTGTTGCAAATATTGTTGAACAATGATGCAGAATTAGTAAATCTAAAATAGAGCTTAGGAGTTCCCGTCGTGGTGCAGTGGTTAACGAATCCGACTAGGCACCATGAGGTTGCGGGTTTGATCCCAGCCCTTGCTCAGTGGGTTAAGGATCCGGCGTTGCCGTGAGCTGTGGTGTAGGTTGCAGACGTGGTTCGGATCCCGCGTTGCTGTGGCTCTGGCATAGGCCAGTGGCTACAGCTCCGATTTGACCCCTAGCCTGGGAACCTCCATATGCCGCGGGAGCAGCCCAAGAAATAGCAAAAAGACAAAAAAAAAAAATAGAGCTTAGTGCATATGAGAACTTAGTAGTGATCAGAGAAATGTTATGAATCAATAAGGAAGAAATAAATTATTAAATAGTTCTGAAGAAACTCAAGTCATTGGAAGAGGGTGTCAAGTGTAGTTCTCACATTAGAATAAACATCACAATAAATTCAGGGTGGATTATGGGAAAAAAACATTTAAAAAAATGTAGAAGTACTTTCTGAGTGTAATTTTTTTTGAAGTCTACCATAAAGGAGAATATTGCATTCAATCAAATTTTTAAAGTGTTTAAATTCTGTACATGTAAATACATTAAATTTTACTTGGCAAAGGACAAACAGAAAGAATACATGGTGAGTAAAATGTTAATATCTTTTCTTCTTTCCTTTTCTCCTTTATTTCCTTCAAAGAACATGTATTAAGTTCTGGTCAATACTGTGTAGGAATTGGAGATCCAACGGCAAACTGCACAGATTCAGTCTCCATGGCTACTGCTACACAAAAATTACTCCTATGGAAAGGACTGCAGAAAAAGTTGCCCCTGGTTGGTTGCACTTTATGGAATTAAGGATTGGGTGTCAAGCTCCACTGGTTCTCCTCAGTTGGGGCCCCTGGGCAAATACATGCACAGTCCTATTTGGGAACTCTCCATTTGTCCTGCTCATAACCGATTCCTTATAAGGAGGGAAGGCAGAAGAGAATAGAGGGCACCTAAACTGAACTGAGACTTCTAAGGAGAATAGTTAGGAAAAGTGTCAATTACACTGCGGACTGAGAAATGCACAAAACTTACACATGGAGACAGAACAGCATATGTGCAAAGACGAAATCCTCATTTTGTAAAAAGCTCTTATAACCAATAAAAAAAAAATTGGGGAGTTCCCGTCGTGGCGCAGTGGTTAACGAATCCAACTAGGAACCATGAGGTTGCGGGTTCGGTCCCTGCCCTTGCTCAGTGGGTTAAGGATCTGGCGTTGCCGTGAGCTGTGGTGTAGGTTGCAGACGCGGCTCGGATCCCGCGTTGCTGTGGCTCTGGCGTAGGCCGGTGGCTACAGCTCCGATTCGACCCCTAGCCTGGGAACCTCCATATGCCGCGGGAGCGGCCCAAGAAATAGCAACAACAACAACAACAACAACAAAAAGACAAAAGACAAAAAAAAAAATTGGCATCGCAAAATAAAATCAGGCAAAATACACTAAAATTCATAAAATGTTAATCAAAGAACATGAAAAATTGCTCAACCTCCCAAGTCATCAAAGAAATACAAGTTCAACCAGCAATTGAGATTGCAATTTTTTTTTCTATAGACTTGAGAATACTTGATAGTATGTGTTAAAAGTTCTGAAAGAACAACACTTTTTTTTTTTCCGTGACCACACCCATGGCATATGGAAGTTCCTGGGCCAGGAATTGAATCTAAGCCACAGCTGTGACCTACCTACCCACAGGTGTGGCAACACCAGATCCTTAACCCATTGTGCTGGGCTGGAGGTCAAACCCATACCACCTCAGAGACAACACCAGATCCTCAACCTGCTACACCACAGTGGGAATTCTAGAATTCATACTCTGTACTCAAGTAATTTCCTTTCTAGAATTCTAATATCATATAAAGCAAAAATAACAGAAACACAAAGATATGTGTAAGGTTATTCACTGTTAAACATTGTGTATGCTGTCACCTGATAAAAGGATAAACAAAAGGTGGTGTATCCAATGCAATAAAGTACTAACACATGCTATGCCATGAGTGATCCTTGAAAACATTATGCAAAACGAAAGAAGTCAGTCACAAAAGACCAGGTAGCTAGTGGTGGTAGCTTAAAGCTAGGGCTAGGGAAGAAATAGGATGGGTGGACATGGGGTGGGAATTAAAGGGCACGGGGTTTCTTTAAAGATGATGAAAATGTTCTAAAATTGACTGTGGTGATGTTTATACATATTTGTAAATACACTAAAAACCAAGGAATTGGAAAACGTTACATGGATGCATTGTACAGTGTGTGAATTAAATCTCGATAGGGCTTTAAAAAAACAATATGTATGATAGCAAATAAGAAGAAAAATCCCTAATATCCAAAAATATTTTAAAATAATTAGACAGTGTATAAGTTGAAATAGTATATGTGAAGCACTTCATAGTATGTTAAGGTGTAAAAACAGAGTAATATTTATATCTACCTAAATCTATCTATATAACGTTAATCATCTAGTTATTTCTGGATGTTGGTATTTGAGGATGTGATTTTTATCTTTTTTTTCTCATTAAAACTCTTCTTTAACATAGGCATCTGATTATTTTCACAATTAAAGATGACACATTAGGAAAAAAAAGATTAAACAAACTTGTAAAATTTAAGATAATGCCCAAAATAAAGCTTCTGGAAGAAAAATTTAGGGCCTAGAAGTTAGAAAATTAAAAGTTAGCAGTTCATTGGGTTTCTTTTTCATTTGTTCTTTTTTTAAAAAAATGTGCGTAATATTTTACATAATTAACTTCATGCCCTACACTTCCTGTGTGAGCCACCAGCTATTTTAAACTTTCTCTCATGTTAGTCACTCAGAAGAAAAAGCAAGCTGCTCATAAATGACATACAGCTCTAAAAATCCTATGTTTTTCTGGCAACTTCAACATTAAAAAAAGGAATGACTTAATAATAAGATTCCAAAGCTGCTGATTCAGTTACAAGTGAAAAAAAAAAAATGTAAATAACCACTAATAAAATTTTGGAGTTCCCATCATGGTTCAGTGGTTAATGAATCCAACTAGGAACCACGAGTTTGTGGGTTCCATCCCTGGCCTTGCTCAGTGGGTTAACGATCCGGCGTTGCCGTGAGCTGTGGTGCAGGCTGTAGACACGGTTCGGATCCTGCGTTGCTGTGGCTGTGGCATAGGCCGGTGGCTACAGATCCGATTAGACTAGACACCTAGCACCTAGCCTGGGAACCTCCACATGCCATGGGAGCAGCCCCAGAAATGGCAAAAAGATAAATAAATAAATAAATAAATAAATAAATAAATAAATAAATACTACTAATAAAATTTTGAAACTATAAACATTTGCCTCCTGAAATGTGGCGTTTAACCAGCTTAGAAGCAGGGTTTTTTTGGCTTTTTTGGGGGGGGCTTTTTGCCATTTCTTGGGCCGCTCACGTGGCACATGGAGGTTCCGAGGCTAGGGGTGGAATCGGAGCTGTAGCCACCTACACCAGAGCCACAGCAACTCGGGATCCGAGCCACATCTGCAACCTACACCACAGCTCATGGCAACACCGGATCCTTAACCCACTGAGCAAGGCCAGGGATCGAACCTGCAACCTCATGATTCCTTAGTCAGATTCGTTAACCACTGAGCGACGCCGGGAACTCCCTAGAAGTGGTATTTTCTAAAATTATCTTTACCTTTTCAAAATGGAAAGAACGTGTTGTTATGTAAGGAAATACCCATAATTTTAGAAATTTATATGTAGAGATGGAATAACATAACGTCTATTATTTGCTTTAAAATACTTCAGCAACAGGAAAGAAAAGGAAAAAATAGATGGATGAAGCATACCTGGCAAAACTTTGAAATTATTGATTTTTTTTAATATACTTCAGCTTATTGTGTGCTGCGAAAGCTTTTATAATAAAATATTGTTTGAGTGGAAAGGACATTTTAAATTTCTTTAAAAGAGTAAAAATAGGAATTCACCTGGTGGTGCAGCAGGTTAAGGATCCCAAGTTGTTCAAGGCTCAGGTCACTGCTGTGACTTGGGTTTGGTCCCTGACCTGGGAAATTCCACATGCCACAGGCATGGCCAGAAAGAAAAAAGGAAAAAAGATCTTTAAGAGACCAATAAGATACATGAAGCATAGAGGAAGCTTACACATCTTAGTTACATAAATATGCTAAAGACACTTAAATTTGTGTTGGAACTCCAAACATCATTTTTCCCATGTGAAAAAAAGTTCCAACTCCATAGTCAGTTGCAAATAAGAACAGGTAGTCTCTTTATATTGTCCTAAGAAGTAAAACTCTGACCAATGGATATAAACTCAAGGAGGACGAATATTCCAGAGATGGACTAGGTTACTTTAGGAAGTTGTAATTTTCTACCCCTGGAAAGGTCAACTAGACATTCTCTCAGAAAGACAGTTAGAGAAAGATTTAGGGCATCACATGTGGTGCTAGATTAAAAGTCCTTTATGTTAACTTGGTTATCAACAAGAGACTCACTGTGAGGCATAAAAATGAGCTGGTTACTAGTTCTATGATCACCAGGCCTGTCATGCGCAACATGAGCCCACCAATGCAGTAGCATCATTTCCTGTCTTGTTATGAGGATGAAATGATAAAATGTATGAAGCATTAGAACAGTGCCTGGCCTAGAGGAGGCACGCAAAAATATTAAACTTGATTCTTATGACGATTTTCACATCCTAAGCTTTAGAGTCAAACCTCTGGTTTCTAACACTAGTTCCACCATTTACTATCTCTCTCGCTCCTTTTTTTTTTTTTTTTTTTACTTCAGGCAGTTTATTTAACCTTTCTCTAGATCTTTCCGTACTAATTTCTAAATAACAAGTGCTAAAATTCAATACTAATGATCAAATGTATCCATGACACAAACCTGACACTCTAGCAAATGATTATTTACTTTATTACAATAATGACGACATTCCTCCACTTCCACAATTCAGTCGTTCCAAGAAAAAGTTACTGAAGGATACTAATTATTTTAAAATTTGATTTCCAACAATGTTTCTTTTAAAACTACTACATCTTGTGCTTTGTAACTGAAGTGAGAAGTCCAAAACTAAGGGCACTTTGAATCCGTTTTAATTAGGAAGCATGAAACTGGGGATCAGCATCTAGCATAAAGTTCTTCCTGTGGTAAGTGCTAAAAAAAAAAAAAAAAAAAAAAAAACACGTGTAGAATACAACTGAAAAAAAGTTATTCAGAATATGTAGCCTTGGACTTCCCGTATGGCTCACAACATAACTACTCAGCATTACTTCTACAGGATATGTAACCTTTACAACTTAGCAATTTTAAAGATATGCTGTGGAAAAATACACAAAGAAGACTTAAGCCACTGTATCAAACAGTTATTTCTAACTCTAGCAAAAAAAAAAAAAATATATATATATACACACACACACATATATATAAATAAAAGATCTTAAACATCTTATCCATTAGTATATCAATGCATATTAACTCAGTGTTAAAGTAAAAGAGAAGAGTTCCCATTGTGGCTTAGCAGGTTAAGAACCAGATGCTGTCTGAGGATGGGGTTCAATCCCTGGCCTCGCTCACCAGGTTAAGGATCCTGCATTGCTGTAAGCTGTAGCATACAGCTGAGCTTAATATGCTTGTTACAGAGATATGGAGAGACATATACAGGAGTTCCATGAAAATGTTTCTTGGACAAAAAAGTAGTTAAACTGTTGTTGAATGGCAATCAATAGGAATCAGAATGTTAAATATACTTTCTTTTTCCCTTTTAAATACTTTACAGCCTATTTTAAAATTATAGCAGCTCCCTTGTTCCCTCTGACCTGTGAGGTCAGGGCAAGAAGATGCTGTCTGAGAAGCAGAAACAGGATTTCATCAGACACTGAATCTTGAACTTCCTAGCCTTCTGAAACTATAAAAAAATAAAGTTTTGTTGTTTAAGCCACTTAGAATAATGGTATTTTGTTAGACTTTTTTCTTTTTTTTCTTTTTGTCTTTTTACGGCCAAACCTGCGGCACACGGAGGTTCCCAGGCTAGGGGTTGAATTGGAGCTGTAGCCACTGGCCTACGCCACAGTCATAGCCATGCCAGGTCCAAGCCTCATCTGTGATCTACACCACAGCTCACGGCAATACCGGATCCTTAACCCACTGAGCGAGGCCAGGGATCAAAACTGCATCCTCATAGATGCTAGTAAGATTCGTTTTGGCTGAGCCAGGACAGGAACTCCCTTGTGAGAACATCTTGATCAGACGAAGACACTGGCTAACAGGAGTGACTGCTGCTTCTTTACCAATTGTATCTTTAGCCTTAGTCAGGCCTTTTCTCCCAGATATGATCTATTCAGATAGCTAACCATAGAAGCACAGAATCATTGCCTATGTTTTCCTCTTCACTTCCTCCTTTCTCTCAGCACATAAACTTTTAAAATAGTAACATTTACTAAGTACTTTCCACATAGCAGCTCCCTTGTTAGCCTCACAAATGCCTGTGAAGTGAGCATTCAAGGCCACTGCAAGATTAACACACAGCTGATGAGCAGCCTGGGATTCCAATCAGCCCAGTCTGGATGAAGAGCCTGTGATCTTAATTGCTATACAAAACTGCATCTTATAAATAAAAAGGAGCTTAGCTGGGCCCCATTTCCCCTCTCTGGTTCCACTGCTCTCATTTTTTGTCATAGTTCACTACTGTGTTCTTATTTCCTACCTTCCCTTAATTCCCATTAACAGTGTCATCAAACCTCTCTGCCTTTCATGCCCCACATTCTGCCAATGGTGCTCCTTCCAAGAACACCAACAACCTCAGAACAGCCTGGAAAGAGGAGCGGCTTTGAGAGGGGCTTTGGAATCACGCAGACCTGAGTTTAAATCCCAGCAAGTTATTTAAGCTCTCTACTTTTGGTTTGTTTTTTTTGTTGTTGTTGTTTTTTGTCTTTTTTGTTGTTGTTATTGTTGTTGTTGTTGTTGTTGCTATTTCTTGGGCCACTCCCGCGGCATATGGAGGTTCCCAGGCTAGGGGTTGAATCAGAGCTGTAGCCACCGGCCTACGCCAGAGCCACAGCAACGTGGGATCCGAGCCGTGTCTGCAACCTACACCACAGCTCACGGCAACACCGGATCGTTGACCCATTGAGCGAGGGCAGGGACCGAACCCACAACCTCATGGTTCCTAGTCGGATTCGTTAACCACTGCGCCACGACGGGAACTCCCTTTTTTGGCTTTTTTAAAGGCTGTACCCACAGCATATGGAGGTTTCCAGGCTAGGGGTCTAAGCAGAGCTACAGCTGCCGGCCTATGCCACAGCCACAGCAATGTGGGACCCAAGCTGCATCTGTGACCTACACAACAGTTCACAGCAACACCAGATCCTTAATCCACTGAGCGAGACCAGGGATCGAACCTGCAACTTCATGGTTCCTTGTTGGATTCGTTTCTGCTGTGCCACAATGGGAACTCCTCTAATTTTCCATTCTACCTCATGTAATTCTTGAGGGAGCAAAGGAGATAACACATAAAAAACACACCTGGTACATTATTATCATTAAAAATGAGTTCCCATTGTGGCTCAGCTGGTTAAGGATCTGATGTTGTCTCCATGAGGATATAGGTTCGATCCCTGGCCTCACTCAGTGGGTTAAGGATCCACCGTTGCCATGGGTGGTGGTGTAGGTCACAGATGCAGCTCCGATCTGGTGTTGGCAGTGGTTGTGGCGTAGGCCAGCAGCTGCAGCTTCAGTTTGACCCTAGCTGGGGAAATTCTATATGCCACAAGTGCAGCCATTAAAAAAATAATAATAGGAGTTCCCGTCGTGGCGCAGTGGTTAACGAATCCGACTAGGAACCATGAGGTTGCGGGTTCGGTCCCTGCCCTTGCTCAGTGGGTTAACAATCCGGCGTTGCCGTGAGCTGTGGTGTAGGTCGCAGACGCGGCTCGGATCCCTCATTGCTGTGGCTCTGGCGTAGGCCGGTGGCTACAGCTCCGATTCAACCCCTGGCCTGGGAACCTCCATATGCCGCGGGAGCGGCCCAAGAAATAGCAACAACAACAACAACAAAAAGACAAAAGACAAAAAATAATAATAATAATAATAATATATTAATATTCCTGATGAATCAGCAGCATTTGATGTTTCTGACTGCTCTTTCTATCTTGAAACAATATACACTTTTGGTTTCTAGGAGTCCATCTTCCCTTGACATTCTCCCGATTTTCTAGAAGATTCTTGCTCTATTTTATGAATTATTTTCACTTGCTTAAGCCATAAATATTGGTATTCCCTGGCTGCTTTGTTCTTGGCACTCTTCCCATCTTGCTTGAAATCTTGCTTGGATCTTATTTTGTGTGTGTAGAGGTAGAGAGAGAGGAAAAAAGAGCTGATGCGACTTTTCAGAATTACTAAGGGAGCTTTTCGAACTATGCATCTTCCATCCTTGACCTAAAAGATTCCAATACATCTCCCCAAGGGCATAATATATTGTGTTTTAATTTTTTGTGATTATTAGTCTTTCTGTGTTTATGAAGCTTTAGTATTTCTTTGATTTTGTGGCACACATAAAATTTACACCAAAAAATGCTAGGTGACAAGTATAGAGGGACCTTGTTTTTTCTTCTTACATTCCTCTCTTGGGTCATAAAATAAGTACTCTCACCAATACTTCAAACCTCTCAGGGAGTGCTAGAGCTTTTCATTCCATACTTAACTTTCCTTGAGGCTGTTCTGGGGAGGAAGCCGCCGTCATTCTCTCCACCCTTTTCCTAGTTCCTTCCCAAGAGAGGAGGACTTACTTGATTGGGAAAATTGGTGAGACATAGATATCCACCGGCTATATGCAGGCCTATGTTTCTTTATTGGCCAAGTTAATGTAGTAAAGGTCATTGCCCATAAGTGATCTTATTTCTTGGAGCTAATTCTTTCTCTCACTCTCTGTTCTTGGCTTTTGCACACCTCTGCATGCATTGTGGGTGTGTGTGCACCCTTGCAACACCACAAGTGCTATTTCCTATCTTGAGCTAATAGTGCCACTTGCAATCCCCTATGTGAGAAGCCTGTAATTCTCTCCGTTCTCATCCTGTGCCAAGAAGGTTAAGTAAGTTCAGATAGTGATGGGAGGTGGAAGACCCAGGAGTCTTTACCCATGTAGGGAGAGTGTCATGAAAAAGCTGATCTCCAATCACTTTGCCCCTAATTTCTGTGTGCCCGCTCTGTTGGAACACTGGAGGAGAGGACGGGGGAGCAGCCCCCATCAGAGCAAAAATAAAATCAATGCACCATATCCATCATATTGTATGTATTTCTTTTCATCAAGAGAATGTAACTTCCTTCTTATGAGTTGTCTTTTGGTAACTGAAGAGTACAGAACGCCAAAACTCTGAGCCAGAATCACTAATTGAGAAGATTTTACATTTACCCACAAAAGCTGCATGACGCACTCTTTTTCAAATGTAGCCAACAACTCATTAGTGTGTAAAGAAATGTTTAATAGATTATTACCAGGATTTTTTTGTTAATGAAATAGAAAATTTTAGAGAGTGTTGGGACTTTTGGGAGGGTGGGAGAAGAAGGGATAAAAAAATCTTTGTGTGGATAACAATCTTAACTTTATATGACTTCTAGGTAGGAAGTAGGGACCTGAGTGAGCTCTGACCATCTGAATCCATGCCTTATACCTCTGGCTACAGGATGCATCTCAGTTTTGCTGGTTTCCATTAACTTGCCTCCTAAATTCTTCAATTGGTTATTTTCTTAAACATGATCATGTGAATTAAATGCAATTAGCTCTTGGAATTCAACTTGGAAGGCAAGTTACTTTATCTCTCTGAGTCTCATCTGTGGTTATAACAAAGGTACCTCCCCCACAGGCTTTGTTATAAACTAAATTGCATCCCCCACAAATTCATGTATTGAAGCCCTAATATTCCCCCCACCACCAAGTAGCACAGAACCTGAGTGCATTGGGGAATAGGATCTTTTAAAAGATAATTACATTGAAATGGTGTAGTTAGAGGAGGCTCTATCCAGTCTGACTGATATCTTTATAAGGGGAGATTAGGAAGACAGAGAGACACCATGGATTTGTATACAGAGGAAAAACCATCAGTAGAAGGCAACCATTTGCAAGCCAAGGAGAGAAACCTCAGGTGAAAATATGGTGACACCTTGATCTCAGACTTCTAGCTACCAGGACTGTGAGAAAAATAAGTTCTGTTGTTTAATCCGCCCAGGATATGGTATTTTGTTATGGCAACCCTAGCAAACTAATGCAGGATTGTTATGAAGATTAAAAGTTAATATGTAAAAAGTGATTGCAATAGGACTTTCCTCTTGTTATTACTTGCCTCAAAGTCAATTTCTATGTATCCTCAATTATTAAAGTTTATTACCTTTTTATATATAATGATATGTACTTGTTAACTATTTGCCCTTTTGGCAAATTTTTCAGCCCCCAGAAGAGCCTCTATGTTGGCCTATTCAGACAGAAATATGTTTGTAACATATTAAGGGCTTACTAAATATCAAATTAATGAAGTCCTCTGCCAAACTAGTTTTACTAAAAGTGGGACAGTTTTTTGTTTGTTTGTTTGTTTGTTTTTTGGTCTTTTCTAGGGCCACACTCGTGGCATATGGAGGTTCCCAGGCTAGGGGTCTAATTGGAGCTATAGCCGCCGGCCTACACCAGAGCCACAGCAGTGCCAGATCTGAGCTGCATCTGCAACTTACACCACAGCTCACGGCAACGCCAGATCCTTAACCCACTGAGCAAGGCCAGGGATTGAACCCGAAACCTCATGGTTCCTAGTCAGATTTGTTAACCACTGAGCCACGACGGGACCCCCAAAAGTGGGACAATTTATTTGAGCATTTCTTTCACACTCATCCCTAGATTCATGTCTCATTTGTTTAAAAAAATATTTAATGTTATAATGCAGATTATCTATCTAAATCTTATTTTTCTACTGTCCTTGCAAAAGATGTTGAAAAAGGAGTAGAGAAAACAGTGACAAAGGATATGATGACAATGCTTTGGAATAGAAAACATATCATGGTGGCATCGAGAATGTCCTCACAGAGGTGAAAGTTATAGGTATCCCTCCTATTCTGTTACAGATAGTTTTACCTCTACCGCAGTAGAGACAGGGAGAGGGGCCATACATAATTCACAAGTGCAGAGTAGCAGGATCAAAACCAGCCATAGGCATCATCCATTATTCTTGCAATATATTAATGTCCAAGCCCTAGATCTTACATTGGGAGATATAATCTTGTTTGTTGTCCAGACCCTCTATAGACTCTGCTGAGATTTATGGTCTTGAGCATGAAGTAGAAGGAAAGATTAAGAGATAGTATTTAATTTGAAGAAGGAGCTCTGTTCCTGTTTTCTGCTTGAGAATATGGCAATGCCTAAAAATAGCAAGAATGGTTTCTGTGGGCTGGGCTGTGCAGCCAGGCATCAAAATATCAGATAAGGTTCAGTAGGGACAAATAATGTAACCTATTGAGGCAAAAATAATTTATACTCCCCTAATAAGACAACGGCTATGACTCATCCTTTAGCAAAGACAGGAGCCTCATTAGGCCTTGAAAATATCAAGGTAGGCAGTTCTTTAGTCAAAAGAATCTGTAAAACCC
This sequence comes from Phacochoerus africanus, assembly GCF_016906955.1. NCBI lineage: Eukaryota > Metazoa > Chordata > Mammalia > Artiodactyla > Suidae > Phacochoerus > Phacochoerus africanus. Next base: position 75,535,661 of record NC_062550.1, on the reverse strand, counting down.
TAGTCACTTTTAGGAAGGAAGAGAATTGTGAAATAGGAAGCTTGCGTTGCTTAGTGACTTTAATGTATGTTTTGTCTCTAAGACAGTGAAAAGAAACGTTAACGATGACTTAACAAAGCTGGAGAAGGTGAGGGAACACATAAGGAGGGTAACATGGGAGGTAAAGTAGCTTCTCTTTGAGAAAACAGCTCTGATTGCTTAGTCTGAAAAGATGAAATAACATGAAATCAAAGTTCATAATTTAATGACAGACTTGTACGGGACACACAGAATTCACTAGATCACTGAGTGTTAAAATGGGAGGAGACAGACTTAATGGAACATGAGAACTGTATGGGAATCTTAGAAATTATTCTAATCCAACCACTTTATTAAAAATTAAGGAATTGAGGAAGTTCCTCTGTGGCTCAGCTGCCTAAGAACCCAGAGCTAGCACTGCTGTGACTCAGGTTACTGCTCTGACACAGGTTTGATCCCTGGCCCAGGAATTTCGACATGCCACAGCCAAAAACAAAATTAGGGAGTTGAGACCTCGAGAAGTAAAGTACTCTCCCACAGACACCGTGCTAGTAATAGAAGAGCTGAGACCAGGCCCTCTTCCTCTATCCATCTACCTCACCCTGACTCTATTCAGAAGCCTCGTACTGCACCCAGGCTGGTAAATGATGCTTACAGTAGAATCCCCTTCAGGCCTATTCAGTCATTCTCATTTTGCAGTCCTGAATTAGAAAACAGATGAAGAAATTTATTCTAAGGTGAAAAGAACAATAACTGTATGCCTTACCTCCTTCATGACGTTCTCATGCACTCTTGAAGAGGGAAAGGCCTCAGACAAATAGTCCAATGTCTACATCTGCTTCTGATGTGGGAGATAATGAGAGTCAGAGCCACTATCCTGGACATCCTAAAATTATACAACCTAGATACCAAGTCCTGTTAAAAATAAGACAACAGCTCAAAAAGGAATCAGGTATAGGAAGGCCTATGTTTTCAAACTGAGACATAACATAATCACAGTTTTGGTTCTCCCAGGAACCAAATTGGGAATCACATGATCAGGGCTGGGTAGGTAATCTGCCTGATAGACCCCTGCCATCCTCCATCAGAAAAGTTACATGTCAATAACAAATCTGCTTTTTAGCCTAGCATTGTTCCTGCTCCCTTCTGCCTATAAAAATCTCTTGCCTTGCCTTGTAGAGCTCTTCGTATTCCTTTCTATCTGCTAGATTCAAGGCTGCTCAATTCACAAATCATTGAATCTTTAAAATTTACTCAGTTGAATTTTGGCTTTTTACAGTTTTGGTGGAGGCCATAGGATCCGAAGTTTCCAAGACAATGAGAAGTGCAGGTGTCTTAACCACTGAATCCTTTCAATTCTGTCTTTCTCCCTTTTTCAAAGAGCTATGGATAATTTCCTCTCAGATCTAAACTCCATTTTTCATACCCATACTCTTGTTATTATTGGCTTTCCAGACCAGAGTTAACAGGTCTTTCTAGGCTGATAGGAGGCATTATCATAGCACCAGAACTTAGGGCTTGGTTAGTCTAGGGCTAAGGGGTTCAGCTTGACCTGAAAGACCAGTCCTCCTGGAACTCCAGTCCCTAGCCCTTGGCCAGGCCACAGTACCGCTAACGCTGATGTCCACAGCTCTATTTCCTCAGTTACTGTTGGTTTCTGCTAATGCACACATTAGGTTAAGGGATAATAGACCTATTGTTAATGGAAATCTTAGAAACCAAAGCTACAAAATTGGTGGGTATAGCACTTAGAAGTTGTTAGATCACTCCCCACCTAAATCTATGGCCTCATGCTAGAATAAGTTGGTACACAGTAAAATACTACAAGCTCTCAATACAGTGGCACATCTCTCTTAGGTATTAATTTAATCCTGAAAGACCCAAGTCTTAACTAGGTAATAGGATCCTTGTAGTTCTCTTGTGGTACAGTGGGTTAAGGATCTGGTGTTTTCACTGCAGACACTTGGGTTGCTGTTGTGATGGGTTTGATCCTTGGCCCGGGAATTTCCATACACTGCAGGCAAAACTAAGGTGCGGGGGCAGGGGGGTCCTCAAGCTAAAAAGAAGTGAGTAAGTGAGTGCTCTACCTTTTAGCATAACTGTTTAGTTTTAAGAACTATGGTCCTGGAAGCTGTAGATATCTATAATAATGGCAAAATCTTGCTAAAGTGCTCTTGCAAGCAAAGATTCCCAAATCAAACAAACAGAATGAGATACCTATTTTAAATGGCCTGCAGAAGCCTCCAAAAGGCTTTGTTGAGGTATTCATTGCAAAAGGCTAATAAAAATTTAAAGACACAAGAGGAACCCAAGATGAAAATCTGTAAACTGGTGTGACTTCTACAGCTTCCCTCTATCCTTTTTGACCTGAGTACGCATGGTCCCCTGATCCTCTCTCTGAATGGCCTTTCCACTCTATGGAGAATACTAAGCAGTTATCCTTTAAAATAAGGCCACGTCTCAGGTAACCATCTTCAGCTGTATCTCAGCTCTGGGTCAGACACCAAACTAAGGGTCACAGTGAAAGCATTTCCTAAACCTAGAAAGGATTCCCAAAAGTTCCCTGAAGAACTATTTAGTCTTCGTCAGGGCCTATGACCCCAGACTGGCAAATCTTTACCAGCTTGTGCACACACTGGTAGGAGATGGTGAAGACCAAAATAGAAGCAAGAAGCAGAACACATAACCCCAAGAGTGAAAGTGAGTTCAGTCTCCAACATGGTCCCCTTAAGGACCAGAAAAAAATCATGAAATAGCAGCCTATATGTTAAAACCTATTCCCAGAGTTCTCTGCCACACTGATTGGTCTATTAACCAAACCTGCAAACAAAAGAAAGATGAGTCTGTGCCAGACTTTAAAGCTCATCTGGAAGCTTTATTCCTACAGCATAAAGGAAGGCCAAGGAAAGGTAGGCAAGGACATGCTTCAAGAGAAACAGCCTATTTCCTAATTTTTGCTGGTCTCTGAGACTCTTCTGATTCTCAACAAAGTCATTGTTGCCTTGGAAATAAAAGCTGTCATTTCTCTGCCTTTCCTTAGAGTGAATGTTTGTTTTTAAATTTCCCTTGTAAACTTGTGAAGTATACATTCTAAGAATGCTACTCTCTGAAATGCTCCTGGAGTGGACAGAATAGAGGGGAGGGGAAGCAAGAGTCTCACCTCTTTAAAAGTAGAGTTTACAATTCACGACCCAAAGAGGAAAAAACATAAGTTGATACAAAACTAGGTATTGAGTTGTATTTAGTCATTGAGCCTAGCTGTGTGTTTGAAGGGATAAGGATCTGTAGCAAAATGAGCTCAACAACCCCTCGGCTGTAAAAGAGAATCTTGGCAGAATGTTATTTTATCCAACAGAGCTTGAGGAAATTAACCATTACAGACAATTGTCTTAACTTAGTGATGTACATGCCAATTATTTCAAGCTAAAAACAATCATGGCCCAAAAAGACTCAGGAAGAAACTTTGATCTTCCTCCTAACCATCTACAAGAACATATAGGTAGAGGACCTTGTCTAGGAAGGGAGATATAACCATAGGTAACTATAGTATTAACTAGGTGTGTGTTAAAATTCCACTCTGGGTCCACTCTCTCTGCATAACCAAACAAACATGTGTTTGCCAAACATCTGCATTTCCATCTTCATGTAAATTGCCTTCCTCCTTTTTAGGTGCCAAACTGCTGCCCCCCAACATCCTCTTTTGTCTCTAGCTGAAAATAGTATTTAAGGTGAATATTTTGTCCATTTTGATGAGTTACTCAGTTTCCCAGGTCTCTCCTATATATACATGTTATTAAATTTTTGTTTGATTTTCTCCTATTACTCTGTCTCACATCAATTTAATTATTAGACCAGCCATATGAGCCTAGATGGGTAAAGGAAAATTTCTTCCTCCTTGACATTCTCTACACTCACCTTTACTCGCCTAAGCACATAGGTTGGAGGTGATGCCAAGAGCTCATCTCATTTATTCTCTCATACTGAGATCTTCCAAAAGTCAAGAAGGTCTTTATTTTTAAATATTCAAGGGGCTTTATCAAGAACTTTGTGAATTTTCTTAAACTTTACACATAGACACTCTTATGCATTTAGTTTGGAGTTTTTAAGTAAATGGTTGTTAAAGATAGTTCGCCAAAGATGATCAAGATGGCAGAGTAGGAAGATGCTGGGCACACCTCCTCTCACAAACACATCAAAACTACAACTATATAAATAACTTCTCTAGCTGAAATCAAACTGGGGCATAGCAGAACAGCTTTTCTTCAACTAAACTGAAAGGAAAGATCTACACAGAGTCTGGTAGGAAGGGAAGAGAAGCTTGTATTCAAGATCTGCACCCCTAGAGGGGGACACAGAATAGGAGAGGGAATTAATAGGCTCAGGGATCCTCCCTTAGGAACAAGTAATTCAAGTCACTCTTTAGGCACCCCAGCTCTGAGGTCCACCACTGGAAAGATGAACCCCATTAGCTGATTTGAAAACCAGTGGGCCTGTTGTAGATTGGTTTCATTCCTATCTTGGCTATTGTAAGTAATGCTGCTGTGAAGTGAGTTTTTCTCCCTTCTGAATGTATGCATCGATGTACATGCTGGCAGTGGTTTCCTCCACCCTGATCAGAGGCACATCTGAAGTCATAACTGGTTCTTTTCCCTCCACATGTGCACACTCTCACTGACAGTGGCAGCCTCTGCCTTAATGGGAAGCAGTGCTGAAGCAACATGGTCTGGAATAGGATCCTGGTATGGGTTGGGGGTAGTGGTGGAGCACACTGGCAAACTGGCCAGAATCTTTGACAGTTTTCAATCTGCTGCCTACACATTGTGACTGGGAGTAATCAAGTCTGTATGTGAGCTCCTTAACAGCAGAGTCTTGTTTTCTATCATATACCCACCTATAAGAATGGACAGATCAACCAGACAGAAAATCAATAGAGACAATGGCCTTAAGTGACATGTTAGACTAGTTGGGCATTCCATTCAAAACCACCAGAATACATATTATTTTCAAGCACATGGAACAGTCTCCCAGATAGATCACATTCTGAACCACAAAATCATTCTCAAAAAATTTAAGAGAATTGAAATTGTATCAAGCATCTTTTTTGACCACAGTAGTATAAAATAAGAAATCAATTACAGGATGAAAAATGGGAAAAACACATGTGGTCAATTAACCTATGACAAAGGAGGCAGAGATATGCAAAGATGACAAGACAATCTCTTCAATATGTAGCATTGGGAAAACTGGACAGCTACATGTAAAAGAATAAAATTAAAACATTTTTTCACACCATATTTAAAAATAAACTCAAAATAGATTAAAGACCTAAATGTAAGACTGACAGCCATAAAAATCCTGGAAGAAAACATAGGCAGAAAACTCTTTGACATAAGTGTTGGCAATATATTTTGGGACTCTGTCTCTTTAAGCAAGGGAAACAAAAGGAAAAATAAACAAATAGGACATAATTAAATTAAAAGCTTTGGCACAGTGAAGGAAACTATCAACAAACCAAAAGACAATACACTAAATAGGAGAAGATATTTGCAAATTATATGTCTGACAGACGGTTAATATCCAAAGTATAGAAAGAGCTCATAAAACTCAAAAAATCAAACAACTTGATTAAAAAATGGGCAGAAGACAGGAATAGACATTTTTCCAAAGAAGATATACAGATGGCCAACAGGCACATGAGAAGATGCTCAATGTCACTAATCATCAGGGAAATTCAAATCAAAACTACAATGGGATATCACCTCACATTTGGCTACCATCAAAACACCACAAATAAATATTGGCTAGGATGTAGAGAAAAGGGAACCCTAGTTCATTGTTGGTGGGAATGTAAATTGATACAGCCACTGCGGAAAACATCAAGAAGGTTCCTCAAATGCTGCAATTCTACTCTGGGATGTATATCTGAAGAAAACAAAAATAATAATTCCTAAAGATATATATATACCCTAATGTTCATAGCAGCATTACTTACAATAGCCAAGATAGGAATGAAACCAATCTACATATCCAGCAAAAGATGGATAAAGAAGAAATGGTATATATAATGATACATTGCTTAGTCATAAAAAAATGAAATTTTGCCATTTATAACAACATCGATGGACTCAAAAGGTATTACTTTGGTGAAGTAAGTCACAAAAAGACAAATACTATGTATTTTCACTTATTTATGGAATCTAAAAAATGAAACAAATGAATAAAACAAAATAGAAACAGACTCACAGTTACAGAGAACTATTGGTTACCAGTGAGATGAGGGTTTGGCAGTGAGGCAAGATAAAGGAAGAGGACAAAGAGGTACAAACTATTAGGTATAAATAAAATAGAGGGATGTAATGCACAGTACAGGGAATATAATCAAAATTTTATAATAACTTTAGAGTGTAATCGATAAATATATTGAATTATTAGGTTGTACACCTGAAACTAATATAATCCTGTAACTCAACTATATGTAAATTTTAAAAAGAAAAAATAGTCCACCCAATAATTATTTTATATTAGTTTTCCTAATGTCAGAAAAGGTTAAAATCACAAGGCGAAAAAATCATGTAATATTACTATCTTCAACAGAAGCAAAATGAGGTTAAATTTTCAGTGGGGTTTCCAGTAAAATACATATGTGGTGTGCTAAGCACTTGTGAAGTGCTTAATAAATATTTGTTGAAAGAATGACTAATGCTTTACCTTACGGGAAAAAAAGTCACTTATTGATAAGAATATGAATACTTAAAAATAGAAAATTTTAGGAACAAGAAGTCAGAGCCAAATGCCAACATATTTTGAAATAGTGCTGTCAAATATGCAGTTGATACATTAACTCTCACTTATGATGAGCCAACTGAATAAGACAATGAACCTGTGTTTTGAATGTTTTTGAAGAGGGATTCATATTTTGATGACATCAAGATATAGATAAAGCAACAGAACTCACTTGTTCTGCTCATATTGCATAAGAGTGTCATTTTAATAGGTTTTAATTGGTGTAAATGGTTCTTCCCCCAAAGGACCACTGCCCACCCAAGGCAGGCGATAGATGGACTCCAGAAGGGAGAATTGCAACTAGCTTCTATATGCACTTCCTAAGGTAGGAGATAGGTGGGTTCCAGGATGAACATTTACAACCAGCCACCTATCTATTCTCCCAGATAGAAATAGCAATAGGCACAAAGCAAATAACTGGTACTTGTCTTCTATAAAGTGTGAAACAATGGTAATGACAGGATCAAAAGAGGACCTAAGGCCTGCTTGGGCAAAAGGAAAAAGAGGTCACATACTTCCCATCTTTGGGGTCAGGGAAACCCCAACTACACATGCTCAGAGAGATTCCCCCCGGATCAGAAAGCGAGGGCATGCCAGACCATAATAAGTCTAGATAACCTTCCCACAGTGCCTTGCTTTGGAATTCATCTTGGCCAGAACATGCACATGCAGATCAGAGAGGGCCCTGGATTTGGTCAGGAGTGAAAGATAAAAGAAGATAATTGGCTAAAGGAAGAAAAAGACCTGGAAGAACTGCTCCCTGAGTGGTTTAAATCACCTCTCTGGAGTGCTCCTCATTCAGGGGGATGCCCACACCCTCACTTCTCCCTTGGGTGTGTATTACTGCTTTTCTTCTGCCTTAGATAAATAGACTATTCTCTGGGTGCTTTCCCACATGCTGTTCTGTGTTTCTAACAATAAACTTTGTACCTGTTTTTATAGACTTTGCCTCCTTGAAACATTCTTGCTTTCAACCAGGGCAAGAATCAGGGCAATTCTACTTTTAGCCTCTAGCTGGCTAGAATTCCTGGTTTTCATCCAGGCTGCCCAGGTTCAATTCTTGAGCAGAGAATTAAGATCTCACTTCAAGCCATCATGCAATCCTGTCTATCCAAGATCATACACATTGACAAATGAATCCCTCAGCATTGGAAGCAGGTGATATAATAAAACAGCATAGAGTTTGGATTCAAACACATATGGGTACAAATCACAGCACCAATGTTTACAGTTGCATGTGACCAAGGGCAAAAGCATGTTCAAGCCTTTCTTTTCTTATCTGAAAAATGAAAATAATTTTTACCTTTCAGGATTGTTATGGGGATCGTGATTTAAAAAATGCAAAATTCCTGGAGTTCCCGTCATGGCTCAGTGGTTAACAAATCTGACAAGGAACCATGAGGTTGCGGGTTCGACCCCTGGCCTTGCTCAGTGGGTTAAGGATCCGGGGTTGCCGTGAGCTGCGGTGTAAGTCACAGATGTGGCTCGGATCCCGAGTAGCTGTGGCTGTTAGCGTAGGCCGGTGGCTGCAGCTCCTATTCGACCCCTAGCCTGGGAACCTCCATATGCCGAGGCAGCGGCCCAAGAAATGGCAAAAATAAATAAATAAATAAATAAATAAATAAATAAATAAATAAATAAATAAATAAAAATAAAATTCTAAAAAATAAAAAAATAAAAAATAAAAAATTCCTAATATACACTGTTGTGGTCTCTGCACGCAGGTGGAAAAAGAATTTTCCAGATTTAAACCAAGGTGTAGAAAAGACAAGTTTATTGAGGCAAGACACACTGTTAACACAGTGGGCTGACTTCCTGATAATCAGGGACAGCGGACTCTGGGCACAAGGTCATGTCTGTTTTTACAGCCCAAAGACAAAGGAGTACAAGGAGTGGTCTTGCCATATACCTGTTAACATGCTGGTTGGGGAAGAATGGGGTCTTCTGATACGCTTACTGGTTGGTTGGGGAATGATGGGGTCTTTGGATACACTTGCTGGTTGGTTGGGGGCATAAGTTACCCCTATAGGGGTGGGATAGGGAGTAAGCTACATACTTTTCTAGTGGGGGGCAGGAAGGAGTTGACCAGGTTGCTGGATCGAGAAGGGTCCTTAGGAACATTGTAACAATTACAGTCAGACAGGTAGGCTGATAAGGGTCTAGCAATTCTTATCTCAGCCAGAGGCTTTTTGAATTTTACCTCCTTGGAGAAGCCTTGAGGTCTCACATACACCATAAACATTAAACTAAAAAATAGCAATTTTAAAAATTATAAAGAATATTCCAACATGAGAAAATGTTTTAAAATAAGATGAAATTATGGAATAATTAACATTCAGGAACACAACTCTGGATATAGAGCATAATGCAGAATGTAAAGTAGTATTTCCAACTAAGTGTGTTGTTTTTTATTTTTCTATTTTATAAAAAAATTCAAGCTTACAGAAAAGCTGATAAAATACAGTTTTATCACCAGCAACAATAGCCATGAAAACAAATGCTTTAATAGAGCAAGAAAGCTTTGGAAAGCTATAAATCACTGTGGAGACACATCTAAACATCTGAATGCTATGGCAGGCAGATAGTTAGGTATGAGCAGCGAAAGTGGGGTGTGGACAGGGTGACAGGAAACCAAGCATCATGCAAATAGTGGGGGTCCGTGGGCAGACAACAAAAAGCAGGAATCTCCAGACTGAAGAGAAACCACATGTTTTGGGATGACAAATGTTCCAGAGGTAAACAAAGAAAGGTAGGAAAAGGCATGAATCTCCACTGAGTCTTAATGTAAGCTGTTTGCTCATTAATCCCTCATTACAATAAAATTATTAGAAAATTAGGTATGCAGATAAGAAGTATTATCATGCACCAATGCCATGACCCTTCTGATCAAAGCTAAATAAGGACAAAAATCCCTCTTTCCTCTGGGAAGGTGGAACTGGAATGAAAATCAGCCGAACCCCTCCTTCCCAGTTAATATTCTGCCCATTCATTTGTATGCGCCTCATAACCCGTGTGCCAAAGGAACTCGGGGCAGCTACTCACCTGTCTGCCTGCCTCCCCTCTGGGGGTGTATGTCTCACTTAAATAAATCCTCACTTTACTTTCTCAACTTCTATCTCATTTCTGAATTCCTTCTGCAATGAGACAGGAAATGTTTCTGCAGGAACTTGAAGCCCCATGTTCCAAATTTTATTACTCACTGCGGACTTTTCTCGAGTCCTTCCTCAGCAGCTTCTCTAGACAATAACCCAGGGCTAAGTTCGTCCCACAACACCCATCCTCCCAAAGAAAGCTCTAAAAAAAGGAGGCTTTCACAATATTCTTTCTTCTCAGCCTCATTCAATCTTTTCCTCTACCTTTATTTACATACAATTCAGTTGATTCTACCTTAGGCAATTTTCAATATGCAAACTTCCCTTTGTTAATATTTTCCCTTTAACCTCCTCTCTTCCAGCTTTGGTTCAATTTTTACAGTATCTCATTCCCTCTTTATATCCTAGACTTTTTTTCCTTCTTTTTCATTTTAATTGAGAAACAGCAAAATTATCCCCATTATTACTGATTAGCTAGTTAACCTTGGACAAAATGCTTGAACTCTCCTGGACCTCAGCAGTCCCTCCTGGCAGCCAGGTGAGTGAACTCTATTTTCAAAGCCAGAATGCAGAGTTGGCTAGGCTAGAGGGAGAAAGTAGTTGAAATTCTAGCCCCTACCTACCTGAATTCAAATCTCTGCTTCTCGATGACTAGTGCAATGGCTGTGGTGTTACTAAACTTTTTATATTCTTTCTACTTGTGACAATGTATGTCAAAAAGAGTATTTACCTCATAATTTGGGGGTTAATATTTGTAATCAAGGATGGTGTTTATCACTGATAAATATAAGAGTTATATTTACATTTTTATATAATCCATTCACATCTAGGAAACAAACATCAGAAGCTCTGAGATAACTATGGAAAATAAAGCACCAGTGGGATCAAATGTCTGAAAAGAATTGTCAGGGAAGAAGAAATTTTCCTCTACCCATCTAGGTCGCTGTAAAAATTAAATTGACATGAGACAGATTAACAGGAGAAAATCAAAAGTTTTAATGACATGTATCCAGGAAAACTGAGGAACTCACCAAAATAGCAGAAATCTTCATCTTAAATACCATCTTCAGCCAAAAACAAAAAAAGGATGTAGAGGGTAGTTATTTGGACCTCAAATTGGAGGAGGGAGATGAAAAGCAAATGTTTGATAAACAAATGTTTGCTTGATTATGCAGCGACAATGGACACAGAATGGGATTTTAATAGAATTTGCTAGGTTCTTCTCTTACTGCACACCTACTTCATAGCTGTGTAGATAACGATAGTTAGTTATCTATGATGATAGCATCCTTCCTAGGGGGAAGGTCAGTGTCTTCCAGGGGCTTTGGGGCCTTGATTTTTTTCCAGCTCAAAATAATCTCCATGCCAAAGAGACTTTTGGTATGGCAAGTTTTGCTTCCCTATAGACTTGCCTCTGAAACTTCTTTTAAGACGATTCACAATCTAGAAGCTGATTTGACAGATTGTCCCATCTCTTTAAACCAGTCTCTTAATACTGACAATAGTTCAGTTCAGTACACATTTCTGGAGATGGTGGTGCAGGTGGGCTCTCAAAGTTAGGCCTATAACGTTCAAGCAGTTAGGTATTTAATAAGAGGCATTGTATGGTTGCAAAAGAAACACTAAGCTTAATGACTGGAGCAAATTATAAACAAGATTCTGGGCCTCAGGGGCTCTTAAAGCCCTAGTGGGCTTCAAGAAGATTTCTAGATATCAAGGGCAAAGCATCTTTTGCAGTTCGAGGTGTCTCTGATGATGTCAATGACTATTCATCTTTCTGAGTGGCTTCCATAGCAACTGGCATGAGGATTGTCTAAACATGGGCTATTGGGATCTCGCTTAAATTTGCAGAACTTCAGGAAAAAGGCAGCTTTGAGTCTCAATAATTCCAGGAATGAAATTAATGAGGAAAAAAATGGGAATGTTAATTTGGAGAGTTGTAGCAAAATATTTGAGGAAACTAGAAGAGTTTAAGATCCAGTCTACTTTACAAATGGATAAATAAAACCGCAAAGATGATTAATAGAACAAGAATCTAATATTCACAACTGTGTATTTTAGTTTCTATTGAAACAATACTTTTTCTCTAAAAATCACCTTAAATTTCACTAACAAGATGGCCTAATTGAGACTAATTTATTTGCAAAATAAGTTTAGTTTCATTAAACTTGCCTTGACTATTTTCATGGGTCTGGCAAGAATAGCAATTAACCATATATTTTCATAAATCTGCTTTGCTAGAACTTTTCATAAATAATAGCCAGACTGAACTTTTTGATGCCTATCAAAGCCCGGAAGCTACACCAAAAACTTGCCATCAGACTTGCCTGTAGTATCTATAGATCTGCATGAATTCTTCTTGGGGTCCCCCAAATATCCTGAAGTTCTTGCATCTGCTAGCAACTTACCTTCCTTACTCACCTGGTAAGCTTTCTGGGTAACCTGTAAGCAAGGTACTAGGCTGTTTTCTGAAAGGGCTTTATGATACCATAGCGCAATCTTAGTTCCTGGTCATATTGCTGGGCTTTAAGTCTCCTTCAAGGAGATTGAACTCAAAGCTTCTGACCAAGGTGAGAATTATCAAACCCTTATCATGGCCCCACTGGTTCTATTGTAATGCCCCTTCCCCCACCTTGAGCAACCAGGCCTACTCCTTCAAAACTCCCTACTAGGAATGTATGTAGCCCTATCCTCACCCCTCCATAGGGGCAATAGAAACATGCATAGGCTGAATGTAAAGGGATTCTCCAGGGAACCCCCCGAAACATTTTCCCCCCATGCAAGGAAGTATCCTGTCCAAGACCAATCAGATGATCCAACATGCTCCCACAGAGACCAACAAACACTCAGCCCTCTCACACACTGGGTGGACCTGGGTGGAAAAAGTCAGGTCTCCACTCAGGTCCACAACATGGGGATATAAGGAAAACCCAGTTGTAACATGGGGCCAGTCCCTACTCGCAGGGAGGCCCACTCTCCCTCTGAGAGTGTACTTTCGCTTTAATAAACTTGCTGGAACACTACAGTTTGGGGGAACACTAGTGGACTCCATTTCAGTTTCCAAGGCAACCCCAATGCCACTGCAGCGTTTTCCTTCCAGTGACTCTGGAGATGTCCCTTAAAGCACCCAACAGAGCTGAAATGCCTCTGAGTTGTCACACTCTGAGCTGTAATGCTTGAGCTGTAAAGCTGTCACTTTAAGGGGGTTGCTTAAAGTTTCAAGGCAGCCCCCGCTGCTGCTTCAATTCCAAAACAGCTATGACAATTTGCAGGTGTGATGCTCCCATCAGGTAAGAGCTTGCTGAACTTTTCACACCCCCATTAAATTCTTTGCTGGGCATGGGTGGCGAGGACAGAGCAATAACACAACCCTAACGATATCTGATTTTATACATATTTCAAATTTGATATTCCAGTCAAAGCATGGCAATATAATCAATGTTTTCAAATGTGTCCTGTTACAAGAAGAATAGATTCTTAGTGAACTTATGTAAATAATTATAGTGCCATGAAAATAAGAATACAAAGTTTTTTCCAAATTCTGGAGGGATCAGGTAGGAGGAAAATACAAATTGTTTCAATTTTGCTTACAAAGATAGAATTTACTGAATTACTGAAGTCACAAATGGCATAAGAGGAAAAGTTTCCCTAAATTTGAATAATAAAAAGCAAAAACTAGTAGTATTTCAGAAAAAAATATAAAATATTCACAAAAATTATAATCATATTCATTATATGATTCAGCTCATTCAGTTCCATGAAGTAATTAATTACTGACCTGATCTTTTGTTAATAGTTTTATGAAGCCATTAGCTTTTGCATTAGAGTGATATAATTAAGTTCTACCAGTTGGGTAGTGTATTCTGAAAGTTATCAGAAACCTGTATTTGTCAAAGTCCTTTCTATGAACCTTTCTGAAGAGGAACCATTTTTGCAAAAGCATCAGATAAAACAATAGCTGTCTATAAATGACGAGACAAAATGGCATGGTTAAAGGTCTAATTGCAATGCAATTGACAAAGAAATTTGGTTGATTCTGTGACATCTGTGATAATAACTAGGATTACAACTGATAACCTTATACCAGGACACATATTCAGATTTTAGCAATTTCACATACTTTCTAGAACACTGATATCAATATTTACCCACACACTTAGCAGTTTTATCATCTCTCATTTGACAATGCTTCCCATATAATTTTACCTATTAAATAAGACTAATTAGTTTAATATCTCTTTGAGATGTTTCTGAGACTCTCTGAACATCTATCTCAAAGTTTGCAAGAGGTCAAAACGATTTCATTTAGAATTTGATTTGGAGGTCCTGTCATGGCTCAGTGGTTAATGAATCCAACTAGGAACCATGAGGTTGAAGGTTAGATCCCTGGCCTTGCTCAGTGGGATAAGGATCCAGCGTTGCCGTGAGCTGTGGTGTAGATCACAGATGTGGCTTGGATCCCACATTGCTGTGGCTGTGGTGTAGACCAGCGGCTACAGCGCTGATTAGACCCCTAGCCTGGGTACTTCCATATACCACAGGAGCCGCTCAAGAAATGGCAAAAAGACAAAAAAAAAATTTTTTTTTTGATTTAGGGAAGTGTGTCAATGATATCAAAAGTTTTTAAAACACTGGTCAGGCTTTTTTTTCCCCTGGCTGCCCGCACGGAGGCCACACGATGCCTGGCGTTACTGTAAAAGATATGAACCAGCAGAAGTTCATCAGAGTTCTGGCAGCCTTTCTCAAAAAGTCTGGGAAGCTGAAAGTCCCTGAATGGGTGGACACTGTCAAGCTCGCCAAGCATAAAGAAGTCACTCCCGGAGTTCCCGTCGTGGCACAGTGGTTAATGAATCTGACGAGGAGGTTGCGGGTTCAATCCCTGGCCTTGCTCAGTGGGTTAAGGATCCAGGGTTGCCGTGAGCTGTGGTGTAGGCTGCAGACGCGGCTTGAATTCCGAGGTTGCTGTGGCTGTGGCATAGGCTGGTGGTTGCTGTGAGCTGTGGTGTAGGTTGCAAACACAGCTTGGATCCTGAGGTTGCTGTGGCTGTGGCATAGGCTGGTGGCTACGGGTCCGATTAGACCCCTAGCTTGGGAACCTCCATATGCCGTGGGTGCAGCCCTAGAAAAAGACAAAAGACAAAAAAAAAGATAAAAATACATATTTCACAATAATTTTTTTATTTTTTGTTTCTTTATTTTACTGAAAGCAATACCTTTGCAAATATGCATTCCAATATTTGTAATAACATGCAGGAAAAATGAACAATTCTGGTTTAGAAAAAAACTTTATTTACAATTCTTTTTCAAAATAACCATGCTCTTTCTTCAGAAAATCTGTGCTTAAAGAACAGAATGTCTGAAAAGATTGCAAAAGACTACTACATCTACTCTTCCTTACTACATTGTGGGAAAGGTAACCTTGAGTTAAAACCTTATAAAAGATCTTATAAAAGATCTCAGACAAATCAATGAGAAAATACAGATACCTATCAGTAAGAAGGCCAAGAATATGAAAAGAAAACTAAAAGAGGAACTACTGCTTAACTTTCTCATGGGAATATGTTCTTAGCACTCAAAGAATGCAAATTAAAACAAAATACCTGCATTCACCTTGATTAGTATACTAGTTTCTTAGGACTGCCTTAACAAATACCACAAACTGGATGGTTTCAAACAAGAGGAAGTTATTCTCTCTCAGTTCTGGAGGCTGGAAGTCTGAAATTAGGGTGTTGACAGAGACATGGTCTCTCAGTGATTCTTCCTTGCCTCTTCTAGCTTCTGGTAGTAGCCAGCACTTCTCTCCTCTCTCCTCATTTTTAGGGCTGAACCTGCAATATAAGGAAGATCCAGGGCAAGGGGCAGAATCAGAGCTGCAGCTGCACCTGAACCACACTACAGACACAGCAATGTGGGATCAGAGCTACATTTGTGACCTACGCTGCAGTTTGCGGCAACTCTAGATCCTTAACCAACTGAGCAAGGCCAGGGATTGAACCCACATCCTCAGGGATACTGTGTCAGATTCTTAATCTTCTGAGTCACAATAGGAACTCCCAGCAATTCTTGACTTCTAGCTCCATCACTCCAAATTGCCTTCATCTTCACATGGCTTTCTTCCCTCTGTGTATGTGTCTCTGTGTCCAAATTCCCTCTTCTATGAGGACATGTCATTGGATTAGGGCCTATCCTAATCCAGAATGAGCTCATCATAACTTGATTACATATAAAAAGACCCTATTTCCAAACACTCTAAAGTTCCAGATGGACATGAATTGTGGGGCAAAACTATTGAACCCAGTATAATTCACAAGGATTCTTTTTTTTTTTTCTTTTGTCTTTTCTAGGGCTGCACCTGAGGTATAGGGAGATTCTCAGGTTAGGGGTCTAATCATGTAGGAGAAAATGTCCCGATAAGAAGGTAGAAAGGAGAGACCCCGGCGGCCATGATGACTACGCAACATCCAGCCAACGGCCCCAACCTCCCCTCCCCACACGTCTGCTTCTGTAAACTTGTTTCTGCATCAACTACCTTGCCTGACCTCACTCCGGTTCCACCAGCCAAGCACGGACCCAGAAGAGGTAGCCCTTAAAAGCCTTGTGAAACCCTTTTGGGGGCTCAGACTCCAGAGAGTGATCTCCTCTGAGCCTGCAGGCGAAATACACCTGAGTTCCCCCACCTTTCCGAGTGCTCGCTTGGTGAAAGAGCTGATCCGCTGCAGCCACAGAGCTGCTGGAGCTGGCACACTACAGCCACAGGGCTGTCGCCAGTGCTGATACGCTGTGGCCACAGGGCTGCTGGGCAGCTACCATAGCATTTCTGGAGGCCCCAGTGAGATTCCAACCATTCTGGCCGCTCGAGCCACCTGAATGGCGGCAAGGCCGCGCAGGAGCCGGGGAGCCGGGGAGCCAGGGAGCCGGGGAGCCGTGAACCGAATGAGGCGGCGAGCCACCTGACGGTATTGTAGGTCCTCCTTCTTGAGCGGCATTCCTGACTCCCAGGTGACCGAACCCTGACTGGACTCGGTGGAGAGACGGACCAACTCACCAGGAAGGCACCTGGACAAGGTAAGGCCCTGGGGCCAACCCCAGTCAGGTCCTGCCCCAGCGGGCAGAAGAGGGGGCTGATCACCCCCTGAGGGAGCCGCTCCCGGTCGGAAGCTGGGTCTGACGGGAGCAGCAGCCCTCGTGCTCCTGATCCGAAGCAGCGGAGCCTCTTGCTCGGGTGGAGCAACGGGCAGGTGTAGGCGATTGAAAGTTGGGCTTGATGGAGCTGCTAGTTAGGGACTCCCAGGGAGTGGGAGGCCATGTGACGACCTCTGAGTGTGTGTGAGGGTGAATGAGCGGCCTGATTCGCTTGTGCTTCAGGTTCGAGTTTGTGGCTCCACGGTCTTTGCGGCAACGGAGTCTGAGTGGGTCCCAACCTGCAGTTCCGTGGTGACCTCATATGGCTTATGGCTGTAGAGGACTCTGAGGGTTCTCTTCCCTCCCTGCGAGTCCAATCCAAGTTCAGGGCTTATATGAACCAGCCCATTTCCTTTGCTATTACCTCAAATGGAGCTGTGGGGGCAAAGGAAATAGACCTCTAGATGTTAAGACCACCCCGAGTTGTTACCATGCCTGTGGGGGAAAAGGAGTTCATAACTAGTATTCATCCAACTCAGGCCAAGTGTTTAGCCTCAGAGCCTGGGCATAGTCAGTTCTGCTTTTTGCTGTTTACTTTCACCCTGGTTGGAGGAATCGATGGCTGGTTCATCCAATTTACCTGTTATCTGTGGCTTAGAAACTTGCCTAATATTAATAGAGGGCATGTCAGAGCAAGCATCTTAGGATTTGAAAACTCAGGCAGGGCCTGTATGCCTGGGTTTTCTTCACCTCTGTCCAGAGACAGGCAATGGGCAGGGATGACGGGAAGGGAGGCTATGCTGGGAAAGAGTGGTTAATTCCAGTCAGCCTGAGGTCGGATGGGACATTTGACCACTGGTGTCCAGCTGCTCCATCTCAGAGAGGGGACGCCCTCACATAACCAAGAAGGGACAACAGGCACTGGATGCTGGTCTTTTCTTTTTTGGATGGGAGCCACCTCCTCGAGCCTGGTGCACGGCTTATAGCAACTCCTCTGACATGTGCCTTGAGGAACTGGAAAAAGTTTGACCCGGAGACTCTGAAAAAGAAACGTTTAATTTTCTTTTGCACAAACGCCTGGCCACTACATAATCTGTCAGATGGAGAGTGATGGCCACCTGAAGCCTCTCCAGCTTATAATACTATTCTCCAATGAGGCCTATTTGGTAGATGAGAAGGGGAATGGTCAGAGGTGCCTTGTGTCAGATCCTCTTTACAATGAGGGAAGACACTACACCGAGGAAGGCTTGTGGACTTTCTCAGTACATTATGCCAACTCCCTCAGGACCTAGGTGCCCACCATATCCTGGTCCAACTGGGTCAGACCCTCCAGAAGTTAATCAGCCTTCTCCAATACCACCCAAGGCTCCTCCTCTTCCCCCTCCAGTGCCAAAGTTATATCCCTCTCTACTTCCTATACAAGAAGTGGCAAACAGAGAATGGGGACCGATACAGGTTCATACATACGCCTATTTCACTTCAGGACTTAAGGCAAATAAAAACAGATTTGGGAAAATTGGCTGATGACCCAGATGTATTGAGGTCTTTCAGGGTTTCCTTTGAGTTAGCCTGGAAGGACGTCATGTTATTACTAAAACAGACATTGGTTGTAAGTGGAAAAAAAAAATACATAAAGTCTTCGAAACTGCTCAAAGCTGGGGAAGATGAATGGAATGATGCTATAAATGCCAGAGGCGGATTAGAAGAGGAAGGAACAAGATTCCCCACAGGGTGTCAGGGAGTCCCTATGAGCGATCCCAGTTGGCCTGCTGATGAGGGAGATAACCACAGTTGGCATAGAAATCATTTTATTACTTGTATAGTTGAGGGATTAAAAGCCTCATGAGTAAAGCCCGTTAAAAACTATTGGAGGTTTACTAGGGGAACAAGAGAGTCCATCAGCTTTCTTAGAAAGACTCAGAAAGGCATTGAGAAAACATATACCAAGGATCCCAGAAATGATGGAGGGCTGAAAGAGTCTTAAGGATAAATTCATAGCTCAATCAGTGCCAGATATATGGAGAAAGCTCCAAAAATTGCCTTTTGGCCCTGATCAGGACCTGGAGCCCCTCCTCAGAGTAGTGACTCAAGTATGTTATAATCGGAGCCAGGAAGAATGAAAGGAGAACAAGAGGAGAGACAGAGAAAAGGCTGAGGCTCTAGTTACAGGGCTACAGGGAGTCAACCTGGGAGCTTCCAAGGTGAGAAGACTAGGGCAGAGACCTATACCTGGAGCCTGTTTCCTCTGCAGAAAAGAGGTACACTTGAAATGGGAATGCCCCAAGACTCAGACCACAGATCCCAAGCCATGCCCCATATGTTGGGGAGATCACTGGAAGAGGGACTGCCCCCGAAGATGAAGGTCTCTGGGGTTGGCCCTTCAGGCCCAGGATCAAGATTGATGGGACATTTCCATAATGGCTCCTGTCCTTATCACCACTCAGGAACCCTGGGTGACTCTAATTGTAGGAAGACAGCCTATTGAATTCCTCCTGGACACGGGAGCCACTTTTCAGTCCTCCTCTCCAATCCTGGGCCCCTCCCTCATGAATCTGCCACATTCATATTTCTGGCAAGCTGGTTACAAAAATTTTTTACACAACCTTTGAATTGTGACTGGGAATCCATTTTCTTCTCTCATGCCTTTCTGATTGTTCCAGAGAGTCCAACTCCTCTTTTAGAAGGTGATATTATGTAAGAGCTTAAAGCCTCAATTCACATGGCAGTAGAGGATTTCCCATCATGTTGCAGCAGAAACAAATCTGACTAGGAACCATGGGGTTGCGGGATCAATCCCTGGCTTTGCTCAGTGGGTTGGGGATCCAGCCTTGCCGTGAGCTGTGGTGTAGGTCGCAGATACAGTTCGGATCCCGTGTTGCTGTGGCTCTGGCGTAGGCCAGCAGCTGTAGCTCTGATTGAACCCCTAGCCTAGGAACCTCCATATGCCCCCGCCCAAAAAAAGGCACATGGCAATGGAGCCTAATCAAGGTTTATGCCTGCCTTCAATGGAAGTATATATATTGACACAGAAGTCTGGGCCACAGGAGGAAAGATAGAAAGAGCAAAGAATACTCAACTGGTGGAAATAAGTCTTAAAGATCAGAATTTATTTCTTTGCCAAAAGCAATATCCTCTGAGACCTGAGGAACGACAGGGACTTATCCCAATTATAGGAAATATAAGAGAACAGAGATTATTAATTGACTGTATCAGCCCTTGTAACCCTCCTATATTGGGAGCGCAAAAACCTAACAGGGGTTGGTGCCTAGTACAAGGCAAGAGGACAAATGAGACACTGGTTCCATTACATCCAGTGGTGCCCAATCTCTACACTCTTCTTTCACAAATTCCAGAAACAGCACCATGTGTTACTTACTAGATTTAAAAGACGCCTTTATTCTGCATTTCCTTGACTAAGGCTTTGCATATATAAATCCTCAAAATAGGGAAGATAACTAACTGGCCAGAATTAATTTTAGCTTCAAGTAAACTGGGAGATATTCAGTATTAAATTAATATCTTAAATTAGAATTGAAGTTTGTTGATCTAATTAATACATACATGACATTACAGCTGTCAACATTAGGTATAATATCTTATCGTACCTAGGTTTAACAGAAGTCAAATGAGATACTGCGACATCAGTTACTAAACAGAAACAAAAGGTCTTTGGAATGCTTAATCAATTTGACCAGTGCCACCCTGAGCTGGTCTCTATAAGAAAAACATGTGTTTTTAGAAATTATAAAGGACAGTCCATGGTTGCTTGAGAAGAGTAGAATGTGTGTGTTTTCAATATAGAAGGAATGAGGGATGGAATGCATTTTACTAAGGCAAAAGAAAGATAGTGTGTCTTTAGCTGATTGCTCTGGTTGGAAAATAAGGGACAGACTAATACGGATACAGAAAATGATACAAGGTGTGTGGGAAGAGGACACTGGGAAGAGAATTTTGTGTGTGCTGGGGACTGCTTAGAAGAAATCTGAGTAAGTTAACTTTAAAAGTAAGGTGGTGCCATAAATCATACTCCTCACAAAGACATAAGGTAGCTTTCAATGTCATGCTGACCGAGGAAATGGCATACAAGTGTTTCATAACCAGCCAGAGAAATCAGAAAAACCATACAAGTTACCAGGGCTATTATAAAATCTAAATGTTGTATTCCTGGTTGTTCACAGAATGTGTCTAATTCCCTGCTAGATCTTCAACAGTAGATACGAGAGCTGTCCTATCCAGCTCCACCTTTTGGAGCTGCCCTGTTGAACCAGCTGACCTCCTGGTAGAAATATTTCCTCACCATATTCACTGTGGTCTTGATCCTTTTATTTGGACCCTGTATAATTAATTGTATTTCTTGCTTCATTACATCCTGATTAAAAGCTGTCAAACTTCAAATGGTGATAGAAGGGGTACCCAATGCAGTGTATCAAAGCCCACTTGACCATCCTAACTGGAGACCTAACTGCCTTCCCTAATGATGCCCCTTTTCAGTAGGAAGAAGCCAGAGCAGTCATTGCCCCTTTTCCCTGCAGTTAGAGTCTCCAACTTGGGGGGGAATTGAGGCAGAATATTAACTCAGGTAGTCAGTGTAGGAACATGGATTCGATACATTCTTTTTTTTTTTTTTTGTCTTTTTGCTATTTCTTTGGGCCGCTCCCACGGCATATGGAGGTTCCCAAGCTAGGGGTCTAATCAGAGCTGTAGCCACTGGCCTACGCCAGGGCCACAGCAATGCAGGATCCAAGCCGCGTCTGCAACCTACACCACAGCTCATGGCAACGCCAGATCCTTAACCCACTGAGCAAGGTCAGGGACCGAACCCGCAACCTCATGGTTCCTAGTCGGATTCATTAACCACTGCGCCATGACGGGAACTCCTCGATACATTCTTTGATGTGGCTCTTGATTAACATTTGTAAATTAAGTGTCACATAGCAACCCCATCTGCTATAAAGGTTGCAGGTATTACCCTATGGATCCATCACACCAGAGTCAAGAAGGCTGCATGCACTGCTGACATAGACACCTGGGAGGCTGCAGAGCACCTCAAGAATCCCCTCAGGGTCAAGTTCCAGAGACTCCCTTCACCATGGTCAGAGAGCGCTAAGCCCTGCTCTGGCCACCCCTGGAAGCTGGTCAGTCTACACATGGTAGAAGCCTGAGGAGTTCCATGTGCAACTTAACTTGAACTCGTGTTCTGGTGGGGAATGTTAGCCATTGAAATCACCCTAATCCTTGTGCTTGAAGTCGGGAATGGGAAGAGGGCCCTGGGTTGCTTATTTGTATGGCATATCTTCTGACTCCTGGTACATGGGGAGTCCTCCCCCTCCCCAAACATAATGAGGGGGCTTGTCACCCTAATAATAGCCTATATGACCACAAACAGATCCAGGTTCCCCCACGCATGGAGTTCAATAGTGTCTCAAATGTCACACTTGGTATACAAGACTGATTGTTGGGCATGATTGCATGAGAACACCCCTACAGTGGTACGAGACATTGAGTTGAGGCTCCCCCCCAGCCGTAGAGGACCTCATCAAGCTGGAGGGAACACTAGGTGGGTTCGCCTACACATTACACACAGAGGTCAATACACTGCCATCATCCACACCCTGCTCTCCAGCACCAGCACCACCAGCAATCCAGTAGTCTGCTGCAAGACCTAAAACTGGAGCACGCAGAGCCATGGGGATACCCGGAACGAGGCTGGCCCACGGGGATAATTAGCAAGTTAGTGGGAAAACAGCCTCTCTTTTCAAAACCGAGGGGTAGGACATTCTATCTTTAGAGGATTATTTGGGTTTGCTGGAGTACCTCTGTTAGAGCAGTACTTAACCTGACTAATGATTCAAGAGTCTTGGAAGGCCACCGTAGCAGCCATGAAAGTCTAACAACAACTGGACTCCTGGCGGAGGTGGTATCACAAAACAGGAGGGGACTAGAATTACTGACAGCAGAAAAGGGGAACTCTGTCTATTCCTTAAAGACGAATGCTGTCTTTATGCTGACAAGTCAGAAGTAATCAGCAGCATGGCACAACAATTAAAGAGCGAATAACCAAGAGGAGGTGAGAATTGGCAGAGTCTTCAAACTACTGAAATAAGATCTGGAACTGGGCTTCATGGCTCCCACACTTAACTGGGCCTCTGACTATACTCATCATTGCCCTCTTGTTTGGGCCCTGAATTCTTAATGTGATTACTCATTTCATAACCACACGAATAGAGCCTATGAGGTTGCAAATGTTAGTCAGTTCACAGTAGGCCCCCCTGGACACATTAGATACAGACAACTTGAGCTTTAAAAATTGATGCTTGCTCCCAGAAAGTGGAAAAGCATCAAGAGGGGGGAATGTAGGAGAAAATGTCCTGATAAAAAGGTAGAAAGGAGAGACCCTGGCCATGATGACTAAGCAAAGTCCAGCCAACTGCTCCCAACCACCCCTCCCCCACACATCTGCTTCTGTAAACTTGTTTCCACATCTACTATCTTGCCTGACCTCACTCCAGTCCAATCAGCCCAGCATGGACCCAGAAGAGGTAGCCCTTAAAAGCCTTGTGAAACCTTTCTTTGGGGCTCAGACTCCAGAGAGTGATCTCCTCTGAGCCCACGGACATAATAAACCTGAGTTCTCCATCTCTCTGAGTGCTCCCTTGGTTTCTTGCCAGGTGAAAGAGTTGATACACTGCAGCCACAGAGCTGCTGGAGCTGGTACACTACAGCCACAGGGCTGTCACTAGAGCTGATGCTTCTGCAGCACAGGGCTCCCGGACAGCTGCCGTAACAATCAGAGCTGTAGCCACTGGCCTATACCACAGCCACAGCAACTCAGGATCCGAGCCATATCTGCGACGCACACCACAGCTCACGGCAGTACCAGATCCTCAACCCACTGAGCAAGGCCAGGGATCAAACCCACAACCTCATGGTTCCTAGTTGGATTCATTGACCACTGAACCATGGCAGGAACTCCCACAAGGATTCTTTCTTAACGGTACACATCCAGTACTTGGAGTCAGCTGAGCCATTTCTCTATCTCTCCAGGCTACAGGTGATCACCCTCAAGGCTGTTACTCTCAGGCTACTAAACCCAACTTCTTACCATCATCTCTCCATCCGGGCCTTTGTGGCAGTCACCTGTTTGGTTTCCTGCCTCTGCCTTTGCCTCTCTACTTTCTCTTCTCCACCCTGTGCCAAAACCTCAATCATGAAATGTCACCTCTTTGTTCAAAAATGTGTCAGGAGTGTAAGTTTCAGCTTTAGGGGAAAAAAAATTTCCCACTATTAAATGTACACCAATAGGGAGTTCCTGTCATGGCGCAGTGGAAACGAATCTGACCAGGAACCATGACGTTGCAGGTTTGATCCCTGGGTTAAGTGCCAAGACCGGCTCAGCAGGTTACGGCTGAAGAACAGGTGCTGTGAAAATTAAGAAAAGGTTAACATAAAACATGACACAGAGACATTTATCTCAATTAAAAGTAGAAACTGGGGAACTCAAGGTCTCAGGGACCAAGAGCACAGCTTCAAGAAACCACACTGTTTTATTGTGCTCTTTAGGACTGCATCAAGCGAGGAGGGGGTCGTAGGTGCAGGATATAGTTCTTTAACTATTTTAAAAGTCACATAGCTGGTAAATGGTTAAGCTTTTGTTCTGACCTTTAGGCATTTAACAATCATTAGCATTTGAGAAAGCTTGGTATTAGCTGTCTATGCATAGCATCTAGAGAATCATCACTGTGCTTCCCAAGACAGCACGGTGCCTATCTGCAGCAACCTAGGTTTGCACCTTGTTCTTCTTGCTGATGCATATTCTGCTAACGGACCCCTCATAAACCCCCTGGGGCCATGAGGCTCCTCTTTCTCTTATTTTAACAGGACATATCATGCTGTGCAAATGGCGTGACAATCTGCAAGGGTCCGGGGGGCCTAGACCAACACATTATGTCATCTAACCACATGAATAACTTACGCCTTTTGGTTTTTGTTATTAAGCTTAAGTTATTTACCAGCACTGCGACTCTTTTTCAAGCAGGAATATGGGGTAAGGTAAAGCAGGACAAGGTGGAGTTTTCAGCATAGAAAATAGAAGCAGAGAGGCTAAGGAAAGATTGTAGAAACATATCTCCCGACAGTTAAAGATCCGATGTTCCTGTGAGCTGTGGTGTAGGTCGCAGACGCGGCTCAGCAGCTACAGCTCCAATTAGACCTCTAGCCTGGGAACCTCCATATGCTGCAGTTCTAAGTCAAATTCTAAGGTACTGGAATTACCTTCTCATTATTTTGAGAGTGTTATGAGTTGAATTGTGCCCCCTAAAAAGATACGTTCAGTTCCTAACCCCTAAGTTCCTGTGAATCTGATCTTATTTGGAAAGAGGGTCTTTGCAGAGGTAATCAATTTAAAATGAGGTCATATGGTTTAGAGTGGGCCTTAACCCAATGACTACTGTCCTCATAAGAAGAGGCAAATTTGGCCACAGACACACACATGCACACGCAGATCACATGAGGATGGAGATGGGAGACTAGAGTTGTGCAGATGCAAATTAAGAATTCAAAGCTTGCCAGCAGCCACTGGATGCTAGGAAGAGGCAAAAAAGGATTCATCTCCACAGCCTTCAGAAGATGGCATGGCCCTACCACCAACTTGGTTTCAGATTTCTAGCCTCCAGAACTGAGAGAAAATACCTTGCTGCTGTTTTAGGCCACGCAGTGTGAAGCACTACATGCGGCAGCATTAAGAAA
Source organism: Phacochoerus africanus (assembly GCF_016906955.1). Lineage (NCBI taxonomy): Eukaryota > Metazoa > Chordata > Mammalia > Artiodactyla > Suidae > Phacochoerus > Phacochoerus africanus. The sequence continues at coordinate 75,509,901 of NC_062550.1, read as the reverse complement.
CTAGTAAGAATAAGAAATGGGTTGGACAGAAGGTCTGCAAGTGTTACTTCTTTTCAACTCTCCCTTAAGTGAAGGAAAAAAGGCTTTTGCACAATGAGATAAGATAGAATAAGATATTTCAGAGTGAGAATTTCTCTATTTCTTTCTTGCATTTTTGCTTCTATCAATGGTTTGATAAAACTTCTACAAAAGACTTTGTATCTCCCTGGACCAGTGAACTGGGGAATTAAGTAACAGGCCCCAGCGATCTCTGAAATTGGTCAGAATGAGATATTAATTATTTAACTCTAAAGGCATAGTACACCCTAAGCAAAAAATTCATTTTCTCTTCTATTTCCTATGTCAAAATATGCTCCACCACTAGTTTTAAAATAGCAGAGCTACGTTATTGACCAGAGTAATACCGGCAGCTCCAGTTTTGAAAATGAAAGTCCTGCTTCCGCGATTAAATTCCCAGGAAGAAATTAAAACCAAAAGTAAAGTAAATTTAAGTTCAGTAAGATAAAACTCAATATCCTTCCCTTTCTAATTCTGTTTTCTCCTCAGTCTCAGCATAGGGTATCGGGGGCCCTTGGCTTGGGCTGCTTTCCCTTGCAATGGGTTAACTCCTGCCCCTCAGGAGTTAATTTAACTCAACACTGTATCTTTTGTGTGTCCTACTGTGACCAGACAACTCTCAATAAGTTTTTAGATCTGGGTTCCTTCAGGGAAGTCATTCAACTTTGTTCCTTGAGATTTTGCCTCTTGTATTATTATTATTATTATTATTACTAGAGTTAATAGCAATAATAATACTATAACTCATATTTAGAGTACTTGCTATGTGCTCTAGTACTATTCATAGTATTTAATAGTTTAAGTGCTATTCTAAAGCCTTCATAAATTTTATGTCACTTAATCCTTTCAACCATCCTGTGAGATATTATTACTCTTGTTTCATATATCAGGAAATTAAGGCATAGAGATTTAAAAAATAATAGCAACAGCTGAAGTTCAATAGTACTGTGGCCACAGTCTTAACCATTACACAAAATTGCCTTCACAAACCTTGTTTGATTTGGGGGGGTGCCAGTCATACCTTTTGATCTAGGCACAAATAAATTTGCATCTTTCTCTGAGCTCCATCCTTTAAAACAACTGCATATAAGTGTATCTCACTTTTTTCCTTTCTCCCCACTTGCGATCTAAACTGTCAACATTTTCCCTAAGGAATGCTTGTGCTTCTTTTAGGTCTGTCAGTAAGTCTTCCTTCATTTTTGTTTCATGCCGCTACTGTTTCTAGAATTATTGTTTGTCTTTTATATCTGACTTGACGTTGACATCATTTCTATGAGATACACATTTACATATATTTACATTAATCTATTTAAATTATCTAAAGGAATAATGATCAAAATAAAATCATCACAATTACTAAGCAATATTGCTTTGTTTTTAAATGTATGTATTTCAGCTAGTTGTTATTTTTAATTTCATATTTTTCTTACAATGGCTTTTAGGTTTATTTTCTTTCTTTTTTTGGCTGTGCCACAGGCATGTGGAAGTTCCAAAGCCAGGAGTCAAAATTGCACCACAGAAGTGACCTGAGCTGCTACAGTGACAATACTGGATCCTTAAGCTGTTGTGACACAAGGGAACTCCCTATAGTGGCTTTTATAGTGTGCCTAAAACCTCTTCAGAAAATTGTTTTTTAATCTTTGTGGAAATTCCAAGTGAGAAATTATAGTCGCCCGGTAGTCTTTTGAAAATATAACAAATAGCTACATTCAAGGTATGTACCATTTCTAGTATCAAAGAAATTCTTTAAATCACATTATTGCACAAATAGCCCTTTCAAAGAAAAGCCCATGTGCTTTATTGCAAAACTGAATCTGGTCATCTGGCTATTGTTCAAGTTCTTTGCAAAACCACCAATATGGCCATTTTCCATATTCTGATATTTCCAAATGCACTCATACATACTATGCAGTTTCCTTATTGAAAAGAGGCAGATTAAGATAATTAATTCTGGAATTGAGCTTCTAGTTATTCCTTTAAAATTATTTTCCAGGGAGTTCCCGTCGTGGCGCAGTGGTTAACGAATCCGACTAGGAACCATGAGGTTGCGGGTTTGGTCCCTGCCCTTGCTCAGTGGGTTGACGATCTGGCGTTGCCGTGAGCTGTGGTGTAGGTTGCAGACGCGGCTCGGATCCCACGTTGCTGTGGCTCTGGCGTAGGCCGGTGGCTACAGCTCCGATTCAACCCCTGGCCTGGGAACCTCCATATGCCGCGGGAGCTGCCCAAGAAATAACAACAACAACAACAACAAAAAAGACCAAAAAAAAAAAAATTTTCAGAAAACTCACAGAAATCTTAATTATGCAAACAATTTCATTTTATAGTAGGTATATTGTACAAATGCAAATAATTCTATCTTTTGTGCAACAAATCAGAACTCTTTTACGGTAGTTGTCTTCTGAAGTACCTTTTAGTTAGCACTAAATAATAACACTTATAAAAGGATAAATTGACATAAACTACCAAAAAGTTGTGGGAAGGCACTCAGAAGAAATTATACAATCCTGTTTAATCTAAAACCTATAATAAAACTACGCTTTTTTTAAAATGAAAATTATATTTCCCTTTTATTAACAGTTGAATTTATCCCAACCAATTTTGCCCACAAAAAAATAACAAAGGGATTAAATTACAACGTAAAAAGTAACTAGTATCACAAGCTTTTATAATTTCCTGTCTGGGAACTGAATTTGATTTTTATTTCTGTCTGTGAAATTCCTGATTTAACAACCCTCAAATTATAGATAGTTATTTATTGCAGCACAACAAATTAGCCCAAAACTAACATAAAGCAATAAATATTATTATCTTCACAGTTTCCGTAGGTGAGGAAATTTGGGAATGGATTAGCTGGTCTGTCTTGCGTGGGGTCTCTCATGAGGTTGCTATCAGGAGTGACAGAGGCTGCAGTCATCTGAAGCCTTGACTTGACTGGAGATTCCACTTGCGAGGTGGCACACTCTTATGGCTGTCAACTTGTTGATGGTTTTTGGCAGGCATCCTCAGTTCCTCACCACGTGAGCCTCTCCACAGGCTGCTTGCATGTCCGCATGACACAGCAGGTGATGTCTTCCTCCAGAGCAAACAATCTAAGACAGAGCAAAGTCATATCCACGATGTCTTTTATAACCTAGACTCAGAAGTCACACACTGTCACTTCCACTATTTTCTAGTTGGTAGAAGCCAGAGTCCAGCTCACATTCAAGAGGTGGGAAAGTGGGCCCCATCTTTTGAAGGCATGTGTGTCAAACTATGTGTTGACATAATTTTAAACCACAATAGTCAATCTTAGTTTACCCCTTCCTCATTACAAAGAAAGTTTAACAGAAACCTAAAATTCTAGTAATAGATAATTTATCTTCTCAAATATTCCTCCAAATTTTCTGATGGACTTAATAGCCCCATATATATTTTTCTTGCAATTTTATCTATTTATTTATTCAGCATACAAACCCGTTCCTTCATTCACCACCCCTATAATAGTGGATAAACATGAATGCTTTGATGTACTAGATTGTAAGGTTCTTATTAGGCGTTGAGGTTTGAAACTCATTCTTTAATCCCTGCAGCTGCAGCCGGAGTTTGCATTTTGTATGTAACTTGGTTGGCACTCAAATGTTTGGTGAATAAATAAAGCATCTAGGTTCTTGTTTTGCCTGTTTGTTTAGAATTTTTGGATCTAGTGTTTCCCATCATATGCATAAAGTAAAATCAGAGATTTTGTAAAAAATATTATATGTTGCACCTTAAAAAGTCTATGGCAAAAATATATATGGTGAATTATTTTCATGAGAAAATGGGGTAAACTGTGCAGCAAATGAAAATTGCCAGGGCAATAAAGCATTGAGTTGAAGAGCCTTGTATCTTCTCCTCCCACCCCACCCCCACATGCATCTCTGTGCACATGATCTGAGAAGAAATGGAAGAGAAGTTTTCAAAAGAATAAAAGCCAGTGGTCCTGAAAAGTAGGAGGAAAGTGTCATCAGCATAGTCACCACCTAAAAGTGCACCTACAAAGAGAGTCGAAAGTATCAGGAGCAAAAAAAAAGAGAGATGCTTTGGAGAATGGAAGAGTAGCACAGTCATTAACCAGGGAAATGCAGTAGATTTCGGTGTCACACAGAGGCCCTCATAGAATTAATGGTCACATATTTAAAGTGACAATAAGCAGAATGATCATGTTATTTCCTCCAGCCACATTCAGCTGCTTGAAGACAGGCAATGGGAGTTTAGTTTGACCTATAGTCAGGGTTTTGCCAGACATAACTGAGGGAAAGCAAGAGGAGGGATGTGATATGATAAACCATGGAATCTAAAATGAGTAATAAGGAGTTCCCGTTATGGTGCAGCAGAAATGAATCCGACTAGGAACCATGAGGTTTTGGGTTCAATCCCTGGCCTCGCTCAGTGGGTTAAGAATCTGGCGTTGCTGTGAGCTTGTTGTAGGTTGCAGATGATGCTCGGATCCCATGTTGCTGTGGCTGTGGTGTAGGCTGGCAACTGTAGCTCTAATTAGACTCCTAGCCTGGGAACCTCCATGTGCCACAGATGTGGCCCTAAAAAAAAAATAAAATGAGTAATAAGATGTGAGGACAAGACAGAAAACAGTAACAAGGTGGTAGAATCAACAGTGTAGAGGTCCATCAGGACTGAGGGATTTGGGGTACAGATTTTTAGCTGGCAGGACAGTGATAGTGGGAGAGTGGGATGTCTGAGACTGCGACAGAGGAGTTGGTAATGACAAGGTCTAAGCCAAGACCATGGAAATGGCTGATTGGCATGATGTGGAGAACACGCTCATTGGAGAAGTAAAAGAGAGGCCAGGAGACGCTTATCTCATCAGACAGGTTTTGACAGAAATTATTTAAACCTAGATGTCTCTATTCATCCAAATCATCAATCAGATATGAGCGAAAGTTGAAGATTTCTTTACATGCAAAAACTTGCAGAATATACTGCCTATAAATTATAAATAAAAATACTCCAGAGTGGACTACATAAAAGTAAAACCTATAAATCCGGTACATAACAAAGTGGTGCCTAAGAAATGCCAGCCCCAACTCTGACTCAGAAAAAGTGAAGGGAACTAGAAAATATTAAAAGAAGATCCATTGTATTCAGGCACTTGGAGATTTTCCTTCAAATGGCAAAATTAAATGGGACAGTATTGGAGTTCCCACTGTGGCTCAGTGGAAACAAATCTGACTAGCATCCATGAGGACACAGGATCGATCCCTGGTCCCAATCAGAGGGTTAAGGATATGGCATTCCTGTGAGCTGCGGACATGGCTCTGGGATCCTGTGTTGCTGTGGATCTGGCGTAGGCTGGTGGCTACAGCTCCAATTTGACCCCTAGCCTGGGAACTTCCATATGTGGCAGGTGCTGCCCTAAAAAGCAAAAAAAAAGAAGAACCACAGGAGGAGTCAAACACAACCTGCACAACAACAGGAGAAAGAAAAAACAGTAAGAGCATTAAAAAAAAGGTACAATATTATGTTTTCTTTTCTCCGACTCTAATCACATCACACTGTGAAGACTACAGTGAATTAATTCTTCCATGCTTTGAACATAAGTTGATTATGTAAATTGAAGCCAAATAGGTAATAATTACTTGAGTATATGAATAATTATAGTTACAGTAAAATGTAATCACTTTAATTCCTGACAGCCTAAAATAATATAATTAAAGAATAAAGAAGAGAGCTGAAAGGAAGGGCAAGATAGATGTGTTCATTTCTTCATCTTTCATGGCAGAATGTGGCAGATATTTCATACATCAATGTAAATAGGAAGCTCAAGCATATGATTTCAAGGAGAACTAATACGGATGCTGTAAAGAGTAATTTGTAAAGTGGAAGTGCAAGTGAACTAAATTTCTCGTACCTCATAGCAGATAAATGCAGCAAGGAATTGAGGTAAAAGTTTACCATACATAAGTATAAAATAACCACAAAAGAGCAAAAACAGATTGTTAATTGTGCTTGCTCCAGGAAATGAAACAACTTGGAGTTTGGGAAGAGGAATTGCTGGTTTTCATTTTCTACTTTTTAAATTCTTTGACTTAAAAACATTTAACTTTCACAACCTTAAATCAACTATACTTTAATAAAACAAAAAGAATTAACTGTGAAAAAATATTATTCCTGTCTTTTAAAAAAGTTATCTCTAAAGGAGTTCCCGTCGTGGCTCAGTGGTTAGTGAATCCGACTAGGAACCATGAGGTTGCAGCTTCAGTCCCTGGCCTTGCTCAGTGGGTTAAGGATCCGGCATTGCTGTGAGCTGTGGTGTAGGTCGAGACACGGCTCGGATCCCACATTGTTGTGGCTCTGGAGTAGGCCGGTGGCTACGGCTCCAATTCGACCCTTAGCCTGGGAACCTCCATATGCCACAGGAGTGGCCCTCAAAAGGCAAAAAAAGACCAAAAAAAAAAAGTTATCTCTAAGGAAAAATGGAGAGTTGGGAAGGGATTTGGGGGGAGCAAGTCACACATAAGTAATTTCAAATGTACTTTTTTGTGTCATCTTGGGATATAGGTAACTATAAATTTACTTAGATTTATGAGGATTTTAATTACTTCATCTTATAGAGACAATAATGAATAAATATTTCCTTTTTTTAATTTAAAAATTACCTACAGATCTCACTTTTTGTTTTTCATTATTGGTGTTTGTGTAATGGTATCCTTTTCCAAATAAATAAATGAATAAAGAGAGGGGTAGAGAGGAAGATAGGAGAGAGAGAAAACTCTAAGTTCAAGCAGAAGTTTGAAAGAAGAAAGTCTGAGAGACAACCATACAGAATAAGGACAAAATGAGCCATAAATAGCACCCATGGCCAAAAATAACAAAGCTTATATTTGTAAATTGTTTTGCTGGCAGAGTGATAATTTTTCACAAATCTCAGTGGGGCATGCAAAAAGAAATTTACCAAACACTGCCAACTATGTTTTGCATATTAGATGATCCTTCATGTTGTATTTCATGATAAATTATAAATAATTCAACTAAATATAATAAAATTTATTATGGCTAATGCAATTTTTCAAATCAAAGATTACTGATATGTTCAGTAAATTACGAACATTTTGACTAAATTATATTTTTCTAATGGTTTGCAGCTCTAATTCAAAGCAATTTATTTTGCCTTTTTTTTTTTTGTCTTTTTGCTATTTCATTGAACCGCTCCCACGGCATATGGAGGTTCCCAGGCTAGGGGTTGAATCGGAGCTGTAGCCACAGGCCTAAGCCAGAGGCACAGCAACGCGGGATCCGAGCCTCGTCTGCAACCTACACCACAGCTCACGGCAACGCCGGATCGTTAACCCACTGAGCAAGGGCAGGGACCGAACCCGCAACCTCATGGTTCCTAGTCGGATTCGTTAACCACTGAGCCACGACGGGAACTCCCCTATTTTGCTTTTTTGAATTACGTTCAAGTAGGGGGAAAAGGTGGAAAAAATTTTCCCTTTATTCTTGATTCCTTACCCCTGAACCTCTCTTTTTCTTTTTGTTAATTCTTTTAATTGAATCATCAGTTTAAGGCTAGGAATCCATTCCAGCAAAATAACCCGCATGTGAGAGCTACAACATAGTTAAAATAAGTGAAATCTTTTTTGTTTTGTCAGTTCCTGCTGTACAACAAAATGACCCACTTATACAAATATATACATTTTTTCTCACATTATCCTCTATCATGTTCCATCACAAGTGATTAGATATAGTTCCCTGTGCCATACAGCAGGATCTTATTCATTTTCCACTCCAATTGCAATAGTCTGCATCTGTTAACCCCAAACTTCCAGTTTATCCCACTCCCTCTCCCTCCCCTTGGCAACCACAAGTCTGTTCTCCAAGTCCATGAGTTTTTTTGTTTTTTTTTTTTTTTCTGTATATAGGTTCATTTGTGCCATATATTAGGTTCAAGATATAAGTGATATCATATAGTTCTTGTCTTTCCCTTTCTGACTTACTTCACTTAGTATAAGAGTCTCTAGATCCATCCATGTTGCTGCAAGTGGCATTATTTTTTTCTTTTTTATGGTTGAGAAGTATTCCATTTTGTATATGTACCACATCTTCTTAATCCATTCATCTGCTGATGGACATTTAGGTTGTTTCCATGTCTTGGCTATTGTGAACAGGGGTGCATGCAGTTGCTAAGAGAGATCTTAAAATCCTTATCAAAAGAAAAAACATATGGAGTTCCCGTTGTGGCTCAGTGGTTAACAGATCTGACTGGGAACCATGGGGTTGCGGGTTCGATCCCTGGCCTTGCTCAGTGGGTTGGGGATCTGGCATTGCCATGAGCTGTGGTGTGGGTCGCAGACGTGGCTCAGATCTCACATTGCTGTGGCTCTGGTGTGGGCCAGTGCTTACAGCTCCGATTCGACCCCTAGCCTGGGGGCCTCCATGTACCGTGGGAGCAGTCCAAGAAATGGCAAAAAGACAAAAAAAAAAGAAAGAAAGAAAAAGAAAAAAAAATAACTGTGTGCATTGTTGAGTGTTTGCTAGAATTATTGTGGTGATCATTTCACAACATATTCATATATTGAATCATTATATTCCTGAAACTAATATTATGTTACATGCCAATTATATCCCAATTCAAAAAAGAAAGATTGATTAGAATACTTATCTATGGAGTCAAGAAAAAATAATAGAGAAACAAAAAAGCAACAATATGAGGTAAAAAAGTAAAAGAGGAGTTCCCATCATGGTGCAGCGGAAACAAATCTGACTAGGAACCATGAGGTTGCCGGTTCAATCCCTGGCCTTGCTCAGTGGGTTAAGAATCTGGAGAGGCACGGCTCAGATCTGGCATTGCTGTGGCTATGGCGTAGGCCAATGGCTGCAGTTCCGATTAGACCCCTAGTCTAGGAACCTCCATATGCCACCAGTATGGCCCTAAAAAACAAAAAGACAAAAAAAAAAAAAGTAAACGAATGAGAAGGAGTGAGTGTGTAATCACAATAAGATGAAAAGAAAAAATGCTGAATGTTATGGACTGAATGTTTATGTCCTCCTCAAAAGCACATGTTGAAGCCCTAATCCCCATGTGGCTGTATGTGGAGATGGGGCCTCTAAGGAAGTAATGGAGTTTAACAGAGGCCATAAGGCTGGTGCCCAGATCCAGTAGGACCAGTGTCCTTCTGAGAGGGGACGTTCAGAAAGCTCACTTTCACTGGCTGTGCATGTGTTGAGAGAAAGGCTATGTGAGGACACAGTGAGATGGAGGCTACCAGCCAGAAAGAGTGGCCCCATCAGAAACCAATCATGTGGCATCTTGAACTTTCTAGCCTCTAAAACTGTGAGAAAATAAATGTCTGTTGTTTAATTAATACTCAGTCTGCGGTATTTAGTTTTGGAAGCTTGGGCAGACTAGTGTGCTGAGATTAGAATGTTTCTGAAAGGAAGCCCAAAATATACATGACTAAGTTAAAATCTACATTAAGACCAGAAAAAGCAAGATTTATATTGAAGAAAATGCAATCAGTATTATAGAGTGCATTTCTCACACTTCAGCGCATATGGGAATCATTTGAAGTTCTTGTTAAAGGGCAGAGTCAGGGGTCTGAAATTGTGCACTTTCAAAAAACTCCACTGTGGTTGGTCTAAACACAACATATGGTGTGACATGGCTATAGAGAACATTTTTAAGACGTTCAGAAGATGACAGATATGGATCAAAATGGACATATGGATGCTTGTAATTCCAAAAGAAAGAACAGAACAAATGCAACAGCAGAAATAAATAAATGTACACTTGAGGAAATTTTTACTGATATTCAGAGAAACATGAGTGCAGAAAAAAAGGCACTACTACTTTATGTGCAAAATTCAGTGAAATGTTCTTAAATCTATTCCAGCAAACTAAAGAAAAACAAAACAGAACAAAAACAAAATGAGACCCCACCCCCAAATTTGCAACAAACACAACTAGGAAAATAAAATAAAATAAAAACAGAAGATCAGATTTTAAAGTGAAAGAAAAAAATAAGCTGGCCTCAGAACTCAGCAATTTCACTTAGCTAGGAAAATATTTATCATAAATGAGTTCATTACAGGGGAAAATGTAAATAATTTGAATGTCCAACAATAAATTGTGCTACATTTATAAAGTAGACACTGTACTACAATTAAAATTACATAGCAGAAAAACATATAATAAAATAGAAAATATTTACAATATATTATAAAGGGAGAAAACAAGGTTGAAAAATTGCACATGATTCCACTTCTATAAGTATGTATTAATGAATATGTGAATATATGCATAGATAAAACTGGAAAAAGATACTCTTCTTCACCAATGTGGGATTCCAGATGATTTTTTAATTTCTTTTTTTGTATAGAATATAGACTATTCTATATTCTTCTAGAGTGTATTTTATATTTTAAATTCTCTACAGTAAATATAAAATTGCTCTATAAAAATGTCTAAAAGATATAAATCACTAAGAATGCCTATCGCTTGGCACTTTATGTCTAATACCTTCCTTTATATTTTATAATAAATACATAAATGGGTTTTGGGGGGGGGGTTGTCTTTTTCTAGGGCCACACCCATGGCATATGGAGGTTCCCAGGCTAGGGGTATAATTGGAGCTGTAGCCACCAGCCTACACCACAGCCACAGCAACTCGGGATCCAAGCCACATCTGCGACCTACACCACAGCTCATGGCAACGCCAGATCCTTAACCCACTGAGCAAGGCCAGGGATCGAACCCCCAACCTCATGGTTCCTAGTCGGATTCGCTAACCACTGTGCCACAATGAGAACTCCCTGATTTTCTATCTTATAAAAAATTCAAATATGAAAAAGAATAAGAAATTATATTTGAGGTTTTATTCTATGATATCTTCATTTTTCAAATCAAAATCTTTTCAATTAAATTAAGAATAAAAATATTCTCAATTCCACCATTAATGTCATTACTATTACAATATCTACTTTACTGAGCAACAGATATTTAAAGCAAAAATGAGAAAAAAGTGGGTAGTAGAACAGTCTTTTTTTATGTACAAGTGATGATAGACACCTTTTTTCTTTTTAGTTAGAAGGCAAAAAGGGTCACATATTATTTTGGAAATAGGTATTTTTTAATGCTTTTCCCTTAAATGTAATTTAATTTTGCTTTCTATATGCATTTCCTAAATATAATTAGAGATTCTGAATCATAAATTAGAAGAATTTTCTCATATATATTTAATATGTAATTTCTGTGTTCTATTCAAGGAGCTAATAATCTGAACGTGATATAATTTATATTCATTCTTAGATCCAATCTAAACTTATTTTAAAAATAAAAATAACAAAAATAAAAACAAACTAGTCATCTCTTCTTCTATTATTTGGATATTAAACTTATTGCATTCAACTTATTTAAGTTCAAAATATCACTTTAGGCATTTTCCAAAATTGAAACTGGACACTCAGACTCATCTATGTCATTTCAGATAATGAAATTTTTTCTCATTATGTGGCAGATTTTTCAAAATGACAGAAATGTGGTCTTCTCACTGTTTTACTATTTTGTGAATTTATCCTTAGATCCAGGTCCTTTTGCACTCTGATGCTACCCTTAGCCCTGTGACTGGCTTTGAACCATGGGAGATTAGGAATGGTGACACAAACAGATCTTAAAAAGCACTTGCACTGGCCTCTTCTTACCCTTTGCCACTGCCATGCACATATGTGCCAGCTAGCCTGCTAGAAGACAAGAACATGCAAAACATAGGAAAATTTCTGCACTTGTCAGGGAAAAGGTCCTACTAAATCAGATGTCAGCCAGTTGATTTACGGACATGAGAACAAACCCACATGAGATCAGTAAAAGCACCCAGCTGACCACCCAAAACATATGAGGAAAACACATATATTGCTGTATACCACTAAGGTTTTGTGGGTTTTGTTGCACATCATTGTGGCAACATATCACTGATATGGAGGTAACATCCGTATTGTGTTGACGCTATTTTATAATACAGTGATTGAAGAGATTTGGAATATGTTGTAGAAGAAGCAAGAGTGAGAGGGTCCGAAGTGACTGACAAAAGAACCTCCAGCAAGAGTTGGGAAAAATTGATAGGTGCTCATCAAGATATTGAAATTTTAACTGTGAATTTGCAGAAATGTTGGGGGCAGGGTGATAGTCAAATATCATTTAGTTAAAAAAATTATATTTAGTTATTATTTTTTAAAAACAGGAATTCTACTGAGGGGGTGTGTGGCAAAGATGACAAAGTAGGAAGACCCTGAGGCCACCCTCTCCCAGAGATGAAGCCAAAGAGGCCCAAACTAAGACACACCTTCATTAAAATGGCAAAATTTAAAAATAGAATAAGAAAAGCAGCAAGAGAAAAGCAACTATTTATATGCAAAGGAACTTCAGTAAGATGGTCAGCTGATTTTTCAGCATAAACTTTGAAAATTGAAGGAAGTGGCACAATATAGTCAAAGTATCAAAGTTAAAAAAAAAAAAAAAACTACAACAAAGAATACTCTGCCAGCCAAAACTATCATTCAGATCTGAAGGAAAGATTAAGAGTTTTTTTTGTTGTTGTTTTTTGTTTTTGTCTTTTTGCCATTTCTTGGGCTGCTCCCGCGCATATGGAGGTTCCCAGGCTAGGGGTTGAATCAGAGCTGTAGCCACTGGCCTATGCCAGAGCCACAGCAATGCGGGATCCGAGCTACGTCTGCAACCTACACCACAGCTCATGACAACTTGCTCAACCCACTGAGCAAGGCCAGGGATCAAACCGGCAACCTCATGGTTCCTAGTTGGATTTGTTTAACCACTGAGCCAGAACGGGAACTCCAATAAAGAGCTTTATAGACAAACAAAACTAAACGAATTCAACACCACCAAACTAGCTTTATAAGAAATGTTAAAGGGAACTCTCTAAGCAAAATAGAAAAGGTTACAACTGGAAATACGAATATTACAAAAGGACAATAGCATTGGTAAAGGCTTACATACAGCAAAGGTAGATCAGCTACCTAATGCCAGCAGGAAGATTAAAAGTCAAAAATAGTAAAATCATCTATATTGACAATAAGTGGTTAAGGAATACGAAATACAATAAGATGTAAAAAATGATGTGGAAAACATCAAACATGAGGATGGGGGATAAAAAAATGAAAGGTTATTGGAATGTGTTTGAACATAAAAGATAATCAACTTAAATAGTAATACAGGGAGTTCCTGCTATGGCTCATCATGTTAAGAACCCAAAGTAATGTCCATGAGGATGTGGGTTTGATCTCTGACTTTACTCAGTGGGTTAAGGAACTGGCATTGCCACAAGCTATGGCATACTTCGCACATGTAGCTGAGATCTTGTGTCGCCATGGCCATGGCTTAGGCCTGCAGCTGTAGCTCCAATTTGATCCCCAGTCTAGGAATTTCCATATGCTACAGGTGTGGCCATAAAAAGAAAAAAAAAAAGTTATATGTGTGTGTGTGTGTGCGTGCACTTACAATTGTATATAAGTGTATATATAAGTATACACAAAATACATACACTCAAAAATATATAACGTATAAAGAAAACAAAATATATTTCTTATATATAAACCTCATGGTGAAAACAGTGAAAAATCTATAATAGATAAAACACAGAAAAGAGAAAATAATCCAAACATAAAAGTTCCCTTGTGACACAGTGTGTTAGGAATCCAGAATTGCTGCAGCTGTGGCACCGGTCACAACCACAGCACAGGTTTGATCCCTGACCTGGAAAATTCCACATACCATAGGTTCAGCAAAAAAAAAAAAAAAAAAAATCCAAACATAATACTAAAGATAGCCATCAAATCACAAGTAAAGAGAGCAAAACATGAAAGGAACAAAGAACTTAAAAACAACCCTAAGGAGTTCCTGTCATGGCTCGATGGAAAAGAATCTGACTAGTATCCATGAGGATGCAGGTTTAATCCCTGGCCTCTACTCAGTGGGTTAAGGATCCAGTGTTGTCGTGAACTGTGGTGTAGGTTGCAGGAACCTCCATATGCTGTGAGTGCAGCCAAAAAACGATAAAAACAAACAAACAAACAAAACACCTTAAACAATGAACAAATGGCAATAAGTACATACCCATTAATAATTGCTTTAAATATAAATGGATTAATGCTCCAATAAAAAGACATACTGTGGCTGAATGGATAAAAAGCAAGATTTTATACACACACACACACACACACACACATACACACACACACACCTATATGCATGTGCTACCTACAAAGACTTACTTCAAAACTAGACACATACATTACTGAAAGTTAGGAGACAGAAAATGTATTCCATTCAAGTGGAAGTAAAAGGAAATCTGGAGTAGCCATACTTGTATCAGAAAAAAATAAACTTTAAGAGTTCCCATCACAGCTTAGCAGTAATGAACCAGACTAGTATTCCATGAGGACTTGGGCTTGGGTTCGCTCCCTGGCCTCTATCAACGGGTCAGGAATCCAGCATTGCCATGGGTTGTGGTGTAGGTCTCAGTCTCAGACTTGACTGGGATCCCGTTGCTGTGGCTGTGGTGTAGGCCAACAGCTGCAGCTCTGACTTGACCCCTCACCTGGGGAATTCCATATGCTGCGGGTAGGGCCCTAAAAAAAACAAGAAAAAAAAAAGGCAAGAAATAACAACCTGATGAGGATGTGGAAAAAAGGTAACCCTGTGCCCTGTTGTTGGGAATGTAAATTGGTAGAGGAACTATGGAAAATATATGGAGTATGGAGAAAGCTCAAAAGTTAAAAATAGAATCACCATGTGATCTGGTAATTCAATTTCTGGACATTTTTTTGGAGAAAACAAAAACACTAATTCAGTGACATAGGCACCCTTATGTTCATAAGCAGTTTTATTTAAAATAACCAAGATAAGGAAGCAAATGAAGTATCCAGCAATAGATGAATGGGTGAAGAAGGTGTGTGTACATATGCATATGCACACTATTACTCAGCCACAAAAAAGAATGAAATCTTGACATTTAGGACAACATAAATGGATATAGAGGGTATTGTGCTAAATGAAATGTCAGAGATAGACCAATACTATTTATGCATAGAATTTAAAAACAAAACAAGCAAATAAACATAACAAAAAGAAACAGACTTGTACATACAGAGAACAAACTGATGGGTACCAGAAGAAAGGTAGTTGAAAGGTGAGTGAAATAGTTGAAGGAGGTACAAAACCTCCCGTTATAGATAAATTAGCCACAGAAATGTAATGTACAGCATAAGGAATATAGTCAAAAACATTGTAATAACTTTGAATAGTCACAGATGGTAACTAGACTTATCAGGATGATCATTTTGTAACATATAAAAATACTGAATCATTGTGTTGCAAACCTGAAACTAATATAATATTGCAAGTTAATTATACGTTGATAAAAACAAACAAACAGGAGTAACCTTAGACAGCTGAAGGACTGGGGATATTAAAGTATATTATTGTGAATATCTAGAATCCTTAATGGAACAATAAACAAAATGAATAGAAAGTAAAGGATATAGTATTCTTTTTTCCCATAATTAATAAACAATTGACAGGTAGAGACAGTATTTATTTATCTTATCACCCATAGTGCTAATTCTGTGATTTGCACATAAATTATCGCTCAGTATGTGGTTTGTTGAACTCGGACAATTGTAGAATAATTACTTTTAATTCCTTTGTGTTCCATGATAGATTTCTTACCCAAGATTTTGCTGGAAGGTACATGCCAAGTGTTTGAAATTGATGCACAAGTCTGTGTTTATTTGCATATCGTTCATTTTAAAAAAGTAACATCACATTGGGAGTTCCTGTTGTGGCTCAGTGGTTAATGAATCCGACTAGGAACCATGAGGTTGCGGGTTCAATCCCTGGCCTTGCTCAGTGGGTTAAGGATCCAGCGTTGCTGTGAGCTGTGGTGTGGGTCTCAGACATGGCTCGGATCCTGCATTGCTGTGGCTGTGGCTGATTCGACCCCTAGCCTGGGAACCCCCATATGCCACAGGAAGCGGCCCGAGAAATGGCAAAAAGACCAAAAAAAAAAAAAAAGTAACATCACCTAATTTTAGGTAACCATAAATTTATTATTATTGACCCAACTTCCCTAAGACAAAAATAAAACAATTTCTGGGAGAGGGAAGTTGCAGATGAGAAATGAGGAGAATAAAGATGTTTCCAATACCAGTGATTTTAACAGCTAAGAGATAAGGTAAAACCAGAGGATAAAGCTAGTCACTGATTCACCCTTTTGCACCTGTGGGACCTCAGGGAAGCACCTAATGTCTCTAAGCCTCCTTTCCCCTTGATGACTTGAATTTTCTATAAAATGGGGGCAGTGGGGCATATGGGGAAATTGGTAAGCTCTGCTTGCCTCACTGGATGATAGAATGAACTGTGTTGGGTACATGAAAGCCGTCCAGATATTACACAATGTGATAGACCATCCTTCTCATTATCGCTGTGACACTAGATTAGAGCACGCTAGGTTCTATGTAAAATGATACTTATCTTGCTCTAACTCTATGACGTTAAATAATCAGTCTCCTTGTATTCTAACTCCAGAGAACACAATACATACCTTCCAAAAATAATCTCACCTGCATTTCAGTCAGGCCATGCACAAACACAGCAGTAACTCCGTCGGTGGGGCCCTGTCATCTTGGCCTTTATCCTATGAGTCAGAAATGGACTGACTAAATTGTAAAGACCACTGTAAGTAATGTGTAATTGTCTTTTTCCTCAACGATGCACAATTTCTCCAAGTTAAGGTGATACTTTGAAGAAATTACTTATGAATGAGATATTATCAATAAAGTCAGTATATAGCCTGTTCTGGAATCTAATAGGCTCGCAGGAAGGGCCAGAGTTAAATCCTTGATATGTAGTAAAAATACAAAGAAAATTCACAACAGAATAGTCCTTCTCTGTGGAATTCATAAAAGAGAATACTAATAATATGAAAGAAACCTACCAAGCAAAATGTACTTAAACAAACTGGCCCTAAACTAAAAATTTTGTGTTCACATCCCAGATTCAGTCCGATTATACTGTGATCTTGAGCAAGTTCCTGAACATCTCTTAAGTTTCTAGTTTCTCCTTTATGCAATGAAATTCGTACCACCTACCTTAGCAAATTGCTGTAAAGATTAAATTAGGCAAGGCTTATTAAATAAGTCAAGAACACCATACTCTTAGTTTCTTTTTTCCGCCATCGTCCCTAAAATTTGTTTAGAGCAAATCCTGCTTCAAAGGTCAAAAGTGTGTGTCTACCTGCTTTGAAACTAAGGTCATTTCTGGTGACCTTCTGCCCATCAAACTTTGTAATATAAGCCCCATATTCTTGCTCTAAATAGAAAACTTTGTAATTTGCAGCATTTCTTTCTTCTGTACATTCTCCAATTCCATATCTCAGACTCTGACTCTGTCATATGAAAAAAAGTGTCCTCCGGTGCTCATTGCTTGAGCATACTTTATCATCCCCTATGTATCACCTGTATAGGTAGAAACTGTAAGATGGTTGCCCAGTAACCACAATTTCAGGCATCTTCATTCTACCTCTTCTCTATTAAACCTCCAAACAACTAGCAGAGCATTTTCAGCTAACAAGTCTTTAGCCAGAAAGAGAAAAGATATAATTTCATGCTGCTTATTCATTTTTTTAAAATTACCTTTATTTATATATTCACCAGGCTTGTGCATAAAACAAAAACTGAAGTGCTCACAGATGATGCAGCAATTTGCATATAAACATACCATATGCCAAGGGAGAGCTGTTTAGCAATCCAAAGTTATCTAGCTTATCACTGACAAATCGCTTCCCCCAAAACAAAGTTGACAGCCACCTGCTCCTTCTTGGCTGGTGGAGTGAAACAGACTTCATCCTCTCCTGGCTCTGCTAACCTGTGCATTACAGGTGAGCCAAAGCCACTCTGCCAGCCATTCAAAGAAAGTGACTTCACTGAGCCGGAGGACTCTCCCCTGGCAAATGAAAGGAAAAGAGACCTGAGAAATCATTTAATCCAAGACCCTCGTTATATAGATCAGAATGTAGGTCAACTGCTTTGCCAAAGTCATAAAATTTAGTTCGTTGCAAAAATAGGACCAGTTAAAAAAAAAAAAAACAACTTTCTGCTTAAATTAAGAATTCTTCCAGGGAGGGAGCATGATATACTATGGTAAAATATAAATAACATAACATAAATATATATAACATGTGTATTTTAAGAGCACAGTACCAGTATTGAATGAGACTGCCTTCTTCAATTATAAGCAAGCTAACAGGTTAACCTGCAGGAGCTTCAGTTTTCTTGAAACTATCTTACAGGATCATTGTGAAGAATACATGAAACCATCCACATAATATCCATGTAATTGTATGTCACATAAATTAAGCACAGAATAGCAACTATTATCATTATTCAATGGTCCAGAAAAATCTAAACTTGTAGATTCCAAAAGTAACATCAATATTTTCAAAATAAAGGAATATCATTTGCTGGAACTGTAAAGTCAGTTAACTTCCAAATATAAAAGCTATATCTAGATCACCAACTATTCAGTTCCTTTAAAATTCTCTCTTCTTTGTCTTTGGAATGACTATCCTAAGCTTTCAGCAAATTCATCTGGCACAGAACATAACCACATGAGGTTACAGGTTCGATATCTGGCCTCACTCAGTGGGTAAAGGATATGGCGTTGCCATGAACTGTGGCGTAGGCCACAGATGCAGCTCGGATCCTGCATTGCTGTGGCTGGGGCCTAGGTCAGCAGCTGTAGCCCAGATTTAACCCCTAGCCCGGGAACCTCCCCATGCTGCTAGTGCTGCCCTGAAAAGCAACAAAAAGAGAAATTTCCATTTAAAACTCTCATTCAAGACTTTAAACCACATTCTAGCTATTTTGTATAGAGAATAAAAGGAAAGGAAAGAAAATAAACAAAAATTTATGACATATGAGGAACTCTTCTTAATTTGAGCCTTGAACGATGGTTTAAGTATTCTTTTAAGAAAAAGCCTTTTTACCCATTTGTCTATTGATAGCACTTAGGTTTCTTCCATACCTTGGCTATTTTAAATAATGCTACAATGACATAAGGGTGCATATATCTTTTTTAATTCATGTTTTTGTTTTCTTTGAATAAATACCTGGGAATGGAATTACTGGAGTGTACATTACTTCTATTTATAATTACATAAAATCTCCATCCCTGGTGGTGCAGTGGGTTAAGGATCTGGCATTGTCACTGCAGTGGTTCAGTACACTGCTGTGGCATGGGTATGATCCCTGGTTCAGGAACTTCCACATGCCATGGGCACAGCCCCTGCCCATCCCCCTCCCCCCAAAAAAACCCCTCCATACGGTTTTTCCATAGTGGCTGCACCAATTATTATTCCCACCAACAGTGCGCAAAGATTCCTGCTTCTCTACATCCATGCTAACACATTATTTGTTGTCTTTTTGAGGCTAGCCCTTCTGACGCATGTAAAGTGATACCTCATTGTGATTTTGATTTGCATTTCCCTGATAATTAGCAATGCTGAGCATTTTTTCATGTGCCTTTTGAAATTCTGTTTGTCTTTGGGAAAATGTCTATTTAGATTCTCTATCATTTTTTAATTTGGTTGTTTTTTGATGTTGAATTATGTGACTTTTTGGATATTTTGGATATTAACCTCTTATTGGATATATCATTTGCAAACATTGTCCCCCATCAATAGGCAGCCTTTTCGTTTTGTTGACATTTTCTTTCACTGTGCCAAAGCCTTGTAGTTTAATGTAGTCCTACTTGCTTATGTTTGCTTTTATTTCCCATGGCTAAGGAGACTTTTCCCCAAAATAGTACCAAGACAGATAACAAATTATGTACTGCCAGGAAAAGGGATCAAGATGGAAGAATAAGAGGACAGTGGGCACACCTCCCCTCAGGAACACCTCAAAAAAATAACCATATATAGACTTTTACTAAAATCAACCTGGGAACTAGAAGGACAGGACAGCCCTTCAGCAACCAAGGCTATAATGACAGATCCACACAGTCTGGCAGGAAGGGATGGGGAGTGAGCTTATTGGGACCTGCACTGTGTCTATTGGGGGACACAGAAGAGGAAGGGGAGGTCACAGGCTCAGGGATTCTATATTAGGCACCCCATCCCTGGAGGCAGACACCATGAAGGTAAGCTTTCTTAGCTGGTTCGAAAACCAGGGGGCTTACCAGAGGGATATAAGGAAACCAAGACCTTGCTTTTAAAAAAACACAAGCATAGACTTGCTTACTCTGTCCCTGGATAGAGGTAGCAGATTGAAAACTACCTGAAACCCTGACCTGCTGAAAAGACTTATCATCCCACAATCCCACATTTGCAGGTGAACACAGTAGCAAATTTTACACATATGTATTTAGTGGTACCAAATTTCCTTATCATAAAAATCTTAAAATGTGTAGAAAAATCTCAGCAAAAGAGCGCCCCCTTGTGGACCTCTGTTAGGTGGCAAAATGTGTAATGAATAAGCCTGAATGTCCCTCTGAAATGATACAGCTCTTTTGAATCATACATTCCAGTTTTTGCATATAATCCTGATGAAAACCTTCCTTGATATCAGCAGACTCAAACACTTCTCAAAAGTTAATCCAGACTAAGGGAATAAAAGTAGCATGCTGATAAATTTTGGAGAGTTTCTTTTCTCTCAATTTCTTAGTTGACAGTGTCATTTCATTTCTTAAAAGTTTTAAAGGTTGAAGCACAGTGGTTTTTATGCTAATTGTAACTTAGGCTGTTTAAATTATATTGGGCTTCTAGAAGACGCTTCTCTGCATAAAATGAGAAAACATTTTGAATGGGGCTTTTTGGGGGAGGGGCATGTTTTAAGATTAACTTTATTTCAGAGTTCCCATTGTGGCTCAGGGGTAACGAATCCGACTAGAATCCATGAGGATGCAGGTTTGATCCCTGGCCTCACTCAGTGGGTTAAGGATTTGGCATTGCCATGAGCTGTGGTGTAGATCACAGCCATGACTTGGATCCTGCATTGCCGTTGCTGTTGCATAGGCTGACAGCTACAGCTCTGATTGGACCCCAGGGCTGGGAACTTCCACATGCCCTTATGCCGCAGGTTCAGGTGTGGCCCTAAGAAGCGAAAAAAAAAAAAAGAAAAAAAAGATTAACATTATTTCATTCATCACTGTATTTTGTTCTGTTTCTCAGTAGAAATTACACGGTTTTTTTTGTTGTTGTTACTACCACTCTGTTAATAAAGAGGAAACTGATCACCTCAGAGTGGTACAAGGTCCTTCCAAAAAATATTTTTAATTAACAATTAAAAAATTATCTATTTATTTATTTAGGCCAGTCCCACAGCATGCGGAAATTCCTGGGCCAAAGATCTGACCTGCACCACAGTAGTGACAATAACAGATCCTTAACCCACTGAGCTGCCAGAGAACTTCCACTTTAATTTTAAGTTGCTTTCTGGTGACTATATAATTATGTCCCCCAATTTTTTTTAAACCTAGAGAGTTTTATTAACCTCATTTGGTGGCCAAGGAACATGCTAAATAAATTTTTCAAGGACACAGAAAGAATGAATGGCAAAGCAAGATTAAAATTCTGGTATACTGATTTCCTACTCTAATCTTAGCTGATTGCCAAGACTGCTGCTCTAAAAATGTTTGTTCATAAGTAGAAGCAATTTTTGGATGGGATTTTTCAAGGTAATTCTATGATTTTTGTGGGGGAAAATAACTTATAGGATTTGATAAAAAATTTCTTTTGCAAATAGGAGTTCCTAATCACAAATATGCTAATTTCGAAGGAGACAATAGAAAGAGAAATTGCACCTGCTGGCAGCTTTCCCTTGACCTTGGAAAGATTAGAGTCATCCAGAAATCTCCTTAGAAATACTTTCTAGTGAAAATTTTGAATTAAATATCTTTCACCTTCGACTTCTGTTTCCTCAGGATCTGGAACATGAATCAGTCTAGTATTAATGCAGTAACTATGTAGCTTAAGCAATTTGTAGTTACCCATCTTGCAATGCTTTTAAGACCATTAGCTATAAGCTCACAATGTCATTATAGTGTTTCATTAACAGGCTACTATCATTTATATGTGAAGATTTTTTTAAAAAAACCTATTTTAGAATAATTTTAGATTTACAGAAAAGTGACAAAGACAGGACAGAGCATTTCCATTCAGCCAGTTTCCCCTCGTGTTAAAGTTTTACATTGCTATGTTACATTTGTTAAAATTTAGAAACTAATACTAAAAAATTGGTAGTGTCTTTCTCATCACATCAAATCAGTGGTGCATGATAGCAACATGACTTATCATTGGTAAGATTACCTGGCTTGCTAGTTTAAAATAGTGCTTGCCAAGTTTTCCCACTATAACATTACTGCTTTTTTCCGTTTTTTTTTTCTTTTTACTCTTCTTTGGAATGGATCGCTGTGTCACACCTGCACTGAAGGTGGGGGGAATTAAGCTTCACCTCCTAAAAGGGGGAATTTCTACATGTGTTATCTGGGATTTGCTGTAAGGAAGACTTGTCTCTTCTCTCCCATGTATTTATGCAGTGATTTCTTTATATCAGTATAGACTCATGTGTATTTTATACTTTGGGCTATAATCCAGTATTATTTATTGTATTGCCCACAGTTTCCGTCTTTGTCCATTAGATCTCTTTCAGACTTGGTCCTGTGGCTTTTTGGCATACACCATTCTTTTGTTTTCTTAAGCATTTCTGTACTTCCTGACATTACAAGATCTCTAGGTTCATCTAGTATTTTTTGGTATTTCTACTTACCCAGCCCTAGAATCAATGATTTCTCCAAGGAGCTCTGATTGCTTTTATTGGCAAATGGTATTTAGAAACCAAGATCTGGGCACTCAGTGTGCTCATTGTTAGTGAGTGTTACTCCTCCTAGGCCCTCTCAGCAAAAAGAACTAGGAAACATATTTGTATATATTAACCTATACATATACTTATAATTATTTCTATATCTCTCCATCTGAGATAAATGATAGATGAATGGATAGATAGATAGATAGATGTAGGAATTCATACTGAAGTCCCTGAAGCTAACTCAGTACCACAGGGTTTGTTCTAGCTTTCTGTGAGAATTTTTTAAAAAACCTTGAATCTTACTTCCTTTTACTAATTGAAGCTTTTTTGGTAACATACTTTATATTACTAAATACTCTTTGCCTTTTAGGCTGCCACCCATATACACTGATGACATAATGATGTTGCAGTATTATTTTCTGTAAGTCAAAAAATTTTCTGACCCAGGTGGCAGACCCTGTGGATTAGCAACCTAATATTTATTCAATTCTTCTTCGTTCCTCAAATTTAGAGGTAACAGTGTGTTCAATTAAAAAATTCTTCTCCCCAGACTCTCGTTAAGCCGGAATCACCTTCATGCAATCTAGATTTACAAGACACAAGAGGAAGCTTCCAGGGTGGAGATAATGGGAAGGCTATTATTTTTCCAGTTAAAACATATTTTGCTCTTAATTGTGTTCTCTTCCTCCTATCTGAGACGCATGACATCTGGAGGTGAAGCAGGTATCTTATGACTAAGAGGATAAAATCCATACGCTAAGGATGGCAGGGCAGGAAGATAGAAGAATCCTGGTTTAATGAGTTCTGTAAGCAACTGCATCAGCTTTAAATTGCCTACCTCTAGGCGTCTTGTTACATGGGGGACATGAGCTCATATCTGGTTAAGCTACTTTAGTCTTTTATGTGAAGTTGAACAGTCTTATTTGATATAACCCATTTGGAAGAATGGGACAATAATTTTTTTTCTGTCTAATTGGATTATCTATTATTATGATATGCACCATGAAACACCAGCAAGGACTCATTTGTTGTATCACATTCAGGTATTGAAAAGCATAGGCCAGTTTTAATGGTTAATATGAAAAGAGTTTAATGGTATTAGGCCAACAAGTTTCAAGATTAGCCAAGAGTTCCTCCATATATACCATACAGAATAAACTTTGGGGGAAAAAAGGAAATTGTGTATGGGCCCTAAGGTCATAAATTAGTATCATAAGAAATTGATTTCAGGATGTGGTTCCATATCTTAAGAATAACAGTTCAAAGAGTCTTCGGCTGGCAGAAGGGAATACAGAGTAAGAGGGAGAAGCAAGCGAGTGTCAGAGTTCATAGGAGAATATTCACTTTGAAAAATTGTATTAGAGTTATAATGACTTCTGATAAATATGTTTATTTTTCTTTGAAAGTTAATAACAATAATAAGAATAGACTTTTTTTTTTTGGTCCAGGTGGGCACCATACTAAGCCTCACAAAAGCACCATAACATTGACTTGCCACAATAATACTTTGCAGTGGCTATTCTTAGTATCTGCACTTAAAAAATTAGGAAACAGGAGTTCCCGTCGTGGCGCAGTGGTTAACGAATCCAACTAGGAACCATGAGGTTGCGGGTTCGGTCCCTGCCCTTGCTCAGTGGGTTAACGATCCGGCGTTGCCGTGAGCTGTGGTGTAGGTTGCAGACGCGGCTCGGATCCTGCATTGCTGTGGCTCTGGCATAGGCTGGCGGCCACAGCTCCGATTAGACCCCTAGCCTGAGAACCTCCATATGCCGCAGGAGCGGCCCAAGAAATAGCAAAAAAGACAAAAAAAAAATTAGGAAACAAGTGTAGAAGTGCAAGCTCACATATCTAACAAACTCTGGCATTTAAAACAAAGTATGTCTGGTTCCAGGATCTGCATCCCTACCCACCTCACTGAAATGTTTCCTTGCTAAATAATAGTAAAGGAAATTATACGGCTCTTATGTTATTAAACCCCTTTACAAAAAGGGTTTAAGAAAACTTGAGTAATACTGTTACACTCTTAGTGAAAAATGAAAAGGTATTTTCCTACCTATTGATAGGAGTAAACCACACTGCTAAATAATATAAATTTCTAGATGAATGTAAAAATATAAACTGACAGTTGATTTGCATGAGTCTATGACCTTTGGTCATTGCAATGTCACTACGAAATATTTTCTCAAATAAAACATAATAAATGAGGTATATTGGTTTCACATAAATTGCTTGTGAGTAGAGTATGTGTAGCCCTACTACATTGCTCATAATTAACTTTTATGTGAGATATTTTGAATCATATTAGAAATGACAGGCAGTTTTATCTGTCATTTTGATTTAGGAAATGCTAGCTATCTGTGAACTTAATTGACATGCATAATGTGACTTATGAAAGATTTTAGAAGGATTTTTGTCATTTTTTCTATACAATGTATATGATGGTATTGAAAATTATTATTTAATAAATTAGGAAGTAGAAATTTCTACCAGAACAAGAAGAAATAACTTTTTGAACATTTAAAGTATATTTTTATTAGTAGGCATAAAGCTTTAAAAAAAAAAAAACCTACCTATAGGCGTTCCCATTGTGGCTCAGCAGAAATGAACCTGACTAGTCTCCATGAGGATATGGGTTTGATCCCTGGCCTTGCTCCATGAGTCAAGGATCTGGCATTGCCATGAGCTGTGGTGTAGGTCACAGACATGACTCAGATCCTGTGTTGCTGTGGCTGTTGGTACAGGCCAGCAGCTGCAGCTCTGATTTGACCCCTAGCCTGGGAACTTCCATATGCCATGGGTGTGATCCTAAAAAACAAAACAAAAGAAAACAAAAAACCCTACCTATAATAGATTTTCACACTACTTATAATAGATTAGCATGTAACCACCAACAATGCCTTATGAACATAAAGATTTTCATGAAGAGCTTATGGCATGTCTAATACAACTGAGCACAGGACTGAATGAATTGTCACAAATAGCAATTCCTAGGTATTGACAGTCAGAGCAACAAAATTTCATATCTAAAGTGGCATCCATAATAATTTATTTAATCCTAATATCAACACATAATTCCATAAATCCTTACTGCTTAAAGAAATAAATGCACCTTTTTAAAAAAAAATACATCTGCATATAAAAGCGTAAAAAGAAACAGAAAATCAATATCACTGCAGTAGTAGGCTCTGATGAGGAACATTACTTGATGAAGTGCGTATTGTCTGTAGCCCAGATGTTATGTGGGATCTCCAGGCCCCTTAATGCCTGAATAAAATCTCCTTCATCATTTCATTCCATGCCTTGTGTCAGCACAAAACTCTCCTCAAGTTTACTAAAATCATCTAGGTCTGGCATTTTCTTGGTTCCTCTGGCTTTTAAATGTTTGCCCTTCGAATTGCTTTACCCTTCCATCTAGAAATATTTTTTCTGTTCCAGGTTATATTAGCACAGACATGAAATTCAGTCATTTATTATAACACCACAAAGCAAAAGTAATAGACGCTTATGAATGTAAGATCACTTAGTAAATTTGGGGGAAGAAAGGGGATAGGAGATATTTACCTTGAAGGAATATCATCATCTTAAATTGAATAATAGACACCCTAATTATTCAGCCATCCCATTTATTGCCAGGAATTTTTCATCGCTAACTCACTGCATAGAGACCCCAGCCTCACACCATCTTTTTGGCTCGTTATTCACCTTCCCACTCCTATCTGGTCTCTTCTCTGCCCTGACCTTTCTGAATTGCCTCCAAGAACTCCAGATCCAGCAGAGAAATTAATTTTGTTTTCCTCTGGGTAACTTTGAAAAACAGAGCCTGACAAAAGCTTCCCTGCTGTTTTATCAAGAAGCAAAACTCTAGGGAAGCAAGAAGGAGCTAAAAAGAAAAGTGAAGCAGGAGGAAGAAAAGAAAATATGAGAGGATGCATTACTGACCCGGCTGTAGTTTCAAAAGATATATGACATAGTATTGCAGAACCTAAGGGACATCTTGTATTTCCAAACAGTCAGGGTTTGGAAGAGATCAAAATAAACCTGCAGGACCCTTTCCATCTCCCTGCCTCTCATTGATCAGTTTCCTTCTAGTGGCCTTTAACTTCCCAGAACCTGTGATATTAAACAAGATTCTTCATCAGATACATATGTAACAAGATTACTTGATTTCTGGATACGCTTAAATGGTAAACTCTGCTTCAGAAGTTTAACTAGCAATCAAACTTGCTGGCATCCATGGTCTGTCATGTCAAAGAACCTCTTACAAATGTCTTAAATTCTTCAACCCTGTTATCCTTTTGTCACCACCTGCTGGGGAAAAACATCCTAGAATAATACACTTACACTAGGCAATGCTAGAAAAAATTGTACAATTGGGAATTCTGGCTATAAGTTCATCAGCCTTATCTGGACTCTCAACACTGCCCAATTCAACTGCTTTGTTCTGTCGTTAATTTACTCTCTGTCCTCCATACAAATTGAAATCTCCACTCTCCTTAAATCTCAAGCCCCAAGCTCCTCACCCTTCTCTACCCCCCACCTTTTCAGAAAGAAAATGAAAAACTTTACACAGACTTTCCATCAAATGCTTATTACCTAATTTTCAAATCTACCTTCATCCATTGTGTCAAAAATGTCTGGCATAAAGTGGGTACACAATAAATTTTTTCAGTAAATACTCGTTTCCTCTCGCAAGTGTAATGAAAAAATACTCCTTCCAGCTGTCTCTTCTATGTCTTCAAGACCCTCGTTACTGATGGGTATTTAAATATGTTACAGTGCCTCTGGCTTTTTTTCAATCTCCCTTCAGCCCTACACCTTCAACCTTACCCATCCACAACTGAATAGTATTCCACAGTATAAATATTCTGTCATTTCTATATCCATTCTACTGTTGGTCATCTGAGTTGTTTCCAGGTTTTTGCTATTACAGAGAGTCCGCAGAGATACTCAGGCATGTTTCCTGATACATATGGGTAAGATTTTTTCTAGAAGAGAAATTTCTGGGTCACTAGTTATGCACATTTTTTTTTTGTCTTTTTGTCTTTTGAGAACTGCACCCAAGGCATATGGAGGTTCCCAGGCTAGAGGTCGAATCAGAGCTGTAGCCCCTGGCCTACACCAGGGCCACAGCAACAACGCAGGATCTGAGCTGTGTATGCAAGCTGCACCACAACTCACGACAACGCTGGATCCTTAACCCACTGAGCAAGGCCAAGGATTGAACCTGCATCCTCATGGATACGAGGCAGATTCATTTCCCCTGAGCCACAACAGGAACTCCACATTCTTAACTATACTACCTGATGCCAAATTGTGATCCAGAATGGATGGACCCTTTACACTTTTGCCAGCCATGTGTAAGGGTTTCCCGTGGCTTCACATAATCATAAGTTAATATTCTCAGATTTCTTAGTTTTTTTGCAAATCAAGTGTGTGTGTAATGATGTCACTCTTTGGCTACAATTTATAGTTTCTTGGTTACTAATGAAGCTGATTATATTTTGATGTTTAGAGGTCATTTTTTTCTGTAAGGACACTTTTAAAATATTTTGCCCATTTTTCTTTGAGGTTTTTATCTTTTTAGTGTTGGTTTGTCATTCTTTGTATATTCTGGACATTAAAACTTTTAAATTAAGATTTTTGCAAATGTCTTCTATTTTGTTTGTTTTTCACTTTCTATATGCTATTTTGATAAATGTGTCTTATTTTAATGTAATTGAATTTACTAGTCTTTTCCTTGATGATTTGAGTATTTTATTTCTTATTTGAGAATCTTTGCTCTAAAATAGACTCATAGGTTGTCTTATAAAATATTACAGAATTCTCTAATTCACTTTTAATTTACTTTTGTGTATGTGGTAGACAGTTACCAAATGACCTCCAATATCCCTTGCCTCCAATATTCTTACCCTTGTATGTTATCTTCCCATGTAAATCAGGCTAACCTGTGTAACAAATAGTACAGTATATGCAGAAATGTTTTTTGACCTCTGAGCCCGTATCTAGTCACTTATGATGGAGCATGATAATGTGAGAAAAAAAGAATCTGTACATGTATCTGTAACTGGGTCACCATGCTGTACAGTAGAAAAATGACAGAACACTGTAAACCAACTATAATGGAAAAAAATAAAAATCATTATATTAAAAAAAAAAAAAGGCATTGCAGTCTCCTTTCTGCTCTCTCTTGTACCACTAACTACAGGAGAAGGCCACTGCCATGCTGTGAGGATGATCAAGCAGCCCTGTGGAGAAGTCCACGTAGCTAGAGCTGAGCCCTCTAGCCAAGACCCACTAAGGAACTGGTTGACAATAGGTGTATGTATAAGTCATCTTTGAAGGGGATCCTGTCTCAGTAATGCCTTCAGAAGACTAGCACCTGGCTAAATTTTGACTGCAACATCATGAGAGATGGTGAGACAGAACTCTCAAATAAGCTGCTCTCAAACTTCTAATTGGCAGAAACTGTGTGAAATAAATATTTATTATTTATTAGCCCTAAGCATTGGGCTAATATGTTGCACAGTAACAGATAATAAATATACGTGTAAGGTAGCATTGAAATTTCAATGTTTTCCACTTGCATAATCAGTTATTCCAGCATAATTTACTTTAAAACTCCTTTCTATCTACAGTTATCTGCAAGAATAGCCCTGCCATAAATAAGGTTTCCACATATGTGTGGATCTGATTCTGGACTCCTTATTCTATTTCATTGGTCAATTTGTTTACCCTTGAGTAAATTCTTCATTAGTTATTAAACTATATAATTTTTTATTATTTATTTATTTATTTATTTATTTTTGTCTTTTTGTCTTTTCTAGGGCCGCACCCATGGCATATGGAGGTTCCCAGTCTAGGGGTCCAATCGGAGCTGTAGCTGCCAGCCTACACCAGAGCCACAGCAATGAGAGATCTGAGCTGCATCTGCAAACTACACCACAGCTCACAACAACGCCAGATCCTCAACCCACTGAGCGAGGCCAGGGATCAAACCCACAACCTCGTGGTTCCTAGTCGGATTTGTTTCCACTGTGCCACAACAGGAACTCCATTAAACTATATAATTTTTTTTTATTTGAAAAGCAGCTATGATCAACACTGTACTACCAACAGACATTAATTTTGTTTTGTTTTTTTTTTCTTAGGGCTGCAGGTGCAGCTTATGGAAGTTCCCAGGCTAGGGGTGGAATCGGAGCTACAGCTGCCAACCTACACCAGAGCCATAGCAATGCAGGATGTGAGCCGCATCTTTGACTTACACCACAGCTCATGGCAATGGTGGATCCCTGACCCACCGAGCAAGGCCAGGGATTGAACCTGCACCCTCATGGATACTAGTCAGGTTCATTTCCACTACACTACAGCGGGAACTCCCAACACACATTCATTTTTTATATTTGATAAGGCATGATTCCAATATCCTTCAAGAAAGTCTTATCTGTTTTTAACCATTTGATTTTTCCATGCATATATTTAGAATCATCATTCTCTACAAGAAAATTGGTTGAGTTTTTTTTTTTAGTACTTTAGCATTTTGAATATTTTAGTATATATGTATCCTTTTGAAGTTGTCTTTCAACAAGTATTATAATTTTCTTCACAATGAGTACGTACATCTTTTACCAGCTCTATACCTAGGTATTTCATTTTCTATACCAGCACAGAGTATAATAAATGAAAATTTAAAGATGCAACTTGATATAACATATAACAAATTTCTCAAGCCCAAAACTGGCATGTAGTAGTAAGCACTCCATAATATCTTTTTTTCCCCATAATATCTGAAAGCAGATTTATAAATGGTTAAATCGTAAATAATTACATGGATGACCCTTTACCATTTATTTTTGAGTGAACAGTATGCCTACCTATGACTTGTATATGTCAGATACCATTCTATTTAGGTACTCAGTCTTCTCGGGGGATTTTTTTCCCCATGATAAGAAACTCTGATGTCTCTAGGTCTTACCTCAGTATGCCACTAATCCAGTGATACAGGATCTAAGGAATAGCTTCAAAGGGGCATAAGATAGCATTTTATATTAATTTATCTTTTCTTTTCCCATGATTTCCTTTTCTTCTTTATGTTTTGACATGTGTAATTGAGCTCTCCTGCTAAGTATATTCAGCTCAACTTATTGCACTTCATTGAAGCCTTACAAAAATTTTCATGTGTAAATATTATATTTATATCCTTCTCTATACGTTTTTGTTGATAATTGTGTTGTATAAATTTGTTTGCTATAAAGATTGGCTTCTTTTTCAGTGGAAAATATGATTAAAAAATTGAAAATTGTATTACATCATCACTATTGTCGTCATTAGTCCCACTGCAGTATTTCTAAATATTTCCAAATTCTTAACCTTAGGCATCTTACAGTTAAATTTTTTTAAAGTCTTTTAAGTTATTCAGCACTTTGACAACTCCTTTATATTATTTTTTTTTTCAAAATCAGAGGCAGAAACTTCACATTGGACTTGGGCCAGCAATATGTGTTTCTCTCTGTGGATAAGCAAAATTTCATAAGAACTAAGATGATTCAGGCAGATGTTCATGATGTAACTGTCAGAAAAAGCACTGGAAGTCACAAAGATAAATTAAAATTCAGTGTTTGCAAATTTCCCCACCATACTCAAGCATCTTTGCAGTAGGTAGTTGATTGCTTTTAGGTACTTTGTTTTATTTGCGTTTTGTTTTTTCAGTGGTTTCCTTTGCTCTGCAAAAACTTATAAGTTTGATTAGGTCCTATTTGTTTATTTTTGCTTTTATTTGTATTGCCTTGGTAAACCAGCCTAAGAAAACATTGGTATGATATGTCAGAGAATGTCATTCTGCCTTGTGGAAGAGATCTATAATCCTTTTATATTTGTTTTTCCCATTGTGATTTTCTCTTTCCTATAGATTCTTGCTTCTTTTCTACTTAGAGAAGAACTTACAATATTTCTTTAAGGATAGGTTTAGTATTGCTGTATTCTTAGTTTTTGCTTGTCTGAGAAATTCTTTATCTCTCCTGTTCTAAAAGATACTCTTGCTGGGTAGAGTACTCTAGCTTGCAGTTTTTTCCTTTCAGGCCATTGAGTATATCTTGTCACTCCCTTCTGGCCTGCAAAGTTTCTGAAGAGAAATCAGCTGATAGACCTATGGAGGTTCCTTTGCAACTAACTCTGTTTTTCTCTTGCTGCCTTCATAATCCTCTCTTTAAATTTTGTCACTTTAATTATAATATGTCATGGTGTAGGTCTGTTTGGGTTCATCTTGGTTGTGTTCCTCTGTGCTTCCTATACCTGGATATGTTTTCTTCTTTAGGCTTAGGAAGTTTTCAGCCATAATTTCTTCAAATACATTTTTGATCCCTTTTTCTCTTTCTTCTCCTTTTGGGATCCCTATTATTCATAGGTTGACACATTTTATATTATCCCATAGGTCTCATATATTTCTATTTTTAAAATTTGTCTTTCCATCTGTTGTTCTGATTGAGAGATGTCCATTATTCTATCTTTCAGATCACTTGTTCATTCTTCTGCATTATTCAATCTGCTATTTATTCCCTTTAGCTTGAAGTTATCTGATTTTGATTGGCTCCTCTTTATAGGGTTTAGTTTCTTGTTACAATGATCTGCATTTCTATCAATAGTCTTTCTTAACTCCTTCAGCATTTTTATTACCTCCCATTTGAACTCAGGGTATAGTACAATAGGAGAGGTCTCCTTCATTGTTCTTTCAGGGGAATTCACTTGTTCTTTCAGTTGAAAGTAGATCCTCTGCTTCTTCATTTTACTTATATTTCTCTGACTATATGAGTTCAGAATAAAGAATTATTTATCGTGGTCTTAAAGGGCTGTTTTTATGAGGGTGCATCCTTGTGTAGCTTGCGTGAGTCCAATATTTTTGGTGCAAGAACTATTTTTAGTATGGATGCTGCCACATCTTTCCTCAGGGTGCACTGGCCATTATCTCTTGATGTGGGTGTGATTGGTGTTGTGCCAACCAGAGCCTGCATTGGATGTTGGATGGGTCCTCTTCTTGCTCAATGGCTGTCACAGCCCTGTAAGGGGCAAGTTCTACTCCCCAGTTGTTGCAGTAGAAGCCCACAGATCCTGTTATAAGTTGCAATGTGAAGTAGGTGGGACAAGAGTGCCCCTACTGGAAAAGGAGCCACTGAGTATTCCTCAGCAGGAGCTGTCCACTGGGAAAGTGTACTCTGTAATGTCACCTGTCACCTGTTTTCTGTGCTCACAAAGTACACTTGGCATGCCTTTGATCCCAACCCAGCCATGGGAACACTGGCAATTTTCCCAGATATTCCTCAGGCACTGCACTTACAAAGCTTCTGATGCAAATTTTCTGAATTTCATCACTTGGACCTTTCATAATTCCTCCCCCGGACCCACTGTGGGAGCATCTAGGAATCAGCCTAGATCCTACCCTACCTCCATAATCCCACCCACAATGTCTGTGCTAATGACATTGGACTCTCCCCAGCCACAGGAGTGCCAGTAATTCACTTGGATGTCCATAGGCACTGTGCTCACAAATCCAGAGGGTTAAATCCAGCAAAGTCACACAGCTGCCAGGAATTGACTCAGATTTTAGCCCCACCTCCATGTGTGGACAACCAGCAGACACCCGTTTGCTACCAGAGCTCCTAGAGGGAGAGCTGCAGCCCACCATGAGCATGTCCAGAAAGGAGCTCCTGTGGCAGGACCTGGGCTCCATGCTGCCCACTCCCTCAGTTGCAGCCTGGACCATGCTCCAGGCCCTTTAAGCTGTCTCCATGCAGCCAAACCTAATTCTCTCCCTGGGTCTGTCTGCTAAAGCTCAAATTTCAGCACCCAGCTGCTGCACACACCAGCAGATGTACATTTTGGGCTGGGGAGAGCAGTGGGTGGCCAAGACCGTCTGTGCTAATCTCTGTGTTCTTCCTAATGCAAGCCAGCTGCTGTACTCCTCTGGTCTGCAGAAGCTCCCTGTCTGTCCTGGTTGATCTCATAGCTGGTGAAGGGAATTCCCAAGATAAGGGAACATTTCCTCTTTCTCAGGTCCCTCTTGGGTGTTCTAGTCTCATCCCAATTCCGCCTTTTTTTTTTTTTTTTTTTTTGGTCCTAATGAATTACATGCTGCTCTTTCTCGATGGTTTGATTGCATGAGATCTTCTGCCAGTATTCAGTAGGTATTCTGTGAAAATTGTTCCATGTATAGATGTATTTTTTGGTGTATTTGTGGGGGGTGTTGGGCTCCATATGCTTTTTACCCACCATCTTGATCTCCATTCAAATAACTATATTTTTTAAAAATTAGAAAAGCAATATAGTTTTACATATAACCACCAATCTTCTTAAAATTCTTGAAATATTAGGAAGCATTGGATTCATGTTGACAGGCACACATTTTCCAAAATTTAAGTCTTTCTTTAAAATTCAGTGTTTGTCATTGGCAACAAATACAAGTCAGTTGTTTATCTTGAAATACCAAGCTCACTTTCTGCATTTTCAAGAAAATATTTGCCAAATACCCAAATCTGAACAGTTATAGTTTGTCAACATTCTTTTAATGATGTTCTGCTCAGTAAAAAAAAAAAAAAATGTGGCTAGTTCAATGTGCAACTCACTTGCACAAATGCTTTTCTTCAGGACAACCATGATACTTTCATAAACAGCAGAAGAGCTTTATGTGCGCTTCTCATTCCATCACACAGAATTATTGACATGTTCTCAAAGTTGAGATTTAAAACATTAATTTCTACTACTTTATCAAGGATGTACTTAAGTGAAATAGACTTTTTAATGTGCAGAGTTGGATTGTAAAGAATATAATGACGATTAATGGAGTTTGGTGCCACAGTCTTGACTCAAGTCAAGGTGCCAGCATCGTTACTCCTTGCACTTTTGCACCATCATTGCAGATGTCAACACAGTGAAAAAGGCAAATAACATCAAACTTACCATGAAAATAGTTTGGAATTAATGGGCCCCTGAAAGGTTCTCAGTATTTCCCTGGAATTCCCTAGACCACAGACTGAGAGCTGTACATCAAGAAACTTGCCAAAGCCTGCTACTAGCCCTGCTATAGTCTTTTCTCCTCCTAACATTCTAAATCAAATCATGGGCCTGTTTGCACAAAACTACATGCCCTTCTCACCTCATTCAGAGTAATGTGGTGTGCTCTGATCTTGCTGATCTCATTTCTTAACTGGTTTCTCAGTTGCTCAACTTCCTCAAACCTAGTGGGCTTCTTATTCAAGCAAGTTCTTCTCAGTTGGTCTTTACCCTCTCTATTCTCTTTTTTCTCTTAGAGATTTTCATGGCTCATGTTCTCCTTTCATTCAGCTCTCCATTTCACTATCACCTTATAGAAGGGCTTCCCTTTAGCACAACTGGAACTCTATCATTCTGTAAACACTTGGCTTGCTTTCCTTTTCTTCGTATCATCTTTTTGTTACTGTCTAACTTCCCCCATGCAAGAATGTCAGCTCCATGAAAATAAGAATTTGATTCTGTTACTGGTTTTTTTCACTGCATGGAAAATTTTTGAATAAATTAATAAAAAATTAATTTCAATAGGCCCATTTCATGGTGAGTTCATAAGAATATGTTTGCCTTAAGAAAGCATAACATAGTGTTTCTTATTTATTTATTTAAAATTTTAAATTTATTTTTTACTTTTGGCCATGGCATGCAGTAGCTTGATGTGGGATCTCAGTCCCTAGACTGGGAGTTGAAACTGGGCCACAGTGGTAAAAGTGCCAAGTCCTAACCACTAGACCATGGGGGAACTCCCAACATAGTGATTTTTAAATGAAAGTTCCAAATTAACTTAGGATATGTTTTAAAATATGGAATTTACATTCCACACCCAAAAATTCTGATCCAGTCAGTCTAGAGTTAAAAGAGAAACAATGTATACTTAAAAATTGCCCAGGTATTTCTGAAGAGATGTCAGTTCAGGAAACTTTCTCCTAGGTCAATATACTACTTTCTGATGTAAGCATTAGTAGATGTTGGATTTATATGAAAACCAGTTGAGCAACCTGCTAACTCACCATTCAGATAATTCAAATTTGTAAGGATTATGATTATGAAGATTGTCATAAAAACCATATACCTTTACAAAAGTTAGAATACACTAAATTTTCTGTATTTACTTAATTATCAACATACAAAAATAAATTGTATTTCTATATGTTAGCAATGTGAAAATTAAATTAAGGAGGCAATTCCATTAACAATGGCATCAAAAAGAATAAAATGCTTAGAAATAAATTTAGTGAAAGGAATGTAAGACTTTGTACATACTTAAAGCTACGAAACATAAATGAATGGAAGGACATCCCATGTTCATTGTTCAGAAGACTTAATATTGTTAAGATGACAGTACTCCTCAAACCGTTGTACAGATTCAATCAAATTCCTCTCAAAAAACCATTTGGCTTATTTGCAGAAATTGACAAGCTGATCCTAAAATTCATATAGAAATTTACAGCACTCAGTATAGCCAAAATAATACAAAAAAGGAAGAGCTATGTTTTGAAAGAATAGTATTTTCAACACATTATGCCAGGAAAGTTGGATATCAACATACAAAAAAATGAAAATGGATGCCTTCCTCACAGCATAAAAAAATAATTAAAAATGGGTCATAAGCCTACATTTATGAGTTAAAACTACAGAACTCTTAGGAGAAAATAAAGGAGTAAATCTTCATGACCTTGGGTTAGGCTGAGTCTTCAAGATATGACACCACAAGCACAAATGACAAAAGAAAAAATTGAAAAATTGGACTTCATTAAAATAAAAATATTTTGTGCTTGAAATGATACCGTTAAGAAAGAAAAAAGACTAATTCCGTGTGGCTTAGTGGGTAAAGGATCTGGCATTGTCATTGCTGTGGTATAGGTCATTGCTGTGGTGCAGGTTCAACCCCTGGCCTGGGAACTTCCATGTGCCATGGATGCACCCCCCCAAAAAAGTGAAAAGACAACCCACAAAAAGGTAGAAGATAATTTCAAATCATATCTATCTATTAAAATTCAATAATAAAACAATCCAATCTAAAAATTGACAAGTAATATAAATATTTCTTCAAAAGAAATAGGCAAATGGCCAGTAAACACATGAAAAATGAAAGATGATCAAAATCATTTGCCTTAAAGATATGCAAATGAAAATCACAGTGAGATACTGTATCCAGCTGAGTAGGATGGCTAAAATAAAAAGAAAGTAACAAGTGTCAGTACCAATGTAGAGGAATTAGAATACTCTCACATCACTGGTAGTAATGTAAACAGGTGCAGCCACTTTGGAAAAGAGTCTGGCAGTTCCTTAAAATGTTAAACATAGAGTTCAGCATTCCATTCCTAGGAATATGCTCCCCAAAGTGAAAACATTTACTCAAACAAAACATTGTCCATTAATATTCATAATAGCTGGAGTGGCCACAACCTAAATGTCC